>NC_081346.1:21483083-21500126 GCF_029784015.1 Lycium ferocissimum | reverse complement strand
AAAATTTCCGCGCTGTTAAAACCCCCGACTACGGAGCCCATCATAAAACAAGATTCAAATTTTCCCCACCGAATCAAAATGGGCGAAGAATTTTACAATCGTTGGTAAGTAGATAAGACCCGACGAGAGAATACCACAAAGAAGAGATTCTAGCTCCCCATCGGGGAATCTGGGGGCCGCTCCCGTTGATGGCGTGAACGAATGTTGATCTTCACCTTGAGTCAATAATGGGACCTGAGCTATATTCGTGGAAGGTTTTTTTTTAACAATAACTAGTAACGCCCTGATGAAGGAAGATTGAAAATTCGAGGAGTACTACGAGCTCAATTCGGGAATCGCAAAGAAGGTTTTTAAGGAGGAGCAAAGTGAGATTTGAAGAAGTGCAGATGCATGAAAAAGGAAGAATACATGGACTTTAGATAGAAAGAGAATCAAGAGGTCCTGCAGCGTATCAAGGACTTTGACACAGGGAGGTCTCCCAAAAGGATTTAGCGGCTGGGTAATGATGACCTAGCATCAGGCAGAGTAAGATTTTGACTGGAAGGTCTTGTCCTAGGTAATTGGAGGCGGCTGTTCAGCTTTATTTGGGTTCATTTCCCCGCCGTCAATAATTTTACCTCAGAAACGGGGGACTATTCCGTATACGAGTAAAACCGAGGATAATGACACGCTCGCTTCCCGTTGTCATGGTTATGTCGGCATGATACGACCTACCACGGGAATGAGGCTTCGAGCTCGATCCGGGACGGGGCGTTAAAGGAAGGGCTACGGTTAACCCGCCATCGGGAGAAGACCGTATCCCCCGCCCTCAACCGGATATTTTCTAAGGTCGATCTCGGCAACACCGTCACCGATTTCTTTCCTTTATTCGACCGTACTAGGGTTGGGACTCTACCATATAAAGAGGAGGTTCCCATCCATTGTGGGAGGGTTACAACAGCAGAGATAAAGAGTTCGCATCATAAAACAATAAGAATTATTCGAGTCCATTCCCATTTGTTCAAGTTTATCTTCATTATTCATCGTGTAAGCACTTCTTTATGAGGGTATCGACCTCGGTTTCTATACCCGAGGCCAGACATAATTAATATTTAGTCAGTATCCGCTTTTAT
Organism: Lycium ferocissimum; assembly: GCF_029784015.1. Classification (NCBI taxonomy): domain Eukaryota; kingdom Viridiplantae; phylum Streptophyta; class Magnoliopsida; order Solanales; family Solanaceae; genus Lycium; species Lycium ferocissimum. Next base: position 21,499,014 of record NC_081346.1, on the reverse strand, counting down.
TTATTTATTGGCTTATCTCGCAATTTAATATCGAATTGAATTTAGCCACATATCTTTGGCATCACGCATAAATTTAATTGTTCTCCATTTTAAGGTTAAACAGGTATGCAAAAATGTTTTTCATTTTCTTTTATGTATTCATATTTCCCACTTGCTAATTAAAAATTCTGAATTAGAAAGACCAACATCTCTTGCTTGTTTAGTCGTCCTACACGCTGAAGATAAAGTTGAATGCTGTGTACTTGCTGGTTTTAGTGATTTTTAAGTAACCCTTGTTTTAGTTTGAAAAGCATGAAAATCCGAGCTAATTAAGGGGTATTTTGTTGGCTTCCTCCTCGATCACTAATATCAAAGTAGACAATTAATAACGAAAAACCCGAATCTTGTGAATTGACGATGGCCCTGCTTTTAAGAAGAGATCCTGTTTGCTTACTTCTTGATTCCTTTGGGATTAATTAGAGAAGCATAGGGATTTAACCTTTGTTTTTGCTTTCATTCTATTTTCCAATATCCTCGTAATTAATTGTAAATTTATTGTTACACACACATGGGCGTGTCATTTGTAAATTTCGCCTTTCTGAGAAAAATGAAATACTGCATATGGCTTGTAAGACGAGATAAATTCATGCCAAATGAGGTTATTGTTGGAGAATTATTAGAGATGGTCACATTAAGAAGAACAAATAATAGACGGACAAAATATAAATTAGCAATAAAGATAAGACAGAGTTGAAATTGAAAAATCGGTTCAAGGCACGCTATATATGGCGCTGTCTTCAGAGTAAATTTTCCTCATTACCCCGGCGCAAATAGCAAAGTGAAGTTCTATTCTCTAGATACAATGAACCACTCAGAAATCTTCTAATGTGCACTCAGATAGAAGTTTCGGAGAACCCTTTTAATCTCTCGACTGCTTTAGTAAAAGGAAGAGGCATGAATGTAGAATTTTATGTTGCAGGAATTTTTTCTATTGCTGGAAATTTGTGCTGCTGAAATTTTTTCTAAGTGCTGAAAATCTACAACATACCTAATATTTACAAGGTGTAGAAAATAACTAACACACCTTTTCAGAGAAAGGATGTACCCCTTAAGATTGAATGACATTTTTTCACAATGAATAGGTATATCCTTTAAAGAATGGGTAACACCTTTCCACAATATATTATTGTTACACCCCGTACATTTGTATATTAAGCATCTTCGTGTGTTGGTGGTCATAGATTTGGAGAGCGGAATTATCTCTGAGGTTTTATAAGATTAGATGTGTTCATCTTGAGTATACGAAAGTTTAAGTTCATGTTGGCATGTGTTGGAAGGATTAGAGGATGAATGAATCGAAGAGAATACGTTTCGTCAGAGTTTGAGTCTGGGAAGAGAAATACAGACCATATATCAAAATACGGACCGTATCTTGAAATACGATCCATATATATGGACTATGTATATATATACGACCAGTATTTCTAGCCGTATTTCTATGTCGGTTTCAGCTCTTTTTTTAAATATTTCATATATCCCTCATTTTATCTCATTTCTTGCATCTCTCCTGACCTCTAACCTTCTAGAAAACTCTCTCCAACATACCTAATCAACCCCTAAGTAAAATCAAGGATCTAAAGAGAAGATCAAGTGCTAAAGGTTTCCAAAGTATTGATTGAAGCTTGTTTCTCCTACTTCTACAAGCTTTGGAGGATATACCAAGGTGAAGTAATCTTGGAATTGAAGTGTTCTTGAGCTCTTAAGGTAAGATTTCATCTTATTTCCATCTATATGAGTTTATATGATGGTTATGCTAGGTTTGACGGGAAAGAAATTAGAGGGAAGGTTCAAATATCAACTTGAGATTATGTTGAGATGTAATCTAACTTGAGTTATGTTGTTGATGTGTTTTTGAGCTAGAATCTTGTTGTAAGGATAGTAGTTTGTGTTGAGATTGTATTAAGGAGGTTATACTTGGTATAATTAGAAGAATAAAGGGTATAAGTATCGTATACAAGCGTATATTGGGCTGTTTTGATGAGAATCTTGGGGTTAGTAGTGATGTGAAATTAAATAGACTTATATGAGGTTGTTGTTGTGTTATTGGTCAAAGCGTGCATAAATGACTAAGGAGATTGGAGTATTGGTCCAACAGATTCGTTGTGGGTTTGCGTTGACGACTTGAGGTATGTTAAGGCTAACTTTCTTTCTTCTGGCATGATCTTCATGAACGAAACGTAAACGTAATGCTACCTATAATGATTCCATTCTTAGCAGCTCAAGATGTCCTATGTTGATTCACATCCAATGATATTGTTCATAGTAAGTGCTTCTTCAGATTCAATATGCTTCATAGGGTCACATGATGATGAAAATCCTATTTCATAATGACGATCGGAGGTGTAACGACCTTACGTCACTTCGACAGATTAAGGATGCACTCTTATCATATTCATGCATTATATATATACACACACACGCGCGCACGCGCACTATAACCCCACAGGCATTATATATGCGTATACTTATATTATATCTATATTGGGTATGAGGAAGGTGACGGGGTTATATAAGCACTACCACCTGATCAGCTGGTCATATGATGATGATTATGCCCACAGAGGCCGATATGATTATGATTATGCCCCCAGAGGCCGATATGATACGATGGGATGCCCACAGAGGCTTGATAGGCGTTATATACGCATATATATGTATGATCAGGCGTTAAATACGCATATACAGTGCTTATGCATGTCATTGGACCTCAAAGGCCTTTCAAATGTACACGTTGCATTCCTTTTATTTTACATATTTTCATGTCTTCTTTATGTTACTTTCATGCCTTACATACTCAGTACTTTGTTCGTATTGAAGCCCATTTCGCCTGGGGGACGCTGCGTTTCATGCTCGCAGGTTTAGGTAGACAGGTTGATGATCCGCCTCTGTAGGTTACTGTTCAGCTGATATTGGAGCACTCCCCTTGTCCCGGAGTTGCTGTTGTGTTTTGGTATGTTATATTTTTGTTGTATATACGGGTATGGAAGGGTGGAAGGGCCTTATACCGACCTTGTTATGTCATGTACTCTATTAGAGGCTTGTAGACAGTTGTGGTATAGTTAGACTTTGTATGCCCCTCTCGGCCTATATTTCGTTGTATAGTTGTCTATAATGGCCTTGTCGGCTTGTACAATTTTGTCCAAAGATGGTTATATACGCATTTTCTTTGGGCTCATTCCTTTTCAGTATATTTCTCTTATGATTTAGCGGGTTGCCATCTGACGACCCTAGTGGTCCACCCTAGTTTATGATTTCGATATGATAACATGATTAGTGGTCTCGACAAGTAGGGCCCGGGTGCCCATCATGGCCCTACGGTTTGGGTCATGACAATTATGTCTTTTTTAAATTTCAAATCACTTCTAACAATCCCCCACATGATTCAAGAATTTAAATTTCAAATCACTTCTAACAATCCCCCACATGATTCAAGAATTTAAAGAATACAAAAAGAGTCTTTTATAATGATGTCAGTGAAGGTGTCTTGTGGACTTGAACCTCACTTAATATGATGAAATCTAATCGAAAGGACCATAGAGAACTTAAGTTTTGAACTAGGACCTTGTAACCCAATCTTTAATTCAACATACACATTATACGAGATTTTTATCGAGTTCATAAATAAAGTTGCTCGTTAACGGCCTTGCGCTTGTATCTTTATTCGCTAGTGCTCTAGAGAAAAGCCCAATATCATAGGTTACGGTCTCACAACCACACTCGAATAGGTGAATTCTTCAAGGATATGTGTAACAGAGGCATATCCCGCGTCATTTTCTATGAATTCATCAGAGCATGTGCTTTTCCTACCTATCACATTAAGTGCCATGATGATTAATCATCAATTAGGGGACTAAGATAAAAAAAAGATAAGTTATGGTACTTCTCCAATTACTGGATAGCTTGTTGTTACCACATTGAACCTTCGTCATGGGATCTCCAATCAGCAAGGTTGGGTTGCCACTATCAGTAATTACAAATTAAGGGCTTTAGTCCCATTCCTTCTGCCTCAATCTTGGATGTCTCTTCCGTTTTGAATTTTGCAATAGCAATTCGATAACTACAAAGAAAAGCAAACAATTAGAATAGGCTTTTCAACAGTGGTAATATTGATTAAATCACAAACCATTCTACAACTCATACCATCACATAAAGGCCTATCATTTATCCAAAATTCTAAACTATATCAAGAAATACATGTTTCTTGAAATATTTTCACTTGAAATGAAGTTTTCGCCATAATGATATTTCTCACATCTAACTTTCTTTTATTTCAACTAAGATAATCATGTAAATAGCCTTCACGTTGTAAAAGTTTAATTTCTCATATTTAAACTCTTTGAGCATACACATCAGTCTCAAATGTATTATGACAATTATTCACACGCTAACACCCACATTTTATATGTCAGCACGTGAATTTCAATATTCATGTTATTATGCACGTAGAAGTAAGATCACAAATTAATACTATGCATAATTCCTTATATAAAGTCAATATGACTTGATCACATGCATAATTAAACATGAAACACATTTATCGTTCTTTAATAACATTCAAAATTATATTATGTTCTTTACAAGTCACAAGAAAAACTTTAGATTTTGTAATGTTTTAAACCTTTAATAAATTTCAAAATTGTGTCTACATAAAAATATCATTTTATGACCTCAAAATGCTATAACAATTTTCAAGTATAAATATAAATTATTTTAATAAGCAGTTTACTTTATATCATGTCATTCTCTTGATCTTAAAATGATAAAACTAATTCTCAAGTATTGATATGATCCTTATAAATAAAATACTTCATATCATCTCACAACTTGAAAATAAATTTCACATATGATCTTTTTGCAAGAATAATAAATCGTACACATTAACAATGTTATTCCTAATTATATATCAAGATCATCACAAAGTAAATTATAAATAATTAAAGTTGAGAAAGGAACCCGATTTCATTAAATGGGTTAAATTTCTTCTTGGTTCCTCGCTTAGACCATCAAGTCTTCAAATACTTTTATGTGATACATTGTCCTCCTTTTCGGTACACGAATATTCCCGTATTGAGAAGTAACTTAAAGGATTATTCAAATATAGGCTCATTTATATTCATCATTCTTGTTACCAGAGAGCAATTTCCAACAATGCTTTTGAACAACATTAATGACGTGTGGTATTTCTCAAAACACCAAGTGTGAAAATTCTATGAGTAAAAAGGGAAAAGCAGTATTCATATTTTTCAAGTGTCACAAAGTGATTTTCTTTGTATCCTAGACTATTTCACGTCCAATATCTCTATTATTTTGAAGAGATCTTACGCCATGACCTCAATTACATATATCGTTTTTTTTTTTTTTTTTTTTTTTTTTTTTAAATCTGTAACATTATTTTTTATAAAAACAATCAACAGCGCGAGCAACATCAGTTTTTCAACTTCTCTTAAATTATGTTCTTTTAACTAATCATCTCTTCTTAACTAGAAAATCGAAATCTACTCTGGAATTGTTGGAAAATTATCAGAGATGGTCACATTAAGAAGAACAAATAATGCACAGAAAAAATATAGTAATAGCAATAAAGATAATACAGAGTTGAAATTGGAAAATCGGTTCAAAGCGCGCTATGGATGGTGTTATCTTCAGAGTAGATTTTCGCCGCTATCCTGGTGCAAATAGCAAAGTGACGTTCTACTCCCAAGATATAATGAATCACTCAAGAATCTTCTAATGTGCACTCCAATAGCAGTTTCGGAGAACCCTTTTAATCTCTCGACTGCTTTAGTAGAAAAGAAAAGGCAAGAATGCAGAATTTTATGTTGCAGGAATTTTTTGTATTGCTGGAATTTGTGTTGTTGAAATTTTGTCTATGTGCTGAAAATTTACCGCATACCTATTATTTATAAGGTGTAGAAAATAACTAACACATCTTTTCTGAGAAAGGATGTATCCCTTAAGATTGGACAACACTTTCTCACAATGAATAGTTGTATCCTTTAAAGATTGGTACCACCTTTTCACAATATATCGTGTGTTTTTAAATTTTGAATCACTTCTAAATAAATTCTAACAAGATTCACCAAGACGATACTCCCTCCGTCTATTTTTACTTGTCCGATATTAACTTGGCATAATTTTACTATATATCATCTAATGATTGAAATAAATCAAATATACATTAAAAGTTGTGCAGCCACTAACAATTCATTAAAGCTTCCAACCCGATAATTAATAGTAAGGGTAAAACAGGTATAAGCTGGTAAACTATCTGTTGGTTTTCTAAAATGGACAAGTAAAAATGAATATCTATTTTAGTATAGAGAACAAGTAAAAAATGAACGAGGGGAGTAATTGATTCCCCCAAATGGGAACGATATGATGTTATATATTGGAGGACTCCTCACATAATATAAAATCATGTCCAAAGTCTAAATAGATCTGGACTAATTTTCTCTGACAAACTAATATTGATTCCATGAATGCTAAGCCTATGCTCTAGATTGATGATGTTATTATTGATACCTGCCAACTTACCTATAGTATTAATCAATTCCTCGCACATAATTAAGGGAGCCATTGAAAGGTGACTAAAACACTAGAAACGGGACTACCCGAGCTAATGATAGAGGCAAGAACACTTTCCGGTCAAGTCCCATTAATTGATTATAACGTGTAAGACAGAAATAAGTCGATTGCTGTCATTCTGGAGACCAGACTTTAGAAGTCTTTCGTCCGGGAGATATAGCTCCTCAGCGCATACATACAGAGATCCTGTGATTTGATCTGTACTAGAGACTGGAAGAACCAGAGGAAGACTCCATAGCTGATTGAACCAAGGAAAAGGTCTGGACTGACTAGAAAGTGAAAAGTGATCTGCACTATAGCTTCTCCCATTCCATACTTATATTTTCAATAATGTGGCATATGTGGAAACAAAGAAATAAAAAATTAATTGAAAATAAATTTCTACCTACAGATCTTATATGTAAACATATTAAAGATTATGCTATAGAAATTATTGAAGTATTTCCTTGGCAAATCTCTATATCTAAAGAATTTAAACTAATCACTTGGTCTCCTCGTTGTTTAGGGAAGATTGAATTGAATATTGATGGCAGAGTGAAGACCTAAATTGGAGATGCGTCTTTTGGAGGACATTTTAGAGATGATCAAGAGAAGTGGATATTGAGATATTCAGGTAAGATGCGACCTACCTAAAGCCTCGCCACGAAACTATAGAGCATCAAACAAGGGCCACAATTAGCGAAGACAGTGGGATATAACGAGTTAGAAGTGGAAAAAGAATGCCTGTTTGCAGTCCAACTATCAATGATGACGTCAGATTCTTCCTCTAGGAGCTATTATTGAATATTGCAGATACGTATTAGAAGTCTGCTAGACAAATATTATTCACATCTGGAGAGAGACAAATCAGTGTGCAGATTATTTTGCAAATGATGGTCACAGACATGAAGTAGATTTACTAATATGGGAAGAAGCGCTCAATGAGATGGAGTTTCTTCTCTCAGATTTAAGTAGTGTAGCTTATGAAAGAATTTATTACCTTTTAGTATTTTCTCGTGTACCTAAAAAACAAAGGTGTATTAGGTTTCATAGATGTTTTTTTCCATTTAGTGTCTGATAACCTATTTGAGCCCAACTAATCTGGATTCATGCTATGATGTCCCATTTTAGGGGTGAAGCGCTCCTTTGACAAAGATGATTCCATTTCGAAGGCTCAAAATTGAGATCTCCAATTAAGGATAATAAGATCTTATCACCTCACCACAAAATTTGGTGGTATATATATTTCTCTAGAATTAATATATCGACAATTTCTTAAACTTGCAAGTAAATTTTATTTAGACACACGAACTACGAATTGTTCTAATTTTATTTAGACACACGAACTATGACCTGTTCCAATTGTGCGCCTGAATACATGATAGAGTGTTCCTACTAGACACTTTTGGTTCAAACTTTACACTTTTGATTCAAATTTTGAACGCACATTCTCAAGAGCCCATAACATAGATAAATTAATCAATTAAAATATATGACACCTCCTTTAATTATATGCATTAGCCTCAATGAGCTTTAAAACTTCAGGCCTTTCTGATGTCCATATAATTCGTGAACTTATTATTTCATCCACGTATACACGAGCATGTTGGTGCGGATTCTGAATCTTTTGTTAATTTTTTTAACCCCTTCCCCTCAGGAGCTTCCCTTTTTGCTCTTTTGGTGACTCGATAGTATGTTCCTAGGAAGCTCATGGATGATTATGAAGGCTAAAATCCATGTTAGAGCCTTGGACGTACATTTTCATGCCACACGCCCTTGGATGATGAAGATAGGGCCTTTGGAGGCCATGGAAGGACAATTCACAAAGGCATACATAGTGTGGATGATTGCTTGGAGGAGGCATGAAGATGAAGGCCAAACGATGGAAGCCACAAAAAGTGGCTAAGATTGCAATTGGGCGTTTGAAGGCCCAATGTTGGGTTAATTGTGCAAAGGCCGCTTTGGGGCCTTTGTTGTAATAGGGCTTAGTAGTTAAATGCCAAATGTGGCTAGTAGTTTAATAATTGTGGCTATGCATGTAAAGGCAAAATTATATAAGCTTGCCTTAGCCTATTTTCATTCCTTAGCTTGAGATTTATGATGAAACTCTTTGAGTGTAGTTCTCCTTCTATGGAGTTTAGGTTAAGCTAACATTAGCTAGTTAGGTAGTGAGTGGATTCCCTTAACTCTTACCTTGAATCTCTCTTGGATAATCTAGGATTAGATTTTCATGTATGAGTTTAAGTCTCTTCTTTCTTGGAATGAATTCATCTTAGATTGTTGATTAATAGGTGTAGGTTTCCTTTCCTATGTTGCTTAGTTACAATTGTAGTTGATTAATTCCCTTCTTTCTTCTAAATCTCATCTCCTTTTCTTCTATTCTCATCTCTAAATTTCTATCTTAATTTTCGCTTTTTGATTGTTTGATTCGATGTTTCCCAAGTTGAATCGTTATCACTCCAACCCACAATCTTTGGGATAAGCGCATATTGTGATATTTGAAATCCACTTACTCTCAGGATATTCTGTCTTCAAATCAGAACCCTCTCTAGTTACAAGGATGTTGTGATGTTGATTGAGGAGGAAGTATAGATGATCGGAAGTCTACTACTGAGTTTGCAGTTTTCTTGGGTTCGACACTTGTTTCTTGGCATTCACGGAAACAATGATCTATGTCGTGCTCCTCAACGGAGGCTGAATATCATTCTCTTGCTGCTGCCACGAGTGAACTTCTATAATTCGTCTATTGCTGAAAGAAGTTGGCCTTTCTTCTTACAATACCTCTCTTACGGTGTGACAACTTAAGTGCGAATTATCTTAGAGCTAACCCGTTGTTTCACTCTAAAACATATGAAAACTGATTTTCGCTTTGTTCGAGATCTTGTGAAAGAAGGAACTCCGCGTTCAGTATATTTCTTCTCATGACCAGATTACTGATACTCTTACCTAACCTCTCTTGAAGGATCGTTTTTGTGATACATGTAGTAAGTTAAGCCTTCCATTTAAAGCAACTTGAGGTGAACTGACAAGTATTTATGTATTTGTTAGGGGTCGTTTATGTAATTTCGTGTGTGTGTGTATATATATATGTATGTATAAGCCTTTGTATAAAAAAACCTCCTTACGATTAATGAAACATACATCAGTTGCCCTTGTTTAAAAAAGCACCTAATCCACCACCCTTTAGGATGGGTGTTAAGCCTAAAAGTAAACTAGTTTATCAACAAATGTTTCAAAATCCTCTGCACTTATGGATTCTCCGACTTCGTGTTTGAGTTAAGGCTAGTGCTCCTCTTTATCCTACCCAATGTCTTAGGAAGCTCTCAGGTTATAATCTATATAAATAGTTAATCATGAGCAATAATATTGAATACATAAAATGATTTCTTATCTTTTACATGATGATTCAAATATACCAAAATGCATTCTCAATTTGAATTAAATTTTCACTTCAAGCTAAGAAGAAGAGACTATATGAAAAAGAAAAAAAACAAAGTTATATTTATATTTGAGAGAAAAGTGAATTAAATTGATGATAAAAACTTTTGTAAATACAAATTTCTTATGAGATTCCATAAGATTTTTGCATGTCATTACCAAATTTATAGTCTCCTCTTTGAGGAATTTTTTTGTGAGTTCATGTAAGTGTGTGTTGACGCCTCTGTTGAGAATGAATAAAAGTTGGATGGGTTGAGTATCTGTCACGACACAAAATGCCGTCATGATGGCAACCACACTAACCCCCCTGGTAGGCGACCCATCACCTTAATTCATTGCTTATTCAATTACGAAAAGACTTAAATGACATGATCACTAAGAATAAGTCTAATTCAATACTATAAATATAAAGTGCGGAAGATACTAAGTCATAATACAATCCTCATAAATGAAGTCACCGTACAAGAACAACTAACCAACGATGTCTAAGAATAATACATATGTCTGAAATACAATGAAAATGTCTAATGGAATAGTAGTAGACAAATAGGAAGGAAATTCAAAGCTACATGCCAGAAGGGTTGCTCACCCTCGGGATCCTGGCAGCAATAGCCTCAAGGCTAGAATCGGGGTCTGGAAAAAGGTCCTGCCTCAAAATCTACACTCAAGAAAAGTGCAACAAGAGTAGTATCAGTACACACATGTACTGGTAAGCAACACAGGCCGACTAATATTAGTTAACGCATATAAGCATTAAATCAACAAGATGCATAGATAAGCACTCAATTCATAGAAGATCACACAATCGGATCATAGCCTAAGGTGAAGCACCTAAACACAAGTCTGCCAAGGTTCCAATATTGCCTCAAAGTAACCACAATCACGGATATAACCAACAATCCAGTAAATCTATGTAAAATGTGATGATGATATATGCTATGCAATGAAATGGACGTCATCCAATGCAATGGCCAATAGCTCAACCTGTACACACATGCTCCAGATGGAAAATCGATGTCTCAGCAGTCATGACCTGTGGGGGACCCATGGCGTTCATGTATCACTAGCTCCGGAATATCCCATCGAATCACGAGCACAGATACCTTCCGCTCTGGAACAATCCTCAGATCACGGATTCAAAAAATTACTCTCATAAAAAATGTCACATTTCCTTTCATAGTTGCCATAAATATTTCATCATCGGTACCATATTTCTTCCATCAAATCATTTCGAAACCATTTCTATCATGCATGAGTGTATGAATGCAAGAATGCTGAATCAAATGCAGTCAGTGCCAATGAATATGCTATGGAAATCACAATAACCACGGAAATGAAATCAACATCGAGTTTCAATCACCATATTGAATCTATCACAATACATCACTCTATTCACATTACAAGTACACCATATGTCATAATGCGTAAAATAACGGCGACAAGCCCACATAATCAGAAGTCATACCAACCTTATTGTATATCCATCCCAACATTATGTCCAAATACCTAATCATGCTTTCTCGTGCCAATTATACGCATACATACACTTCACTAATCAAAGTCTAACTAAAGTAAGTCGTAACCTACCTCGATTGCCGAACATGAGGCACGAACTACTCCACGTAAGACTTCCCTTTCCGAAGCGCCTCAGAATGATCAAAGTGTAATAATATCAATTCTAAGTAAATAAATGACCACAACATAATAAACTATTCGGAAAGATAGTCGGGTGGGAAAGTTACCCAAAATACCCCTAACGAATCACGAGGGCAAAATCAGAAATTAAGGGCAAAATTACACTACCCATAGTCTAATTAGTCATTATCCTTAATTTCGGGGAGTTCTAATCACAATTTGTTCCTCAACTTCATCAATTACACCAAAATCCCTAATTTGGAAAGGAATCCTAATTCCATAATTTGAATTCTTGAAGTAAAAGGAGATTTAAGCCTGGAATCTAATTACCTCATGATTAGACAGTAGAAAGTAGTGATTAACTCAATCAATACTTAATTAGATAAAAGGGGTTTTAATATCAAAGTCTAGGTTTCTATACCCATCTTCCCCATAGTTCATAAACACCATAGATGCTAATAAATAAAACGTAAACTACTAGAATAAGGCACAAGGACTTACCCCAAGATAATTCCATCAACAATTCTTCAGAAATTGCCCACAATACTCCTTACGATTAGGTTTTTGGTGAATGGAAATAATGATTTGAAGTTGGGAATGAAATAAGGTTTCTGATTTAGCGATCATCGTTGGGGCGAAGGGAATCTCGCTTCCGCGATCCCGCCTCAGCGGATATTCGTTTGCTGGAGCAAACCTTATTAACTGACTCGGATTTCCACTCGTGAAGGGCCAAGTCCTGCTTGGTGGGACCCGCGGGGTTGAATCAATTCCGCTGGGGGGAGATATCAGAAATGAGAAAATTTCTTGTTTCACCAAGTTGTAACTCAAAATCTCGACATCCACCGAGACCTCCCGGATACAAACCAAACATGCAGAAACAAGTAAAAATATGATACGAACTAAAAATATGATACGAACCCATCTGTGACCTCGGAATTCCCAACGAAGGTCACTTTGACGAAGTCAACCCCCAAACAGCTAAAATCAAGTTTCCAACCAAGTACTCAAAATGCACCCAAAAGCCTCGAGAATCGAACCAGCCACCACTCCAAGTCATAAATGACCCTTCGAAATTGACGAAATTTCAAAAAAGGTCCATTTACCAAAAAGTCAACTATTGGTCAAATGCTTTCACTTAAGGATTCTAAATCTTTCAACTTTCACTAGAAGTGCCCGAATACCTCAAGAACTGGGTCGACAGGAGTAATATGGTCAAAACACGCATAACAATTGAACAGGTCATTATAGGATCACCTATTTTTTTGTCCAAGTTAACTCAATTTTTTTTAAACCCAAATCAACTTTAAACAGGTTAAATCATGATTTTTTTATTTCAGCCTAGTTATTTTTCCCACATAGCCCAGTTGGACCTATCTAAATTTGACCTGAATTGTCCAATAATATAGTAATATAGGTGTCTACAGACTCATATACTTACATAGATTACATATTTGAACAGATTGAGCACGTTCGAAGGCTCTAAGGGAAGGCAAGACCGTGGAGTGATCGTTTGAGCTTTAGAATAAAGGAAAGTTGAGACTTACTAGACTCTTTATGAAGTGTTTGTGTCGGTATTAATTAGTTGTGGGGAGAAATAGGAAAATGGGGTCCCATACTCGTGAGGTGATGGGCACTTCTGCACGTATCAGTGCCATGTTATGGGTAAATTAATAAATACTATGTGGGTGTTGTAGTCGAGAATGTCAAAACATGTGGGCATTAGCTGGTAGCTTCTTAATTGACTCGATTGTCTCGATGTAATGGTCTTATTTTAGCCAAACTTGATGAATCTTTCTGACATTGATTATGCGTGCATATATACATCACTCCAATTCTCGTCTAAATGATGAAAACGAGCTATTCATAGCATTTCTTTGATACCGTGTATAGTAGTAACATGTTGTATGCATATTCATTTCACACTTCATATGATGTTTCTGGCACACTTTATTTTGATGAATAAGATGTAATGGCTCGAGGTGACCCGATTAGATATGGTACTAGACGAAGTGATGATAATATAGCCAATATTGACTGGATACCCAATGTGATCTGGGATATCTAGTATTTTGAGTGAGTATATGAACATCGTGAGTCCCTCATGGGTCACGTGAAAGCTACTGTAGGAGCATGTGTATACTGGTGCATTTTAGCCATTACATTTGCATTGCATTTCATCCTTATTTAAATTCATTCTCATTATTTGGCTTGTTCATGGGTTCTTGGGAAGAACCGGGCTTTAATTTCTTCCGTGGTGGCTCATGAAACCTTACTTGGTTGTGGAAGCAAATCTTATCTTAATTGTTGGTTTCTGTTGTTTACTTGATTTGTGTACTATTTTATGTAGTAGTTGCTTTAAATGACTTAATAATTTACTTGAACTGGTTACTAATAAAGTGTGGAGGTAAGCATTAGAAAGACTAACCCTCATAATCACATCAGTTTATGGTTGGTCAACGATGATGCTAAGTAACATATTTCCCGTACTTACTGTGCACTTGTTGTACTATTTGTGTGCGGGTTCTGTTCCGGGCACAAGTAGTGGCTGAGTTATCACCGATCGTTGAGGAGTTGCTATTGGAGTTATCGGGGTGAGATGCTGGCTATTCTGCAACACCAAACTCCATCTCTAACTTATTTCATGTCCTTACTTTTCAAACAGTTGTGTATACTTATAGACTTGTACGCTTTATTAGTAGCTCTTGTACTTATGACTCCAGATTTTGGGAGGTGTATGACTTAGCTTTCCGTATATTTGAGTTATGAGAATCTTTTATTGATGTATGCTTTATTCTTACTTTACTTTCCCCTTAATAACTATTTAAAAGACTTATGGATTTATTCGGGTTCGGCTAGGGGTTAGGGTAGGTACCCTCACGGTTAGCTTTACTTTTTAATTGTGAGAATTTGATTTTTTTGACCAAATATGCATGAAGGTAAAATGCGAAATAATAACTTAACCTAAGATTTTTAGCGTTTCCACGCTTCTTGCTCAAGGGAGGAAAACCCGTAACTTATCTCTGTAGGAATTTTCCCAAACTTCCCCTAAACTCGAGCTCAACAAATCTAAGGTTTACAACTGCTCTTGTAACACACTAAGGAACTATTCCCAACTATCCCGTCTCTACCCTGCTAACTCTTCTCTTCAATGACTCTACCGGGTCAAAGAAGTCTATTAAAATACAACACCTACTACGTACGATCAACTAAGAATGTAAATAAGTGGAACCACAACTAGAACCTAACTATCACAACTCAGGAACTCAAACATATATCTTGATAGAAATAGGTTCTTTGTTGCTGTCCTAGTTGGTCTCTCGAGACTCTGGTGTTGACTCTTCTCCCGCTTTAGAGGTCTCTCGTTGGATATTATTGTGGTTGTGGTTATGCTCCCAAATTTCTTGACGTGTTGTTTATATAGGAGTGGTTGTTCTCTTCTTCTTGTCCGAATCCATTCTAGTATTGGTTTCATAAAGTGTCCGTAAACCGATCCTTATTTGACATACATTTTCTTCTTTCCTTGCTGCGCGTACAACTTCTCCTTTTCCTAGTCCAATGCCAATTTCATGTGTTCAACTTAAGGTGCTATTTTCATAACTTGAAATCCAACCAATAATTTTAATTCTCCCAGTTGGCACGAAAAAACTTTCCTTCAACGGTCCCAATGTTCCTTCTAAGAACCAGTTCTTTTGAGCAGTTCATCTCTTGTTGTGAATGCTTCACTAGTTCCTTTGGAAATCTGTGTGGACTTCTGGTTCTTTAATGTCTTCTTCCAATCTTCCTTGTACTTGATTGTCTCTGGATACATAGTTTATTAATCATCAAAATTTCTTTTTAAGCTCAGCACTATTATTGAGACAGCTGAATCTCAATAGATGATTTGCTAACGATATGCGTCCATGGCTGAAAATTTAATACATGGAAATTTTAAATATTTTCAATTGTGGAGAGAAATTTGACCCTTTCTCCTTTAACGTGACATTGCACGATCAGTTGTATGAAAAGCGTAAATAGTCAATTGAAAACATCTATTGAAGGAAACTTGATGGAAGTTTTCATTCTTAATCTAGTCTCTTACTGTTCAAATTATACATAACAATTTTGTTTCCAATTAATTCCCTTTGAGCCAGATTGCTATTTTTATTTTATTATACATGATTTGAAATGCAAAGTATATCAAAAAGTCATATCATTTATGGAGATTAAATAAAATTACTGTACAATTTATAAGCAAAAGTTAATGAATTTATAAAAG
>NC_081346.1:21419246-21482983 GCF_029784015.1 Lycium ferocissimum | reverse complement strand
TCCATTAAGCCCCGAACCTTTGGCTCCTATATGTATACATTGTGACGATTGACGAAGAATAGGTAGGGCGGGGAGCGTAATGTTAACGGAAAATCCCGTCACATACGACGGAGACACAATCTACCGTTAGACAACTCCTCTCTAGTGGCGTTATCACGATTGACTATGTAAAGTCAAGAGATAACGTAGCGGATCCCTTACAAAAAGGCTTATCTAGAGAGGGAGTTAGTAGATCATCAATGGAATGGGGTTAAGGCCGGGACAAGTCATCGTGGCGTAACTCTACCTGTGACTTGGAGATCCCAGAGCTAGGTTCGGAGATCAAACAAAGTTGTGACTGACGGTTCAACATTGTCAAATAACTCAACCCATTCTCGGATGAAGACAATGTTCAGAGATAAGGATAAAACTTTATGGCTTGTTAATGAGTTAATAAAGCATTAAGGTTTTTTTAATGATTATCTAAATCTGGCAGTGTATGACCAGATAATGTGGCTATAGGACCACATGTTTAGAAATCACCTATGTGAGTGTTAAGTGTAAGCCGCTTTAAAGGGGAATGACAATGAAGGCCCATTCTCTATGCACTCATGAAACCAGGCGGTGTTCATGGCTGAAACGAACACAACCGTGAGAACCATAAACGGTTGAGGGTTGATTGTGTGACTTATGTTGTCTAGGTATACAATAAAGTTCGACGGTTCAAAGATATCAAATCTACCGATTGATCGAGTATATCCGATATAAGTTCGCTACGGAAAGTTCAAGGAAACCTACTTATCCGGATTTTTCAATCTTCGGTTGTATATCACACTTGTCCGCTAAGATTCTTTTATATTATGGCCATTCCCCATTCATGTGGAGGATTGTTGGGTTTTGATATTGGTGAATGGGAAATGATGGGATGAAAAGTGAAGGGCATGTAAAAGGTCATTTTTGCTTTGGTTAAAGCATTCGTCCCACATAGGAAAAAGGAAAGGAGAGGTGTATATATTACATTACACCTTATCTAGTTGCTAAAAGGGTTGAGGGGGCAAGGACCCCTCGCGCCGTCGTCGTCGCTCGCTCGGCTCGGCTTCGGCTTTGGCTTTGGCTTTGGCTTTGGATTTGTCAAAAGATTGATTGATTATCTTTTTGGACAAACTTTTCTTTAATTATTTAATTATTTATTTATTTATTTAATTAATTAATTATTTAATTAAATAGAAAATCCACCCTTACCCGCGGCCAGACGGTCCGTTTTTCTCTTCCGGATATTTTCAAATTTCCTCCAAAAAAACACTGGTAGTAGTCTGAATGGTTGCAAACATTCGGGAATCAGTACCTCCAATTGCTATAAAATCCTTCATTTTTCCAGAATTCGATGCGAATTTTATACGCTTACAAATCTTTCTCTCCAAAACATTCTCTTGTTTATTATGTGTGATACTGCTTCTTTGTTGAGTGGTTCGCCGCTACCGAATTTGAGTACTACTATTCGGTAAGATAATCGTTCTATCTGGGAGGGAATATTCCATCAACCTCGAGTCTTGTGGGGAATAATTTCCTTAAGGACACACACTTTGAACTAAGTGGGCTCGATTATATTCTGGATTTTTTTTTCAACATTGTTTCTGTTCATTTTCCAGTTTCTGTACTTTCTGTAGTTTCTTTGGTTAATTGTAAAGATTCTGTTCAAATTCTGTTTATACTTATACAGATTATTTTGACAACAAAGAGTGTTTAGGGGGAACAATTTTTTGATAACTATATGTATTATCTCTTATATTAGTGAGTATGATACCTATTGATTAAATCATATTAAGTTATTAGGTCGCTTTTGGTGTTTGATTTTTTGTCATCTTACATGTCATTGTTCAAAATTTGTTTTATTAATGATATTTGATTCTTTCGATCCCAATATGTGCTAGCTTCAAAAGACATGATATGAACAATAGGAAGTTGCACATGTGATCTCCTTCAATTACAACCTTTTAAGTGATTTTACGTGCCAGCATCCTAAGGCAGACACCAAAGTCAATTTCTACAACTTGTGCACGTTGTTGTTTTCACTTGTCTTTACACTTCAAGTGAAAAACATCTAACAACTACTACAAAGAATGCAATGTACCATATTTCAAATTATAAATGTAATATGTCGAGATTGCATTAATGAGTAAATGTTGCAGCCTAACTAACACAATTGCGAGGATATGCAAATAAAAAAGGTACAACATTTTTGTGGTGTACATAATACAATTTACTCATTTAGGAGCACATATAATATATGTGTGTGTATTTGGCTTCAGGATTCAGGACAACTCCCTAAGTCGTATCGACTGAAAATAAATCAAATTCATTTGATTTACTTATTCATTTCATAAAAAGAAGATTTGCCAAAAAAAAAAAAAAAAATCAAATTCGTAGAATATAGTCAATCAATTATGAAATTACTAGTTGATTTCACAAAATTAAGATTTGTCCAACTCCAAACATAGTCATATTTTTCTTTTTATACAGGTATGTGGTCAAAGCTTGTGCATACTTTGACTTTTCCACCAAATATCTGAAGTTAGTCATTAAATAAAAATATACCTCTTTTTGGTTTGAGATGTGATACGGAATTACAGATACTAGTAGTACTTAATGAATAAAACATTGAATACCAGGACATCAGAGGACATTATCTGTTGCTTAGGTGTTTGCATTAATTGTTTTAATGGGTAAAAATGAACATTATTATTTCATCTTTTTCTTATGGGCGATCAGAGGCTACGGTTGATTTATAATTTCAATTTATAGTTTTTTCATGTGTATATTTATTTATATGTATAGTGGAATATATATAATTGAAGACCATAGATGTGAATGCATCATCGGTAGGGTGAGCATTGAGGGAATGTGATTGCTAAAGGACGCAGATTTTTAAGTTCAATAATTTAGCTTTTTTTTATTTTTTATTTTAACATCTAAAACAGGAAATGATATGTAAAAGTTCGGTTTACTTCATTGTCTGTCCAGATTTAAATAGAAAATTATTTTGCGAAGGCTGATGACACATATTAAGCAACATTATGTTGATAACTGGGTGTGATTTGGGAAAAAGAAAAATCACAAATAGCCACTTTCCATCTTTAAAATTAAAAAATAATTATAGTCGTGGGAGGAGTTTCACTCGCGAAATTTAAAATTTCAGGAAAACTACTATTTTTTAAAGACGGAACAAATTAGTGGCTAGTGAACGTTATTTTGGTGTTGCAGCTTGCAAGTGTAATTGCACGTTAAAACTTGCATTTTAATTTTTATGTCCGATAAGACAAAAAAAAAATCCCATCTCTACAACATTAGCTGGCAAGCAAGTTTAAGTTTTATTTTCAAAGCAAAATATCGAAGTCCAAGTGCAAAAAACTCTATTTTTCAATAAAGCAGCTTTAGAGGGAAACATAAATCAAACTTAATAGAAATGATTCAAATATATGATTCTAAAGTCCAATTGTATATATTGACTAAGAATGTCGTGACAGAGACATAAAATTACGTTCTTCAACATGTGAATAAGGAGCATTTGGTGTGTGTATAGGGTAAAACCATCGATACCAAGTGGACGTATCAAAGGATGACACGTGGCGATGATGACATGTCAGATTTGAGTCAGCAAGTGAGGGGCTCCAGAAAAGCATAACGACTCTCGGGAGAGTAACTTGACAGCCGCTACCGAAGACAGAAACTACAAAGGGTCCGGAGAAGCATGCCAACTCACCGGTCAAACGTCATTCAATGTGCAACCGTTACAAGAAACCCCAAGTCTTCCTCCGGTCTTAAATGTGCATTATTGTCCTTCATTGTCATAGTATTAAATTCCTTTATTACCTTTGGCATAAATATTGGTAAGGAAGAGGGCATGATTTGTAAATCATGCTCTCCATATCTCTAGTATAACTAGTGGTACTCATTTTATTGTAAGGCATTTGAAACATTATACAACAATAAAAAAGTATTCATATTATTCTTAGCATTTGCTCTTTCTTGCTTAATTGGTTGAGGTTATAATGATTCACCGTCCGGAGACTCTAGCTCAAAGCTTCTCCAAGGCCCAAGCTACACAATTAGCTATTTTTTACTTTCATTTGTGTTGTTAATTATTACTTGCTATTTCATAATTTTGGTTACATTGATCCACGTGTCCTTGACCTCGTGTACAAATTCAGCAGTACTGATTTTCTGTGTAAACAGTTTGGCGCCCACCGTGGGGCCAGGACAATTATGGTATCATTGCGACCCACTTTGTTATACTAATTCTCTTTAAGTCTTTTTTGTTAGAACATATATTTCTGATATGAAAGCATTACCGGTGACCAAGCTCATCTCACTACCGGAAACAACGATGGAGCATTGCCCCGAAAACTGTCTAAATCAATGGGTTACAGAGAAAATAACGCCTGCTGACGAAACCCCCTAAGAAGCAATGCAGATCGTAAGGGAGAAACAATGGTCACTAATGGAGGAGATAAAATTCCTGAGGCAAACTATCTCAACTCTTTCTGGCAATCCAAACGCCAGCGTGGGGGGACTCCTCCGACACCAACTGTCAGAAACAATACACCCAGTGGGAGACCGAACGGAAGAAATAACTGTTGGGAATAAAGACACATCCGGGAGAAAATCCGTCCGAGATGATCCTTTCCGGACACAAGTATTGCAATTTATGAAAGACATAACTGATAAGATGAATAAAATCACTAAGGAAGCGGAAAAGAGTGCGAAGGAGTTGCAAGCCAGTATGGATCATATCCCGGGGGGTCCTGGAGGCTCCAGATGCAAAGAGATACAACCAGCAGGCATATAAACCCGAAGCCGCGCCGGAGTTGATCCCAAAAATGATCAAGATGACGGACATCCCCAAGTATGACGAGAGGACAGATCCGCAGGATCACATAATGGCCTACACCATGACTGGTAAGGAAAATGACCTGAAACCGAATGAGATTGAGTTGGCCTTGATCAAGAAGTTCGTCAAGACATTGGCTAAAGAGGCTTTAACTTGGTATTTTCTTTTGCCCAAACACTCTATTAATTCATTTTCTATGCTCGCAGATATATTTATTAAAGCACATGTTCGAGCCCAAAAGGTGCGAATGCGAAAGGCGAACATTTATCGCATATCACAAGGGAGACCGCTGTGATATCATCACCGATTTCCAGGAGGAGCGGATGTTGTTACCAGCAGTTCCGGATGAATGGGCCGCCGAAGCTTTCACTATGGGTCTCAACCCTTTGAGTTAGGATGCTTCACGGAAACTTAAGGAAAATCTCCTAGAGTTCGAGGCCATGCCATGGGAAGATGTTCACAATCGGTATACGTCAAAGATTCGTGTAGAAGATGAACAGGTAAATATACCGACATCTTCTACGGCCCGAAGTCAAGGTCAACTGAACTTTGATCTGAGGCATTCCGGGACGATTTGAACCATACCGTCGGGACCACGGACGGACGGAGGGCAGTGAGCATTTTCGGAGCGAGTAATCGAAAACACAACTTAGATGAAGAATAATGTATGCGGACACGGGGGTTGTTACATCAAAGCAGGCGAAACCGCAACAATAAGTACTGAAGATGGCTCTGGAGCAGTGATTAAAAAAAAAGAGGCAACTATACCCAAATGCATCATGTCCAAATGATATAACAGAGATGGCCCGAACTGGCTCCGGAATAATAAAAAAAAGGACTGGGACTACCAGATCTTCCCCAGGAAAAATAGAAGGAATCAGAATCAAGAACTGGCTAGACCCAATAGATGTCAGCCCGGCCGCAGTTCTCTCGCAAGGTATTTTTGTTCATTTCATGTAAAAATTCGTATATGCAAAGTTGCAAACACTTGCGTACGTTCAAGGAATGGAATGAAGCAAAACTTGCGCCTTCTAAACATTCTCGTATACGTCCCAATGAAAAGAAATCATTCTTAAATTTGCTCACGCTTAAAAGCAATTAAGGATTACAAATCGGAACAATAGTGCCTAAATGAACAGGAGACGTCCTCTTCATAGCACCGAAATAAAGGGCCTTTTCTTATAAAGCCGTCAAGTTAAATGACGTAAATGCGATGCTTTGATTCCTAGTCGTAAAGTCAACCAGACATTTTATTTCGGACTTTACCAGAACCAGAAGATTTAAATTCCTGGTCATTAACATCCCCGGTTTCCAAGGCTGCGAGGTTATACAAGTTTCGAGAATAACTAAAAACCCTAGAGTCGTGAACTCTACAATCAAAAGTTTCGGGTATAACTAAAAATCCTAGAGTTATGAACGCTACAATCAAAAGTTTAGGTGAAAACAAAAAACCCGAGAATCAGATTCAAAGAAAAGTTTTGGGTACAACTAAAAACTCAAGAGTTAAGACTCAAAGATTAAAAGTTTCAGATAAACATTAAAAATTCGAGATCAAGCTTTTTATGGTGATGGTACTTTTTCAGCACCAACCGTCCGCTGACAGAAGAAAAACCAGTGGCAGAGTTTTCATATGAATTCCTAAGTCCTGCACTCATTTTCCCTTCGCCCGGATTTTGTTCCTATTAGATTTTTCCGGCAAGGTTTTTAATGAGGCAGGCGGGAGGGTGATTACTTGAGTTTCTGGCGAGAAGGGAAAAATCTTCCACTTCCCGGTCACATCTGAGCGAGTAACAGGAAAGTGGGGAGACTATCTGTATAGGGTAAAATCCGTCGACACCAAGTGGATGTATCAAAGGATGGCACGTGGCAATAGTGACTTGTCAGATTTGAGTCAGCAAGCGAGGGGCTCCGGGAAAGTATAACGACGCTCGGAGGGGTAACTTGACAACCGCTACCGGAGATGGAACTACTAAGGGTGCGGAGAAGCATGCCAACTCACCTGTCAAACGTCATTCAATGTGCAACCCTTACAAGAAACCCCAAGTCCTCTTCCGGTCTTAAATGTGCAATATTGACATTCATTGTCATAGCATTAAATCCCTTTGTTACCTTTTATTACCTTTGGCATTAATATTGGTAATGAAGAGGGCATAATTTGTGGATCATGCACCCCATAGCTCTAGTATAATTAGAGGTACTCATTCTATTGTAAGGCATCTGAAACATTATACAACAATACATAATATTCATATTATTCTTAGCATTTTCTCTTTCTTGCTTAATCTGTGGTGTTTATAGTGATTCACCGCCCGGAAACTCTAGTTCAAAGCCTCTCCAAGGCCTAGGCTACACAACTAGCTATGCTTTACTTTCATTTGTCTTGTTAATTATTACTTGCTATTTCATAATTTTGATTACATTGATCCACGTGTCCTTGACCTCGCGTACAAATTCAACTGTACCGATTTTTCGTGTAAACAAATTCCACAGTTATTTACTTTTACCATCAATTCGGTAATTATTATTTTTTCTTAATGCCCTTTCTACTTAAGAACGTACAAAATTAAAAGAAAATAAAACGTAGTTGTTTAAAATAAATAAAACCATGGGTCGGTTTGTCACACGCAGGGACAGAGCTAGACAGTTACATATAGGTTCAGTCGGATCCAGTTGTTTTAGTTGAAGCAATGTATTTATATTTAGAAATATATTAAATATGTACATATATTAAATTCGAAACTCAATTACTAACACATAATGTCGATATCTTCAAATCTTGAACCGATAACGTTTAAATATTGGCTTCGCCTTTAGTCACACAGATATTATGATATTTTTAAGGTCATGAATTTCAAATGTCTCATAAGCACACAAATATCGTGACATGTTTAAGATCACATATTTATTTGTTTGATCATTGAATCAATGCTAACTATTATCACATAAATTGAAAACGTGAAATATTTTGTGGTTTTTAGTTAAGTTGATTATCTCTAAATGGAATTAATAATAATACAAAACACAAAATAATGGAAACGGGAGTCTAGGGGTGGGCATGGAACATTAGGTAACCGTTACCATACTGAAATCGAAAATTTTATCGTAGTTTCAATATTATGGTATTTTGTATGCATTTTAAAAAAAAAATCTATATTCGATATTTATAAAAAAAAAGAATATCAAAGTACCGAATACCGTACTGAAGTATATAGTTACATATACAACTCATATATAATAGTATTATAATATAGTATTATAATTCCCACACATATATAAACCCGTATTAGTACCAAACTAATTGTTGTAGACGTTGGAAACATTGGAATTTTGATTAATCTATCTTGATTGAAATATCATTTTTGTCTAATTAATTTATGAAGAGAATTGCTTATACTTTCGTATGAATAGTTTACATGTGTATGATGTTAGTACGATATAATTGAGACGTTTTTTATATAGCCGAAAACATAATTTTCTATTATAGGAGTATATGTAAGTCCAACAAACTATAATTATCAATTTACCGTACCACAAATACTGAAATCGAACTTAAAAAATACTGAATATGCCGAATTAATTTGATAAACGTATATTTAAAAATCGAAGTGGAAATTACCGTATGTTGCCACCTAAGAATAACCACGTGCTGGAGCCCACAAAAGAGTCACAAGACTAATCACATTTCCACTTAACTCAGACTAACTTTGTTGAGTTTATCATGTGCTATTGTATTTTGAAAGATTACTGTTACGAAGAATTCTACCGAGAACAGAGTCGACAATTGGGTGATATACTTTGTCAACGTCCTCACTCTCGATGTCGCATCTCGTTGCCACGCACTCGTATACTAACGGGTGAAAACTGGATTGTTAAAAGCACGAGCCTCACTGTCGCGTGAGCTTCATTTACCTTGGTATATGTAAATAGAAAAAAAGGTAAAACCCAGAGGCCACCACAAGCGGCAAACTCAAGGGGCCTCCCCATGATATTCCTAGCTGTACAAGTAAATTTTAAATTGTGTCATTTTAAATTTTTAATGACAAAAATGACAAAAAAATGCCCCTCAGTAAACTAATCAATTTTATTTATCTAAAAAGAGAATAATACTTAAACTATGTAATCCTTATTCCGTTTTATCCCTAATTAGATATTACTCCTTCTGTTGCAATTTACGTGATGCACTGGGCTCTTTATTTAAGAATGAAAAATACTTTTAAAAATTATGATCTAAAATAAATCATATATATATATATATTATGGACCACAAATTATCTCATTAAGTGTGAAATGAGAAATCTTTAATTAAATATTTTTTAAATATATAAATATATCACGTTTTTAGACAGACTATAAATAATTTAATCAGGTAAATTAGGAAAGAGCGCTTAAAATTTTTAGACCTTATCATCACTCGTTTAAAATGAAAAAACACGAGAAACTCTCACCAAACATCATCATCACTCGTTTAAAATGAAAAAACACGTGAAACTCTCACCACAATCATCGAAAGGGACAATTTTTAATTTTTTGTATATATTTGATTAATACGTCTCAAAATCTTTTTTCAAAAACTTCTTATCTTCATGCATAATCAACAACGTGAATATATCATTCTTTTTAGACATACTAAAAAAATTGAATCAAATTAATTCGGAAAGAGCGCGTATAATTTTTAGACCTCATCATTACTCTTTTAAAATGAAAAAACGCGTGAAACTCTAACCAGACACCATCATAGCTTGTTTTAAAAATAAAATAAAAAACACGTGAAACTCTCACCACAATCATCGACAAGGATTTTTTTATCTTCATTTTTTGTATATATATTTGATTAATATGCCTAAAAAAGGTGAATCAAATTAATTAGGAAAGAGCGCGTATAATTTTTAGACCTCATCGTCACTCGTTTAAAATGAAAAAACACGTGAAACTCTAACCAGACACCATCATAGCTTGTTTAAAATGAAAAAACACGTGAAACTCTCACCACAATCATCGAAAAAGATATTTTTTTTTCATTTTTTGTATATATTTGATTAATACGCCTAAAAATCTTTGTTCGAAAACTTTTTATATTCATGCATTCTCAATAACTTGACATATAATGTTACTCAACAAATGTTCCTTAGCCTTTTTGACGCCCTTAAGAAAACACTAGCTCCTATTAAAAATAGATATTTTAACTAAACTACTTTTAATTTTTTTTTTTTTTTTTGAAATGGTAAAGGTAACTAAACTACCCTTAATTAAATGATATCTTAAAAAAGATGGAGTAATTTAAAAGACTTTTTAGAAATATATGAATAAGGGTAAATCTTAAAAGAAAAAACTAATTTCCTTTTTTATTATATATATATACACACACTCTCTCTTATTTTGACCAAAATAAAAAAGCCTGAGTGAACATATATTATGAACCGAAGGGAGTATATGGAAAGAATAATTAAGAAAAAATACCCAAATCAACCACCAGTAAGTAACTACGTAAAAATCTGTTATTAATTGGTCAAAGAACAGAGTTGTTGGCTATGCCTTTTACATTTGACCGACATATTTTAACTGGGGCGGGTATCCTGGTCCTCACGTGACAGGCGACACGTACTTCGAGGATACAATTAGGAGCTGATTCATCAGGCGTTTGAAGTTCACTCATTGGACCAAACGTCGTTAGCTGGGCCCACCATCCCTACGTGTCATAATAATTTTTTTTTTTGCAGTACGCGTCATAATCACTAAAGGTGTTTCAGACTCATTTTGAGATGTGGCGAATCGTGATTCTTTACCGTCGTTACTTACCGGAATCTTTGGTCCCCAGTTAGGCAGTGACCAGTGAATATGTTTAGATATTTTTACAGAATCATATTTTTATTTATAATCCTTATTTTAAAAAGTAAGTATGGAATAAATAAATGGGAGAAAGAGAAAAATAATAAAGTACAGTACTAAAATATAAAAATAGGTGTGCTTATTATGGAGCTTCTAATTTCGGCTGGTTGGATCCTATAAAACAGCAAATTGATCATTCTTGACTCACGCCAGTTTCAAACACAACTCTGTCTCTCTAAAATCTCACTCTCCCCTCTCTCTAATAATCACCATCATCATCTTACAATTCAAACCATTATCACCTTACCTTTCAAAAAAGGAGCAAGAAAGTTTTAGAGGATTCACTACTGACTTTCTTTCCTTATAAACTCTCTTCAGTCCTTTAAAGTTACCATTCAATTCCTTTTTTAATCCCAGGCTTTGTTCTCCGTGTGGGACTGTGGTGTGTTCTCCTTTTATCATCCCATCTTTTAATGTTTTTGGTTCTTTCTGTCAGGTTGTGGTCTGAATCATCGTGTTTTTGGCTTCTCTTTGACGGTTTCATTGCTCTTCTCATCTTTTAAGGGTGCTACTTTTGGTGTCACTCTCAAAGCAATCCTCCTTTACCTTCATTGGACCTCTCACTCCGATTCTTTTTGCGTTCCTTTGTAATTTCGCCCTTTTTTCTGGTGTTTTGAGTGATAGAACAAGCAGAAACAGTGAAGATAGCTCATCAAAAGAAACAGAGCTCATCAAAAGAAACAGAGCTTCTTCTATGGATTACGATATGCTCTGTCCGATCAAATACACCGAGCATCGAAACGTTATCAGGAAAACCACTAAACCCTCCCCTGTAAAATCCAAGAAATTCCCAGAAGCCCGAAAATCCTCCCAATACAATCACTCTGTTCCGAGGACTGTTCGGATTTCTGTTACAGACCCAGACGCAACGGACTCTTCCAGCGACGAAGAAGACGAGCTTTTCGGACGCCGACGGATCAAAAAGTACATCAACGAAATCAGTATTGAAACCGCCATCAAGTGTGAAGTCAGCATGCCTAACAGTAGCAAGGCGGCGAAGAAAAGAGTACCTGACTCTCTTCAGCCCAAACAGAAACCAATGAAAGCCCAGCCCCCACAATCTGCTGGCACTGTAAGGAAGTTCCGTGGCGTACGTCAAAGGCCATGGGGTAAATGGGCTGCTGAGATCAGAGACCCGGTTCGTCGTGTCAGGCTTTGGTTAGGCACTTACAACACTGCTGAAGAAGCTGCTATGGTTTATGACAACGCTGCCATTAAGATTCGTGGGCCCGACGCCTTAACGAACTTTATCAGTCCTCCCAAGCCCGAACCGGAGATCAGTGTTCCTTCCAACTCTGGCTATGAATCAGGCAACGAGTCCCGTAATATTCCTTCTCCAACGTCTGTTTTCCGGTTTAGAATGAGCCAGTCAAGTGAAGGAACAGATCAGCAAAGCCCGTCTGAACCGACTTCAGCAACTGTTCCTGAAGAGTGTCTGTCGGTCCAAGGACCGATGGAATGTGAACAAACGGTTCAGGATGTTGAACTGTTTGTTCAGGTTGCTGAACCGTTGGATTTAACGGTTCGGCAACAGCCCCTGGAGGAGTGTCAGGGGGAGACTAGCGTGATACCAGATTACTCAAATGATTACTTGCCAACAGATGTTCCCTTCTTAGAAGATTTCTTCAATTTCAATGCAGCAGAACAGACGTTATTTGAGGACACAACAGCAGCAGCAACAACAACAAGAAGTTATCCCAATGATTTTGGTTCATCGTACTATGACACATTTTCATCGGATTTCGCGAATGATTTCCTACTTAACGATGATGATTTTGCCAAGTTTGATGATTCGTTTCAAGACTTGGGTACATTAGGAGTGGATGATTATTTCCAAGATATTGGTGATTTTTCCAGTGTTGATTCTCTATTGGCAATTTAAGTCACTTCTATGAATGACCAATTTTGTTAATGTCACTGTCCCGGCTTGCCACTGTTTAGTGGCAAATTTTGTCTTCCGGCGACAGCAAGAAATCGGCTAAACTTTTGTTCTTTTTTATTTTTTATTTTTCTGAGTATATTAGTAGTATTTATTATTAGTATAATTTATTTGTTTTAGAATCTCCGTGAAAGTGAACGGAGTGAAGAGTGGAGTTTTATTGTAGTTTTAGTTTATAATTTTATTCAATAAGTAGAGATGGCCTTGGAAAGAGTTGTATCGTAAGTCTCTGTGGATGCTTTAATGGGAATCTTATAATCTTCACTGAATTTTCAGTTGTTCCTCTACTCCCTCCGATTCAAAAAGAGTATTCACATAACTTTTATTTTTTTATTTAAAAATAGTATCCACTTACCAAATTAAAAAGTAATTAATCTTCTTTTTTTTAAATTTGTCTTTATTAAGTGTTAAGTGACCAAATCTCAATACATATTAAATTAGGGACAATTTAGTCAAATTACCTATTTTTAGCTAGAAGTTTATTTTCTTAAGGGATATCCACTCCCTCTGGCTTTTTTATCATTTTTCTTTTCCAAGTGAAATCCCCTAGTATTTGAGAGTGAACAAAATGCTTTCATTTTTAAGAAGTCATCGTATCTTAATCCTTGTATTTAAATTTATTCATAGATATTAGAGCGGGATCCTTCTTAGGAAGCCCATTCCTCGTGTTCACAACTCAGCGTGTGCTAGCGGTAGCGAAAATTCCCCCGTTAACTTAAGCTAAAAAGTTGGTTCAAATTATTTGTCACTTCAGAGAATCAATCATTTTTCTCGATTCAATGCTTACAACTCCATTAATTACTCGTGTAAGTAAGATATAATTGAGATTTATTTAAATATGATTAATTCTATTAAGTAATTTATTTAACGAGTATGTTTAATTGATTTAATAAATAGGTGAATCATGTCTTAGATTTTGAATAGTGAATCCATTGAATATACTTACTGCCAAAGTGGCATTCTCTTGCCCCACACCATTAGGCGTGATTTGCGGGGTTTTTCGATTGACCGGGTCAAGTTGATGCGCTTTCGCCCGTATGAAGCTTAAAGCGTCTATTTTTTTGTGATAAGCTCTAGATTATTTTTTTTCTTTTTGGAAGCGAATGTTAATTGAGATTATGCTCCACTAAAACGTGATGTTTTTCCACATTGTACCAAAAAAGCAGCGGCTGGGGTTTATGAGGACAATAATAGAAGCTACCAAAATAATACTAGCAATTAAGGCATAGCCTTATAACTATGATATTATAGCCTTATTAAGATTGCTACCTCTTTATGTTACAAGTTCGTATATTCATGTTATTTCACCTTGATAATTCAATTGTGGAATAAAATTTTCACAGACCATTAGTGTAATTTCATCAGTTTTAGCGGAAAACTCACCTTCTTGTTAAAAGATTCAAGTGTTGAAATAAAACGTTTTCACCTATAGTTAATTATTGTAATTTAATCTGTTTTGACAGACACCTAACCTTTGTGTGTAAAAATTTATAAACTACATGGCTTTTTTTTAAAAACCAAATATGTTAATATTTTGTATGCCGTTAATTGACTAAAAGATTTATGTTCTAGATAAAATCAGAGAAAACAAAAACTGCTTTTTGCCTTTTTGGGGGTAATTGAAAGTGCTGAACAAAAGCCTTAAATCTTTGTTAAGCTATGATTTAAATCTAAAGAAATTTCATATCGTGTAGCCTCAAGCCAGTAGTCCTAATCAGTAAATCTGCTTCATATTTGTATCATTTGTTTGCTAGAAAGTCGGCACATTAATTTGCCTCTATCGAGATATGGTTAATGCTGCCATGTTGACTTCCAAAAATAAAATTTACAATCTTCAAAAATAAATCTCAGTAGATGACACTGGGTCAGAGCTAGGGGAGCAATTTCTATTGACGAAAAATTACATTGTATATACAGGGTCAAAATTGAATTTTATGTCTATATATAGTAGATGTCAAATTCACTTAGCTTCTTTATGCATTTAATTCTTTATATTTTGAATCATCTTAATGAAAATTCTAACTCCACCATTGGGTGATTCTATATATAGTCTTCATTGATGAGCTTTACGGTAATAGACAATCTGCCCCGACGTCTTTAAAAAGAAATTTATTGTTGGAAATTCCTTTTGATACCTTAACTTCATGTGGAAACACTGGTTTATTCAAGAATTTACACGAAGCTGGCGCAGAAAAGTTCATTGCATTTGGTGGACAAGTCAATTTTCATGATACCTCAGAGAGCTCCTTCTAATTTCTTTTTAATTGCACTGCATACTCTTTCTTACTTTTTCTTAAAAAACGACATTTTTAGCAGAAATTAGGAGATAAAAATTATGTGCAAAAGATGAGATAAAAAAAAGAAATTTAAAAATGAGATAATAGTGTCATGGTGTCTTATGTTCTCACAAACGCAAAAATCGACAAAAACCAAAATTAGTGGTCTCAATGCTATTGCCAGTTCCCCGAATACCTGGAAAATAAAGTGGCTCAAAGTAGAGCAACAGTCCTAAGCTTATAATCAGCCAATTAAACAGTTCATAATTCCAATATACATGCAGCTTTGACCATAGGCTACAAAAGTCAACCTATCTTTCTTTCTTTTCTTGGTCAACGACAAAAAAAAAGAATGTTTTCTTTGTTTCTCTTTTTTTCAAAGTTAGAGTGTGAAAGGGAATAAATTAGAGTCTAATATATTTCCCACAAACAAAAAGGCTAAATTAAAACAAAAGAAATTTACGTGTGAGCCATGAGTCATAAGCCACCAGACAAACAGAAAAAAAAAAAGACGACCAATTGCATGTTTCAAGCTTCATTTTGCAAATAAGACACCATATTTGGGGCCCTCACACACACGATATTTGCAGACAATTTAGAGGAAAAGATCCTTGAAGGTGCACTTTATAATATTCAACTATCAGTAAATTAAATAACATATGTTATTTTCTCCAAATTGGGAATTTTATAGACGCCTTTTAGGAGGGCCGACCCACGTCTCAACAGAGATTTCCAATTTTATTCAGTCCTAATGAAGATATCAAATTAGTATTTATCGTTAGTGGAGTAATTGGTATGAAACAAAAAGAGGGGTTTTCCCATTATGTGGGGTGCGTTAATCAAATAAGTACTGCTACTAATTATCTTGAAGTAATTTGGTTTGCCTCTGAATAAAATAATTTACTCATTGTACTTGAGGATAAACAAAGTATTAGGGTCATTGTCCATTGAGGGCGTTTCAAGAAAAAACATATCTAACGGTATTGTATTGTTCTCACTAATTTATCCTATAAAAAGACTAAATGTGGTGTTTACACAGTTACACTAATTAATCAACACAGATTATGCGTACTTTAATTTTATGGAGTACTATTAAGGGTAAATAGATAGCAGGAGTAGTGATTATTTTTTTTCATTTTAAAGCTAAGCGATAAATTGGTCAAATGGCTTTCCGACCAGTAGTTTACTTTCACAAGCCAACATAATGATTATAGATTAACTTGTGTTTCTCCCATGCATGTGCAGGATTTGCCTCCTCTTAGATCTCAATCTTTCCAATCAAACTTCACTTTTTCTTCTTATTCTTCTATTCTTTCCGTCCCAAAATAAATATCATCTTAATTAAAATAATTTATTCAAAAATAAGTATCATCTTAAGAATTCAAAACAAAAATTGACAAGTATTTTCAACTATGCCCTTAGCATTAAAGAATTAATCCTCTTTAATATTGCTTAATTCTAAAAAAACATCTAATAAATAAGTATAGCTTAGTAAATTTCTCACTGTTTATTAATTTATCAATGAGAATAATTTTACTAAAATAATACTTATTTTGAGACCGAGTGAGTATAAAACTATAGACTAGATCCATCATTCCATATGAATATCTTCTCATTCTTTCATCTTTGGTAACAGATCTCTTTTATCCAAAATAAAATTTTGCTTCCGTCTTTTCTGGAAAAAAAAAAAAAAGAATGACAGTACTAGTTTAATACTAGAAGAGTGCAATAGCTTTTCCTTTTGATCATAATGTGACATTCACAGTTATTACTATTAGGACAGTCAAAAGAGTTTTTGTGTTGATCATAAATTTTTAAATTGTTAATTATTATGACGTATAATATATTTTTTTACTATCTCTCATATGAAAAAAGATGTAAGCATTTAAAAAATCAATTTATTAATTCACAAAAGACTCATACTCTACAGTACTCCACCAATTTTTATTTCTATTTTGGATAGAGAAAGCTCATTTTTTTGAAATTTTCAAATCAACATTTTAAACTATACTCTAACATCCTAACCTGATTAATTATACATTATCCGTCTCAATATATGATTATTTGATTGAGCATTTAATTCAAGAAGAAAGAAAGTCTTTTAAAATTGCAATACAAAATTAATCATAAATATTAACGGCATTTTAAATTATCTTAGTAAACATAAAATAGAAATTTTAATGTTAAATTATTTTTAAATATAAAAGATATCAACATTTGTTTTACACAAATGCAAATCAAATAAGTATATTACATAAATTAATACAGTATTAATTAATTTGCAGGGGGAATAAATACTTGCAATATTTTAGTGGGTCAGCGTAGAGGTGCATGTGATATTTCAGGTTAAAAGGAAGGTTTAGCAGGTTGGGTAATTTTGATGAGAAGAGCATTGAAAGAGAAGTTTCATTCTTCAAACAGAAACAGTACTGATCAGTACTGTGTATATTGGTTCAGTCATCTTTAACACTCGGCATGTAAACAAGCAAAACAGTAACATGCGGAGCTACAAACGAATTTGATAGATCATAGTACGTACTACTTCTTATCAATTGACACGACACCATCTGTCTCTACTTCAACATATGACTGACTGTCCATACCCCTTTTAGGTGGATAGATCTTTCGCTTTTATTTAGTTGGCGTTCGGAAATGCGATTTAAAATCATAATTTAAAATCATGAGATGAAATTTTAAATTATGGGATGAAATTTCAAATCATTCAAAAAGACATAATTTGGGGTTCAAACCATATCCAAACGGCAACTTAGTTCCTCATTCATAGAAGCAAATTCAAAAATTAATTAAAATTTATGATTTCTATAACGATTTTAATGTAATATATAATATGAATTAAATACATAAATATGTGGAAGATGTTTTCAAATATATACAAATAAAAATTACTCCCCAAACTCTATTTGTGTCATTACACTACATATGTTATTGTTGTTGTTGTTGAACAAAAATTATTGGGTCCTCGGCAATCCGATGGCTCCACTCTAAGTCCATCACTGCTCATTGGAATTTGATTAATTTGAGTTTTGAGTCGTGTAAATACATTAAAAGGGAAGTGCCTGTTCTTGGGATTTTTTTTTCCATTCTTAAGGTTCGAATGCGAGATTTCTAATTCATGCAGATTAATCTTATCTATCTCATCATCATCGAGGCGTAGCTTGAGAAGCAAGAGGATTCAACCAATCCCCCTTCCCCAAAAAATTGCACAATATGTATCAGCTCAGACTCAATTTCTATATACATATAGTAGATATTTAAGACCTCACTTGTGGAATTACACTGATATGTTGTTTTTTGAATCCCTTTAACTTCTTCTCACATTTATTTAATTCGTTATAGTTTTAATCTCGTTAGGCCCACCATAATATGCAAGATATTCGAAAGTGGTATGCTTAAATTGCAAGTTTTAATCATTGTTAAGCAGACTTAAACCTCATTTTATTAGGCTTTCATCAACTCTAGCTCATGACTCTTCAGGGGAAACGGATAATCTATAAAATGATCAACCACATGCGCGCATGCACACAACTGCTTATAAGGGAGTAACATTTAATAAAGGCTGAATACATCGATAACCCTTTAA
Organism: Lycium ferocissimum; assembly: GCF_029784015.1. Lineage (NCBI taxonomy): Eukaryota > Viridiplantae > Streptophyta > Magnoliopsida > Solanales > Solanaceae > Lycium > Lycium ferocissimum. The sequence goes on along the minus strand of NC_081346.1, from coordinate 21,464,414 downwards.
ATTTGTTAGTAATTTTATTTAGACACTCGAACTAAGACTTGTTTTAATTGAGTACTCGAACACATAATAAAGTGGTCCTATTAGTCACTTTCAGTTTAAACTTTTTTTTAAAAATTGCACTTGTTCTGAAGCGTGTATTAGGTAGTTAAGTTAACCACATAAGATATGTACTTTCCTTTAAGTACACACGTCAGCCTCAATTGAAATAAGGCTGGGGTTATATGGCTCATTGAGGCAAATGCATATAATTAAAGGAGGTGACATATTTTAAGTGTTTAACTTATCTACGTAATAGACGCTTGAGAACACAACAACTTTTTAAAAAAACTTTGAATCGAAATCGTCTAATACGATATATATATATATATATACACACACACACACAACTTTATTATGTGTTCATGTGCTCAATTAGAATAAGTCTTAGTTCGAGCGTCTAAATAAAATTTGCTGGCAAGTTTGAGGGGATGTCTATACACATACTATGCCTTCAGTAAATGAGACACATTCTCATGAATGTAAAAGAATTTTTAGATATTACGTTAGTAAAATTAGCAAAGTTGATTTTCAACCGTAAATTATAATTCGGCTCTTTAATGTGTACTTGGGAAGAATTACATGTAAATGGTACATACATGTATAATAAGTATGTGGTCCTAGCTTAGCACGAATTTTCAATTATTATTGGCGTCTCCATTAATTTCAGTGGCTTTTTCCTCTTTATTGAAAGTTTATATATAGCCCATTTTGATGCATAACCAAGAGATACAATGAATTTATTTTTGGGTTACAGTGCATCTAATCACCACATCGATATCATTATGATATTTATCAAACTTAATATTTGAAGTTTCCACTTGCATCGGTTGATTGTGGCAGTGACACATTATGTTTCAAATTAAACGCCAACTCACAAAACTGACACTAAGAAGCAGGATTGAACACAATTTGAGTTATATTATTGACAAGAAGAAACTACGAATGTTAACATTGAAAACATGAAAAACACAACATTTTAATATTACTTAGGTGTTCTGCTCAAATTGCTTGCTTTTTCTTTTCAGATTTACTATAAGTCTACAAGAGGGAGGGCAGTAATAATAAAGTGAGAAAGTCGTAACGAAAGTCGAAAAACTATTTGGACCACGGCCGCCTAACTATATATCTTGAAAGATATTGGAAAGAAAGGTTAAATATCAATCATCAAAAATCTAAAGAAAATCTATTACAGACAGATTTGTCAATGTTATATACAGAAGATTTACTTTGAAATGGCAGCTACTACAAAAGACAAACCAATAACACCATGCAAATTTTTTTTTTCCTTCAACAATTGCTGGAAAATTTTGTCAGTATTCTTCACAAGAAAAATAGATGACTGGTTGGCTGCAGCTCTGCGGTTGGGATTTTGGGAAATGCATATAAGTTTTATGTAGGGGTCATTTGGTAGCTGGTTAGGAGTAAGTCATTCATGCATAAAGATCCTACATGAGTAATATCGTGTTTGGTAGCTAGTTATGAGGTGAGTTATTCATGTATAAAATTAGTACGATGTTTGGTTTGCAATTTAGAAATCCACGTAACTAATACATGTATAAGTTATGAGGGAATCTATGTATTAGCTTATGCAGGGCAAAAGGTGGAATAGCTAATGCATGAATAACTAAACCCTGCATAAAATAATATATAAATTTCCTCATAACTAATTCATGTATTACTAATACCTGCATAACTCTACCCAGCTACCAAACGACCCCTAAAGGTGTAAATAAGGTTTACAATGTCAGGTTACTTAAAAAGGCAATTATGAGTAATTTTTTTACAAATATTAGTAATTGATTAGAAGAATGGAAAGCAGTTCTATAATAGATCGAAATATACTGGTGGAGTAAAATAAATCTTTACGCTATCAATATATGTAACTTAAAATTTGGGGGAAAAGAATATAAGTTTTATACGCACTGACAAGATAAAAAGTTGCATTATTAAATCACTAAGAAGCCAAACTATAAATTATTTCCTGTACGAACATTAATTGATGATCTTTAAGAAAATAGAAAACGATCTTCTATATAGGCAAAAGAAGGAATCATGGGGCAAGTTTTTCTTCTCCTCAGTATTTAATCATAATTCCCCTTATTGTAAATCTGCTCACTTTGCATCAATTTAAAAAACAAACAAGTGGAAGAAAAACTTCTCTTGTTAAAAAAATGTAAAAGTAATATGCTGATTATATGAAACGTATGTGTACTTAGTTTGATTGGCTGTAGGATGCGGCTGATACTAACTCCCATGGCAGAAGCTACACCTCTTAGAATTGGACCTGCTACAATGACCTATTTATAAGGGCACAACTAAGTTTTTTTTTTTTTTTTTAATTTGGATTTAATTTGGGGCAAAAGGTCAAATATACCCCTATACTTTACTTTGTTGGTTAAATATTTCCTCAGTTAGCCAAAGTACCTAAATATACCCTCTGTTAATCAAAATTGTTAAATATACCCCTACATGGATGGAAATGCCCAAATTAGATATGAAATTAACCATTTAGCTTAAAAAAACCATGCCCCATAATTTTAACCCGACCCGACCCACAAATCATGCCCGAGATTGGCAGCTTATCTCGACTTTATTCGTTAAACCTTTCTAAAAACAAGTTTGTGTCTGAGATTCCGTTTACTGTTACAAATCTTGAGTTCCCTCTACTATTACTTTTAGTCCTTGTGTTCTTATATAATGTGAGGTGCAATGGACATGTGTTTTGATTTTCGCCAAAATTATAAACACTTCTACTGACAATGTAAAATTTGTTTGCACCACCAGTGTAATTAAACTTGTTATAGCTGGTTTACTCATCATTTATAACAGGTTACCTAACAAATGTATATCGTGATTAGGTAGCAAAGAGTTGCATTAGAACTGGAAGTGAATGTTGAAGCGGAGATTTGCATTAGCAATTTGATCACCTGTATTAAATTGTTTCTAGAAAATTATGTGGAGCAACAAATAATCGAAGCTCAAGATTTACAGGGAGGAAGAGGTTTCCCACATAAACCTATATTTCCAGAGAATAAGCTCTGAGGAAAATCAAGAAATGGCTTTCCATAAGGTATTTTGTAACAGTAGAGGGAATCTCAGACAGAAACTTGTTTTTAGAAAGATTTAAAGGATAAAGCCGAGATAAGCTGCCAATCTCGGGCATGGTTTGTGGGTCGGGTCGGGTTAAAATTATGGGGCATGGTTTTTTTAAGTTAAATGCTTAATTTCATCTGATTTGGGCATTTCCATCTATGAGTGGTATATTTGGATACTTTGGCTAACGGAGGGTATATTTAGGTACTTTGGCTACTGAGGGTATATTTAACCAATAAAGTAAAGTAGAGGGATATATTTGACCCTTTGCCCTTTAATTTATATACGTGAACAGTATAATTATTTTTTTATACTTCAATATATATGTTAACATGTTATAACATATAATTCCCCCATTGCCTTACTTGTAGGTTATAAATTTTAGTTATTAAGGGGGTGGCATATATAGGCTCAAAATAGCGATCAATATGGATTAAAAATTGATGAGATTTCATATTCAAAATTCCAAGAGAAGCAAAAATACAAATTGCGACTTATCTGCTAAAACTTTAAAAAATAAAGTAGTCACTCAGTACATGTACTCATGGAGGTAACATGTGTCCCATAATATTGGTCGAGTTACACGCAACTAACTTAGACATCCCGATCATTAAAAGATTCTGCCATTTTATGATAAGTTACTTATAATTATCTATGAGGTAATATGATGATAAAATAAATTACACCATAAAAATTTGAACTATTGTTTTCTTTAGTACAGTACTGGAGAACATGAAAGAGGGGATAGTAATTATAACTAGTAACAAAAGGAAGTTTTGGCAGACTGAGGAATGCCCAATTGCTGGGTTTGGGAAGACAAAAGAACTGTGAGAAATCATCAGGTAATGATTATTTGCAAATCTATGAATATAGAGTTCTAATTAATCAATTATATTAGGGATTTCTGCACTGTTGATCTGTGTTAAATGCTTAATTAAGCACTGCATGCCTGCATACTACTCCAGCCTGTTCTCGTTCTACAAGTTTCTTCTTCCATGGTAATCATAATTTTCTTTAAAAAATTAAATAAATGATTAATTAAGTAACCCGCTGAATACAGTGATAGTAATACCACGGGTGGTTAGAGTTAAAAGCTCCATATATGTATATACAAGTTGGGAGTATTGTTAACCTGTTTCACTGTTTGGACTGACTACTTTTAGTTGGGGACCGATAAATATATATATACTAGATGGCTTTATGCCGTCGCACTTGTACCAACACTTTAGATTATAGTGTATCTATGTGTATGTAGTTGTGTTTGGATCGTGATATATATATATACTATGTTCAAAACACGATTAATATAACATTGTAGTTTGTGCTCCGTATCTAAAACTTTATTATATTAGTGTTTGCTACGAATACAAAATCGGTAAAAATTTATTAATATTTTTTAAAAGAGAAGACTTGTTTAAAAGGAAACTATTTTCCTTTCTTTGAGATAAAACAATGGCAATATTTAAGCATCAGTTGATACTTTCAATTTTAATTCGATTAATTTAAAGGTGTAAAATACTTATTATTTTTTATCAAATTTTGATTTGGATAATTCTAATTCAAATTATTAAATTAATTTTACATGTTTAAAACGAAACAAAGTAGAAATTGATTTTCTATTTAAATGAAGAAATACTATTTTTTTAATTTTTGGTAAATATTTCGCTTAGCTCATTTTACTCGTCATTGTCTTTTGCATGATTTTTTTAAGAAAATGTCGATTAGAATTATAATTTGACTAATTTACCTTATTCATTATTTGATCTCCATTTGATTTTTTTTTTTACGACATTAATCTCTTTTCGCATTTATTAGAGTAAGAATAAAAATGAAAAAGTAATTACATTCTATCTTATTTTAAAATATAAATATTTAGTATATTTATTTTAGTAAACATAATAAATAAATGACATGGCGGAATAGCAAATATAACAGTTCAATATCTAGATTAGATCTCAGGCTAATATAAAAAAAAAAAAAATTGTATGGTTTGGCTACTTAACCTTTTGAAGAAAAGCAATAATATGTGGTCCATGTTTTTTGTTGTACAATAATTTTAGTTGCTCCCACTAATGGATTGATACGCATGTGGCAATGAATCCATCATTATTGATTTAATGGGATACTTTGGAAATTACATCAATATTATTTGATTTTTTAATATGAGGTGCACTTTTTTTTTTTTTGGACATTATTAGTTTGCACTGTTTTTATGCATATATATATATAATCAAAACACGATTAATATAACATTGTAGTTTGTCTTTCCGTATCTAAAACTTTATTATGTTAGTGTTTGTTACGAATATAAAGTCTGCATTTTTTTTTTTACATTTTTTTTTAAAATATGGGGTTCACTTTTTTTTTTTATATTGCTTGATTTTGTTAATATCGGGTCCACTTTTATTTTTGTTAGTTTGGAGATGGTGGGTTTCACTTTTTTATTTTTTTATTTATATTTACTTGATGTTGTGTAGTATGGGGCCCACCCTTTTTTTAATGGACCGACGACGAAGCATGGGTCTAAACCCATGCTTCTATATAGTTAAAATTTTGAAGATGGGGTTCACATTTTTTGCTGTACAATAATTTCATTTGCTCCCGCTAATGGGTTGGTACGCATGTGGCAATAAATCCATCATTATTGACTTATAGCCTGTTTGACCAAGCTTTTAAAAACAACTTATTTTAAAAAGTACTTTTGAAAAAAATACTTTTCAAAAAAGTACTTTTGGCTAAAAGCAGTTTGTGTTTGGCCATAATTTAAAAAGTACTTTTGAGCAGCGATTAGTGTTTGGCCAAGCTTTTAAAAAGTGTTTTTATGTGTATTTTTCTCAAAGTATTTTTCAAAAAAGTGCTTTTGGGCAAAAGCTATTTTTTTTAATTTCTGAAAAATTGCTTATGCTATTCCCCAAAAACACTTATTTTCTCCCAAAAGCTTGCCAAACACCTCATTTTTTTTTTAAAAAAAATAAGCACTTATTGAAAAAATAAGCACTTTTGGGGAAAAAATAAGCTTGGCCAAACAGGCTAATAATGGGAATATTTTGGGAATTACATAAATATTGTTTGATTTTTAATATGGGTGCAAGTTTTTTTTTTTATATTACTTTTTTTTAATATGGGGTCCACTTTTTTTTTTATATTGCTTAATTTTTTTAATATGAGATCCACCTTTTTTTTTTCCTTTTTTTTTCCTACATGAGTTTGGAGGATTTTTTTTTTTATATATTTTTTAATTTTTTTACATGGGATCCACTCTTTTTTTTCTCTTTTTTTTTTTAAACATGGGTTGGGGATGGATCATCTCCAACTCATGCCTATATATAGTACTAGACGGTCTATGCCCGTGCTGCGCACGGGCCCAACACTTTAGATTATAGTGCATTTATGTGTATGTAATTGTGTTTGGATACTGTTTATATATATATACACACTATGTTCAAAACACGATTAATATAACATTGTAGTTTGTGCTCCGTATTTAAAACTTTATTATATTAGTGTTTGCTACGAATACAAAATCGGCAAATTTATTAATATTTTTTAAAAGAGAAGACTTGTTTAAAAGGAAACTATTTTCCTTTCATTGAGATAAAATAATAGCAATATTTAAGCACCAGTTGATACTTTCAATTTTAATTCGATTAATTTAAAGGTGTGAAATACTTATTATTTTTTATCAAATTTTGATTTGGATAATTATAATTCAAATTATTAAATTAATTTTATGTGGCAATGAATCCATCATTCTTGACTTAATGAGATACTTTGAAAATTACATGAATATTGTTTGATTTTTTAATTTGGGATGCACTTTTTTTTTTGGGACATTATTAGTTTGCACTATTTTTATGCATATATATATATATATATATATATATATATATATATATATATATATATATATATACATACATACTATGTTCAAAACACGATTAATATAATGTTATAATTTGTGCTCCGTATCTAAAACTTTATTATATTAGTGTTGACATTATTTATTCTTTTAATATGAGGTTAACTTTTTTATTTTTTTTTTATTTTTATATTCGTTTGATTTTGTTAATATAGGTTCACTTTTTTTAGTGAGTTTAGAGATGGTGGGTTCCACTTTTTTTTTTCTTTTTTTTTATTTTATTTTTTATATTGCTTAGTGTTGTTTAGTATGGGCCCACCCTTTATAGGATGCACTTTTTTTTTTGTTGACATTATTAGTTTGTACTATTTTTATGCATATAATATATATATATATATATATACACACACACTATGCTCAAAACACGATTAATATAATATTGTAGTTTGCGCTTCGTATCTAAAACTTTATTATATTAGTGTTTGCTACGAATACAAAGTCTGCACTTTTTCTTTTTTGACATTATTTATTTTTTTAATATGGATTCACTTTTTTATATTGCTTGGTGGTGTTTAGTATGGGGTTCACCCCTTTTTTTTTAAGGGGCTACGGACGATGAACGGGGTCCACTTTTTTTTTCCGTGAGTTTAGAGATGGTGGGTTCCACTTTTTTTTCTTTTTTTTTATTTTTTTTTATTTTTTATATTGCTTATTGTTTAGTATGGAGCCCACCCTTTATAGGGTGCACTTTTTTTTTGACATTATTAGTTTGCACTATTTTTATACATATAATATATATATACTATCCTCAAAACACGATTAATATAATATTATAGTTTGCGCTTCGTATTTAAAATTTTATTATATTAGTATTTGCTCAAAACACTAATATAATAAAATTTTAGATACGGAAAGCACAAATTACAACGTTATATTAATCGTGTTTTGAAATATATATATATATATATATATATATATTATATGCATAAAAATAGTGCAAACTAATAATGTCCAAAAGGGTGAGCCCCATACTAAACAACACCAAGCAATATAAAAAAAAAAACTGAATCCCACATATATATATATATATATATATATTAATATAAAATGACCGTTTGATTTTCTAAGCATTTTTGTATTTTAAGTATGTTTTGTCTGATAATTTCATTTGCTCCCTCTAATGGGTTGATACTTTAATGCCAAGAAATGAATCCATCATTATTGATTTAATTGTTTGATTTTTTTAAGCACTTTTTTTTTTTTAACATTGTTTGTTGATTTAATTGTTTGATTTTTTTTTTGTTTGTTTTTTTAATATGGGATTCACTTTTTTTTTTTTGTTGATATTGCTTGATTTTGTTAATATGGGATCCACTTTTTTTTTTTCTTGTGAGTTTGGATGTGGTGGGTTCCACTTGTTTTTTTTTTTTTTTTTTAATTACTGGTTGATGTTTAATATGGGACCCACAAATTACTGGTTGGTGTTTAATATGGGACCCATAATTTTTTTTAAATATTAGCAGTTGTTTAAAATATGTGGGCCATAATTTTTTTTTTAAATATTAGTAGTTGTTTTTAAATATTAGCACTTATTTAAAATATGTGGGCCCATATATTTTTTTTTAAAATATTAATAGTTGTTTAAAATATGTGGGCCCACAATTTTTTTTGGGCCCACAAACGGACGACGAAAAAGTTGCCCACACCCACCTTTCTATATAGTAGTAATAAATGATAATATAGACATAAATAAAAAGGCACAGACAAATATTAATGATTTGACTGCCCCATTTGATAACTCACTTTCCCAGGACACTTATATAACCTCCGTGGTCCACAATTTTATTAAAACTTATTAACATAACGGTCCCTCCGGTTAACATTATTTTCTTATTAGTTTGATGTTTGAAAAAGAATGATACATTTTCATCCGTTCTTAATGATAAACTTTTATCGTCATATTAATGCTACATCAGGCCACAAATTTCATAAATCTTAGTTACATAAACATTTTTATACTTATCTAAAATAACAAGTTTCAAAAGTTTTTTTTTCGTTCTTAAATTCTTCGTCAAATCAAATTATGACAAATAAAATAAAACGAATGGAGTATTCTTTAACGGTCATGGCCTGCTTACAAGTCCGAAGGAGTTGGGGGAGAAATTGGGGAAGACTGACTCGGGTAGAAAAAATTGATGTAAGAATATATATAAAATTGTTTGAATTAGCCGCGCATGTCTTACCCTTTTTTTTACACCATCGTGTAAGAACAATGACCTGCTGTAGCAGGTTGCCAATTTTTTTTAAATTTTTTATTTTTGGTAAATATTTTATATAAAAAAAAAAAAAAAAAAAAAGATGTTGCTTTTCTCTCCCTCCTTTACAAACCCGTCTCCCCCACCCTCAGTAAGTCAATTTATTTTCTCTGCTTTTCCTACACAGTACACACACAGGAATTAACACCTTCAATGAATCCACCATCTCAATTTCTGAGTTTTCCCTCGAAGGTCTCTGTCAGTACTATAATAATGCATCTTTTGCTTTTGCTAATTCTATTTCCATATCCTTAATCAAATCTAACTTTCTTGGATATATATATTTCTTTTGGTTTTGTTTCCAGGATTTACTGGCATTTTTGCATGGATATTAAATGTTTTTTGACCTCCATAGCAAAAGAGAGAACATATTATGGTGAAAAAGGGTGCCCTAGCCCCTAATTTCTCCATTTTATAAGGGACTATGCCTTCATCTTTAATCTCTTTCAACGTATGAATTAGATTTTCATGAAACAAGAAAACGTTATGAATTGAAGTTTCTAAAAGAAATCCATGGAATAAAAAGCATGGAGTCATTTTTGCCGCTGTTATGACGTTGCCAGCATCAAAGAGAGAAGAAAGGTCGAGAAAGGAAATACATTTAAAAGTAGAAAATAATTATGATTATAGTACAATTAAGATTGTAATTGCCTTTAATGTTTTTTAATTATAATGACATTTATAATACTTATAGATAATTAACTTTACCTTTAAAATTACCTGAAGGTGTAAAAAGATTAGTACAATGACAGTGCACCAAACTTAAATTCATTAAAAATTTTATATATTAATCAGACTGAGTGAAAATAATCCACGTAGAGCTAGACAAATGTCATTTTTTAATTGAATTTGGTGGAATGAGTAATCTTTTCGTGGTCGAGGGACAACCAACAAAATGCCAACAAAATGTACTCTTTTCACTTTTCCGTTCCACACAACACAAGTACACAACTCTTCCATCCTCATCAATATAATTAGATCTCACCATTTTGTAACAGTACCGAGGGGTATCAAATTTCATACTTGGAACAGTTCAAATTCTTGAAATTATGATTCTTCGGAGATCAACTTGTCTACCAAGTTAGTAGTAAGCACCTCATTAATGTTGACTTTAGCCCCAAAAAATCAAATCCGTACAAATAAAGTAGATTTTGTAGGTGACTTTTTGCAAAGACCCAAATGCACGTTGCAGCTAATTAAGATCCTCCAAATCAAAGTCATTAGGGGCCGGTTGTATTTGGACTAATTTATCCCACCTAGGAGGTGAGATAAAATAATCTCAAGTTTGATAGAATACGCTGGGATATTCAGAATTAAATCTTAGATTAAATTTATACAGTGTTTGATTGCCGGTATAAATTTATCTTTTAAATATAGTTTGTTTACACGTTGAAGATTTTCATGCTAAAATCTGTAGTGAGACAGTTTCAATTACATTTTTCTGGCACACATTTCGTGGCCTATTTAATTAGCGCTGCTAGTGTGTACGTATAAGCTGATATTAGGAGACCTTAGCTTCTTTCCCTGCAAAAATGAGAAGCAAGGCTGAGAGAAAAGCAAAGTGACTTTGATGATAGAATTATGATGAAAAGTCAAAAAGTATGGCCGATTTTATGAATATTGGACAATGGCCCCCCATCTTAAACCTACTGGCTATATACGTAACTTCACAAAGAACAGAGGCCTCGATCAGAAGACAGAATCATCAAACCAATACTATTATGCATATATTAACTGATATGTACATGTAACAATCTATGATCAGAGCCGACTTTTGCCGCAGGCTTCTGCGGAACCCAATGCAAAAAACAGCTCATTTAAGGTCATATATAGACTAAGACAATATTCGTACAGATGGATTATGATTTTGGCTTTGTACACCAGAGTGAAAAATAATTTTGACAGCTATAGGTAACTATTTATTATGTGATGCAATGGAGGGGGTCGATGAGACCGAGTCAACGAGATGTACTAATAGACTTTTATGCTGATAAGCTTTTAAAGAAGGGGCTCATGTTACACGGTTCAATTAATGGCGGGAGCAAGAATTTTTATTAATTAGTGGATACAAAATTTCAATAAATAAACACATGAAGAAACTAAAGAAATTCAACATCCACTACAAATACATAACAATATTTTGACCTGTATGTACATATAATTTTTAATGAAGGGGTTTTAGATGAACACTTTCACACCCTCCTAGCTCCGCTTGGTTACGCCCTACGCTATTCAATCATGACACTTATTAGCATATATAATTTAAATCTATTCCACATGTACTAACAATGTACCTTTCAAACAAATGCGAATCTTAATTTACGGGCATTGGGCTTTCATTTAAAAAATATATATATATATATATATATATATATATATATATTAAGCGGGAATTGATCCCCCCTGGTGAAATAACTTAATTTTCAAATGTGCACTATTTGGTCTTTTGTAAGATGTGTTAGGTAGAAAAAAGTAATATTATATTAATTTTAAAAAATATATATATAAAATACCTAATTTTACGACGAGATCATGTATTCACCTGCTTCAAAAATAGGGCCTAAAATCGCCCCTGCTCTCAAAGCCTAGGATCAGTTGGTTTTGCTACAGCGAGGTAGGGGGATGAGTAATTAAATTGTTGGTATCCCCACCTGTACGTTCTGGCAATTGCTTAAACCAATAGCCACGTTTTCTTACGTCCCTTTCATGAAAGATGCGTGCCTGTACTGCTTACATGTTATTGACGCTGCATACGTACTTCGATTTTGGCTGCTCGATGTTTTATGAAAGGCATGCTAATATTCATTCTCTGATTGGTCGATTTCATAACAACTTTTCTTGTACCTGCTATTCAGATGCAATTTGCATCTGTCTAAATTAATATGAGTGGAGGATATCAATTCTCACACAAAGACAAAACTGATATTGAATATTTGATATATAACATATCCTCCTATAATAACTTTGAATTGATTTTGTTTTCTAAATATAACTGTTTCCTCCCAAATTATGGGTAACAATTAGATTTGTAAGTGGTGGATAGGATAAGTGGGTGAACTTATTCTTTTGTGATTTGAGATTCTATCGAATATATATATGATGTATATTAGTAAAGTAATAGCAAATATTATTAAGCAATAACAATAGAAAGTAGTGAGCAAGAGTTATCAAATGCTGTGAGTTGGTCCGGTTTGGAGTGAGCTTCCTTTAACCGAGCCAAAGTACTTGAAGAAATAATTATGATCCTTTGCTGATTACAATTTTTTGAGTAGTGAAAAAGCTCACCTAAAAAAGGAAGGGATAGCCCTTTATTTATAGGTTTCAATAAATGGGCCTTAGTGCAATGCTACAAAGCCTTTCTAGAAAAATGGATAAAGGTGGGGGCCGATCCGTACACCGACACCCTTTATCGTTGTCAATGGTAATGACGAACAGTTTGATGACACGTGGCCTGCTCCATAACTGATTGTCCGAACCTACACCGAGTATGCTCTCTAGGTTCAGGTCTACCGTGTCCGGTAAAATACCTTCGATGTTGAGTAGAGTTGAACGCGTTCATGCCCACTTGGACCTATCTTTTACTCCGGTCCCATCGAACGCAAGTTGACCCGGTTTTTACCGTATACAATAACATAAACATATATTTATAGTAATTCTAATTTCTTAACTACCATCAATCAAGATTCTTAGTAAAACTAAAATCTTCAGGGGTTGACAATGAAGACTACTCTTTGATATGATTGGGGCCAGGTGTCGTTGCCACAACAGCCAATGGCGCTTGTCAAAATTAAACATACATATAAAACATTGAAAACTAACTCTTTTGTAACCAACAGAAAACTGAGGATCCCATGTTATAGTGTATAGGTAGGGACGGATTTTAGCCACTTATGTGGGATTTAAAATTTAATGGATTTAAATATTTCAGTTAATATCACCGATCCCAATACAACTTTGAAAATATAGATTCAAAATATAATACTTTTTAGAAGAAAAAAATTACTAATCTTTTACATACATATCGATGCTACGTATCGAAAATACTAGATTCACTACTCTAGATGAAAAAAATGCTCATCCACCACTAGATGGATTTCACTCGTTACCTTTGCTTCGGAACTCTATATATGTGTGTGTGAATATATATATGCATAGAGTCACAGACACATACTTTGAAAATTGCTTTCCTATGTTTGATCTTCTCATCTTCATACTGTATGTAAAACATAATCAACCAAAGAGAACGTGAAATGTTTATGGGAAGTTAGCTGGCTGTACCAAACTTTGTTTTTAATGATGAGGAGTCAATAAAATATTATGAGTCAGTGAGTCACGTGCTTTGGGTCAGTTTTTGTGAAAATCGTCTGCTCAAGTGGGCTAAAGCCCTGTACAAAAGGGCCCATTTACTCTACTATTTACCCACCGACAACATGTTGATGGGCCCGGATTCTAGGTTGAGCATTAAATCTGGGTCGGGTCGGTGATTTTTCTTCAAACCACCCCCTACTTTTTCCACAAAACGGATCTGCCGACTAGTCAATGTGATCAAAATAGAGATTTGTGCAAAAATAGTAGCCCTCCACTCTAATCAAAACCAAGAAAAAGTGGGAAAAATCAAGTGTTAAAGCTTCAACAGCATAAGGTGAAATCGTAACTAATGGATTAGTTTGAGAAACAATTATTCACACACTCAGTATTTATATTAAACTAATAAATCTATCTATTACTCAATAAGAGTATGTGTTTTCACCTTAATTTATTGTTTAACCGATGGAAATTAAGTTTGATGTAAACACCGTTATAAAAAAATTCTTATCTGGTCAATCTTTACTTGGTTATTAATTTCGGAACGTTTTTATTTTTTTTTTATTTTTTATTTTTAAATAAGGCCCAAGGGGCTACTTTATTAATTAATGAAAAAAGAGGTCTTGCAGCAAAACATTAATAAAGCTCCTATTCTAGAAAGTCCCGTAAGCAAGAGAAAAGCCACAATTTAGAAATTAGGTTGAACTTTTTGTGCAATAAAAAATTAAACTTTTCAAGATTATTTTAATTTGTATGATCAAATATTTTCCACGTAGTTTATATATTTGAACATTGTGCCTATAACTTTACGAAGTCAATCGGAGAGGGCATATGAGCCTGTTTAGATTGGCTTATTTTAGGTGTTTTTAAGCCAAAATAGAGTTTAAGCACTTTTGTAGTGTTTGGGTAAAATATAAAACTGTTTTTAAGTCAAAATGACAAAAATAAGCCAAAAGCGTATTACATTTAGACGACTAGCAGGTGGATGTCATTATAATTAGCTTTTAAATAATCATGTAGAATTAAAGGAGTTCGCAAGCTATTGAGACCCTTGTCGAACTAGTTAAGTGTCAAGTCTGAACAACCTCAAAATCACAAATTTAAATTTTCTTAACATAAACGGGCAGTGGCGGAGCCAGGATTTCCGCCGAGGGGTTCAAAATATAAAAAAGTAAACATACGAAGAAGCCTAAGGGGGTTCAACATCTACTATATATACATAAAAAATAATTTTAACCTTGTAAAAATAGTATTTTTTTCCGCCGAGGGGGTTCGGATGTGTTATATCCCGAGTTTTTGCCTATTCGGAAAAATTCGAAATAAGCTAGGCTTGAAAGGAATAAGGCTAGGTTGACCTTATTTTATAGGTGTGTGTTGCTCATGACCTATTAATGTGGAAATAAAGCGGGAAAGGCGAGGGACAAAATCGGGAACTTCGAAATTAATTTCGGAATTTTAAGACGAGGCATGACCAATCGGGCCAAAAGAATAAAAGAAGAGCAAGTTGGCTAAAATTGGGGGTGGTAGGCCAAGCCTTGGCCCAAGCCCCTAATTTTATTAATTTTCCATGTGATCATTATATGTATTAATAGAAGCTTCAAGAGAAAGAAAGAAAAAGCAAGAGCAAACAAGAAGCTTTGAGAGAAAGAGAGAGGCAACCATTCGGCTGCTCCCTAGCCGAGAATCACCAAGAAAAAAAGTGAGGAAAATAAGTGGTTTTCTCAAAGCAATTCAACTCATTAGAAGGTAAGGAACAACATAGAGTGATTGTCAAGCTTGGAAAGCACTCATCTTCATAAAGAGAAGCCTAGTGGTGAAGTGAAGAGGAAAGGTAAGGTTCAATCTTTGTTCTTATGTGTTATGCATGGTTTGTGGATATTGAGATGTGAAAATGAATGAAAAACATGGAAATAGGAATGTTGAAGTTGAGCAGTGGTGTGGCCCTTGGCCGTGTATGTGTGTAGTGTGTTATTAGTGATGAGTTAATTGTATTTAGCTTGTTGTGTGTGTTGTTGTGATGTGTTGAAATGGATAGAAATCATGAAATTTTGAAGGTTTGAGGGCTGGCCGTGTATAGGCAGTTTCGGGGGCAGCCATGGTGAGTTGATATTATATGGTGTTTTGGTTATCGTCGTCATGCGTTATATGATATAAAAATGATGGTTAATGATCCCAAGTTGAAGCAAAAATTGTATGGGCTGATTTTAAGGATTAATATGACGTAATGTAGTTTCTTGAACTTTTAAGAATAAGGTTGTTTAAGCATGGTTTGTTGGTGTAATTTGTGAATTGTGAAGGAAGAAAATATGTTGTTGATGTCCCAATGTAGTTGATGGATTTCGGGTAAGTTGACTTGTTGTTTGAGTTGTTTGGACATTATATGGACCCCTTGGGATGTTCTTACGACGTATTTGAATGGCCTCGGATTATTATTTGTATATGTAAGCATTGATGATAGTTTGGATACATGAAGTCGAATTGAACATAATTGAAATGTGTTGGAATATATATTGTAAATTGATATTGTAGTTTGGTTGTTGGCTTGGTTGTTGTTGGATTTGGCCGAGTATAAATCTCGGGGTTGGTGTAATTACAAGAGAAGTGCTGCCGAAATTTCGGTAGAATTTAATGTTCGTCTGGAATTGAGTTCATAAAGACTTATGGCTAATGTTAATATGCTTGGCCTTATGTAGATCTTGGCGTACCCGAAGCTTGAAGGTTGACTCAACTTGCGAGCGAATAAGGTATGTAAGGCATCGCTTTCTCTTGGCATGTCTTAGTGATGTTAGGCTATGACCCGAGCTCTTGGGAAATTCCACTCTTAGAATCCGAGCTTAGGTATGTACTTGGTTCGTCCCTTAAGATCTACTCCTTAACGGGACCAAGATAAAACTTCCATGTTTTCAAAAGATTGAATTTCAAAGGTTTTATGAAGAGTTTTCCTTTACAAAAGGGTCCCGAACTTCAAACGTCCGTAACTTTTGCATACGAGCTCGGAACGCCCCAAAACATAATAGGTAAGCTCATAAGGCATAACTCTCCCCTAACTACCGTAGTCGGGCTCGGATGGGGGCCGGCACCCGTTCGTGGGGCCCGCGGCTTTTATGCTCGTCCTTAATGGTTTTTGAGAAAATTTAGTGCTATTTTCTCTTCGACTTCCGCAAATGGATTTCTTATTGGTTTAATGAATTATGAATATGATTTTATGCATTTGGTTACTCACGACTCTGCTCGTGCTTATGGTCACTACTTCGTTCACCGGATCCCGGGCCGGATATGCTTCGTGCGCATTATGATATACATTAGGTGTGATGTCGTGTTACGGTTCACCGACTCCTCTCCCCGAGGCCGGGTTCGTTTGGTGTGATGTTGTGTTATGGCGTTATGGATGGCTATGATGTGTTACGGGGATTTGTCGGGTTACGGAGATATGAAATTCTTCTGGTGTGATGCTGTGGCGTGGCGCCAACGACAGGCGGGCGACCACCGTTCTAAGAGCCTTTGCATGAACTATATTTTTAAACAAGTGTTTTAATATTTTGCATATCATATCTACTTTTGTATTTTGCCATCATGATTCTGTATTCCTGCTTTACATACTCGGTACCTATTCGTCGACCCCGCTTCTTCGGGTCGTTTCATGCCGCAGTACCAACGCGCGATTTGAGGATCCATCCGCCAGTGGCATCTACTGCTGCGTTTTGAGAGCGCTCCTTCGTCCGGAGCCTACATTTGGTATATATACTTTTTTTGATGCATATGTACATATTTATTCAGGGGTACGACGGGGCCCTGTCCCGTCATATGATTTTGTTACTCTGTTTAGAGGGTACGTGGACATGTACGTAGGTACGGTTACGTACGTACGACTATGTGTGTGTGTTATGTGTTTCGGGCGGTCCACCCGCCGCGGCAGCCTAGTTGGCTTGCCTTTGTGTATACTATGAGATTCTGTACGTTACGATATATGTTTGCTATTTTGCGACAATCTGAAGCCATATGTGATTATGTATGATTATGCGTGGTAGTGGGTAAATTCTCAATATTAAGTGCGTACGAGTGTCCAACTCGGACATTAGTCACGGCCTACGGGGTTGGGTCGTGACAGGATGAACACCCTCGGCATAGTGTGGCTCCGCCACTGTAAACGGGGTACTTAATTCTCTCAAATAGTAAAATTACTGAACATACTTACATATATTTGGATAATTCATAATTTGATTTTTAAAAAATGTAAACTAGTAATGTCCCAACGACCTTAAAATCTCAAACGCATTTTAGTAAGATGTTAGGCAAAAACAGTCCATAGATACTAAAATGGTGTGATATTGTCAATTTGGGACAATCTGCGTGGTTTCTTCAAAGGTTTCACACTATTAAAAGTATCGTTGCACTTTATATATAGTTTCCTTTTCTTTTTAGCTATCATTGTGAGACTTTATTCACACACTCAACAAACGAGATATTTAATATTCTCAAATCGTTAAAATTACTCAACATACTTATATATATTAGGATGATCCATAATTTGATTCCCAAAAAAAAAAAAGAGTAAATATTGTGAAAAGGTCATGGGAAAAAACAGTTGGAACTAGGAAGAAAGCTTCATGATTTAGTCTAGCAACTTTAATTGAGATCTTATTAATTTACAATATCATGGATGTAATATATGCATCAACGTACCAAAAAGATGAAGGCATGATTGTATCATAAATACATCACCCTTTTGGGGTTGACCTCTGAATTAAAAACCAAAAAGAAATGGATTTTTAGAGTCTATGCAGATTGCCGATTGCCGAAAGCGCATAAATATTGCACGCCTAAATTCTTTTATTAAAAAGATTACAGAGAAAAGAAAGAAAAGGTAGACGAAAGAAACAGGAGAATGTTTTTCTGTTTTGTCTTATCGACATATTGGCCCTTCAAATATGGAATGCTATGCTATATAGTATATGATTCCAGTGAGAACTCCAAAAAAAAAAAAAAAAAAGGGAGAGGTCGACGACCCCTTAAATTTGTCAGTAAATTTCATTTAGACTCGAATTATGTTATGCATCAAATAAACAATTGATCACATAGTAAAGTATACCGATTAGACACCTCCGGTTCATATTTTGAAAGAGTTTTTGCGCGTATTCACAAGCGTCCCTTACGTCGATAAGTTATCACATAAAAGTTTCCACATTATTTGATTATGTATACATCAACTGGAACATGCATGAGATTTTACGACATTTTGATGTTAATGCGTATAATTAAATGGAGTGACATATTTTAAGTGGATGACTTATCTACGTAATTAGTGTTTGACAACACACACAAATACTTTTTCTAAAATTTGAGTTGGAAGTATCTAATAAGAAAATTTCATCATATATTTAGATGCTCAATCGGAAAAAAAAAAATCGTAATTTACGTGTCTAACTGAAATTTACTGACTAGTTTAAAAATTCATAGATGTATTCTGCACCCAAATAAAGATAAACTGCTGCATTATAAACCAGAAAAGCCAGCATCAATCCATTCCCCACCATTACAGAAGTAGCTATTTGAAAGGGGCCATTCCAAATCCCATGCAATTACAAAATCCACTACTTTCCTAAAAGGATTGCTGATTTTGCAAGTTTTCTCTGGGCCATTTGTGGTAGTATTTCTTAATTCCAAATTTTCGTCAGAGTATAGGTAGCATGCTTATCTGATTATTAATCAGAATCATCCAGGTGGACCGTCTCATTTAATTGCTGGACAGTAGCTAGGTCCCAGTCCCCAAATAATGATAATCAAAGTAAAGATCAAGGTAGATAATCGTGTTCACAAATATGTATGCTATGAAGAAGTCCTATATGGTGGCTCAGTTTTTGGTGGAATGGGCTCACTCTATTTGGGCTTTCATGTGAAGCGACCAAAAGCCCAGTCTTACAATGTGTTACGTACATAAGATGAATAGAGGCCCAATGGAGCACTTTGTTATTAATCCGTCAAGCCCTCAACACAAAGCCCAAATAATACGTCAACCTCGCCGACTCTTCAAATTCTTTCATTAATATGCACTTTGATTTTGTCATTTTACTTTATTCCCTTAATTTTTCACCCCATTTCTTACTTTAGCTCCCAAAATTCATAGCAAAATCAAAACCCTCTCTTTACATATATATATATTGCCTTTAAAACGAAATTGCTGGAACAAATCAAGCTCATGTATAGGTAATACTCCCCTATTTTATGTCAAATACAAATTCATCCCCCTTTTTTTTTTTTTTTGGGAAAAGATCTGATTTTTTTAAAAAACATCAAAGTCGACTCTGTGTGAATTCCCAATGAAATCCTAGCGTAATCTTTGTCTACTTCTTCTATCATAATCTCGCTATAAATATATGTATATGTTAAGCTTATTGGGAAGAAGAGGTTGATTTTGATTTATTTCGATTATAATTTTGGCTGGTTGGTATTTATTTGTGTATTGAAACATTCTATTCGTGGCTTATTAGCTTGGTGTCCGGGTTTTCTTTTTGACTGCTTTGTCACGTGTTAGTTTTCTTGTTCTTCACATTTTATTCGTTGCAAATGTTCTTTCTATATTACGGAGTCAGGTCAGTCCTTTATCCCTCGACATTTTATTCTTCCGTGTGTAGTGCTACATTAATTTCCTTGTTATATCGAAGTGTTTGTGCTGCTCGAATGCTGTGAAAAAAGCGGCCAGGTCAGCCCCTTGCCTCCAATATGTCAAAATATGCTTCTTCTTTGTCATTGTTCGTGATCCAGAACTCATATCTAGGACCTCTTAAGATAATTTTTTTTTTTGTCTCCATGTTCCTGCTAACACATGACTAGGCCCATATCTATCTTCGTTATTGATATACTGTGACTTTGAATCTATGCGATGTCGAAAGGACTAGAAACTCATGTCTTAGTCCATCCTAATCTACTTGTACTTTAATTTTTTGGGGGGGAATATCTTGCTTTAGGATTAAATGCAATACTAATAAGAACAACATGGCTTGAATCTAGGCTTAATAAGGACTCTTCAATAATTTAGCTGCATCCTAGCTTAATAGTTATACTCCATATATGTAGCTAATCCTATTATGACATGCTCGTCTTGGTCTGCGTTCTGTCATCTGTGAGACCTGAATACGCCCTAAGAATAATCTGTACCATGCTAGATTTAGAACCAGTAGAACTCATTATCATTTGGTGTAGTTGACTGTATGTGTGTCATACGAGCTTTCCTGTATTTTGGGCTGGTTTGAACGCAGGGGTCTATTATGTTAGCCATTTGGGTCAGAGTATTGCAGTCATGGGAGTTTGACTGTTTGTTTGGAGTCCCTTGAAATCCGAAGCCTTTTCTTAATTCCAAGTTCCTTGTATTTGATACTGCTGAATGCTGATTATCGCCACCCCACTTTTTGACTAGTTTGAGATTGTGAAGCAGGTGACCTACTGATATTGACCATGACAACTACCCAGCCTACGATGAGTCAGCCTAATAAAGTTAATGAACGAGTAGCCTCCTCTGCTGCCAACGTTCAAAACCCACCTTCGTCATACAAAAGATTGGGCAGAAGATCACCATTTATGAGATATGGACTTCCTATGATCTCACTAACTGTGCTTGGATCTATTGGTCTTAGCCAACTTCTGCAAGGCAGGTTAGTTATACTTAATGTCAAATTACTCAGTTGATGTTTGTTTAACGTTTACAAAATGACACAATTCTTCTTATTTTTTGCATTTTCGGCCTTTTTGCTGGCACAGTTATGAAAATCCCACAACTAATAAATGTTCACCTTCCCATAGGTTATTTAAGAATCATAACTAACAGTCCCTGCAAGTGTTTGAGCTTAGCTCAGAAAACATATTGTTTAGGGGTTTGTCAGTTTTATGTAATTGTCCTTGTTTACTTTGTCAGCCTTTCTGCTAAATCAGAGGCTCTATTATACGGTCATATTTCATGTTTTAAAAGTATTACAACTAGTCCTTATATGACTATCTGCAATTGTGAGCTCGGACTCGGTCTTAATTTTCTTGGTTTGGTTCTGATTTAATTTTCTTTGTTTGGTTTTGATTTAGTTTTCATAGTTGCTAATAGTTAGTTCTTAGACATCTATTACGTAGAGATAATGCGGAGTATTTATTATTTTTTAAATAGCTAATAGTAAGTTCTTAGACATCTAAGTCCATATGTTGAGGAAGTCAGCGAGGGAAGATTCACATGTTAATTGATATGGGTCTTGGATACCTCAGGCTCATAGCAGTCAAGTCCTTGGAGTTATGGGATTGTAATAACGCTAAGGGCTTACTGTCGAAAAGATTCTAGCCTGTGTAAAGAGATATTTTTACCAAAGAAAAAAGTTCAGCATGGATGCCTGATGAGTGTAATGGCATGCGTAATTAATTTTTTTGCTTTGATTTACTGCCTTTGTGCTGTTGATATTTATAACATTGTTACTTTTCTCCAAATAAAAAAAACCTATAAAAAGTGATAAATGCAAAATGAAGTGTGATTCAAAAGGCAATTAAAGGCTAAAATATTGATAGCTCAAGAAAAGTGACAGTAATTCAGGAGAAATTTTCACTTACCTTGTTGATATCTAAATGCCATGTATATCCTCTTGTCTTCTGGATCATTATGGTGATAATGATACTTAATGTGTATTGGTAACAACAACCACATACTATATTCGTTAGTGCTACTATCGGCATCCTGCTAGAGTTAAATTTTGATAGCTGAAGTGAAAACCATAATCTTTATGGGCTATTTCAGTCAGCCCCAGTCGTCCGTCAATATGAGGGATTGGCATTAAAATGTGCCATCTCTTACCCCTAGCTGGGTGTATTTATGTGGTGCATGCCCACTCCGAAGCAGTGTAGCTTCCAGATAGCCAAAATTCTGACGTTTTGGTGATCTCCCCATTTTACTTGGACAGTTTTCTCCTGCCATAACTTGTGCGGGGTTTTAAGACATTATCCTATTGTATTTCCCCTTGGCTTAAGATAAGTGGTGCAAAATTTTGTTCAGCAAGGATATTGCTAAAGTGAAGGATGATCAGGAGTGGGAAATCATCGAAACAAGAAAAGCTCTTTCCAGGGTTGGACCTGTCAATGCATATAACCCCAAAAAAATTAACTTGGAGGAAGAACTAAAGGTACAAGTAGTCTCACTTGTGTCCATGTGTGTGTTGAATTCCTTTCAAAAGCTTACTTTGATGCCTATTATCCTCTGCAGGCTTTGCAAGAGAAGGTTGATATTAATGATTATGAATATAAGAAAATTCCTAAGCCCAAGGAAAGTGGATAAAATAACAAAAATGTTAATGGGACTCTCTTGTGCAATAAAGTTGCAGCTCGTTGGCTTCTCTTATAGAGATTCGCTTTGATGATTTATCTACCGGGCAGCTCTTCCATCCGCGAGTTACGTGCCACTATTGGAAAAAGTTTTTACTGAGCTATCTATGCTTTGGGCTATGTATGCAACTCTAAGCAGGCGGAGTGTAGATGACTCTTAGTCAAGTTTTTAAGTTTACGCATACCATGTTTGAAATAATGTGGGCTATCGTATTGTTTAATCCGTATATTGGAGTTAATTTACATCAGTTATTAGTCATATTGTTGTCATTAAATGTATCAACATTGGTGTCTCAAATCGCATATGAGAATAGCATTGCAACCTTATTTAAAAATCGAAACCCCAATCTTTTTATTGCGTCCAGCTTCCGCTGGTGTCTCAGGGATGAACTTGATAGAACCACTCTTCAGAACTGCAAGAGAAACGGTGCACAATGTCATATCTCCCTCGAATACTTGGCCCCCAGCAACAAATGCTAAGTATTCGAGGGAGAAATGGCATTTTGCACCGTTCTTCCTGGAGTTCTGAAGAGTGGTTCTATGAGCTGCCTCAGCAGAAGCTGTATGCAATAAAAAGGATTGGGGTTTGGATTGTTAAATAAGGTTGCAATGCTATTTCCATATGTGTTTTGGGACACCAATGTTGATTCATTTAATTACAATAATATGACTAATAATTCCATAGCAGTTCGCCCTCCGGGAAGGATAAAAGTTGTAACATCAAAACTTTCAGTTTCTTAGAAACTTGTACCAGTTCATTCTGGCGTGCTCCTGCGACTTTTCTCTAGAAGTTTGCCCGCTATACTACTAATTTCCCTTCTAGTTAAGATTAGCATAAAATACTTGTCAAGAAAGGCCTTTTTTTCTTGATTATTTTCAGTATGTGTAACATCAAAGATTGAAGATGAGCCAAAAAAACTAAAGCAGGTCATCTAACACTGCATTAAGATATACGGAAAAGGGCCAAATATATATCCTTACTGTTATACTTTGGGCATAAATATACCCTTCATTTTAACGGAGGAACAGGTGTCATCATTTTATTGGCCTATTTTAATTATGTCCTAATTAATTAAAATCTAACCCATAATTGGATCTAGTTAAAAGACTCATACCCATATTCCAAAAATTGAGGCAAGCTCCATAATGGCGGCTGCCGATCACCGTCGTAGTTGCCGATCGCCTGGCGCTAGTTAAAAACAAACTCAACGAGATTGTCAAATTCATTCTCATCAATATATCCATTACCCTTAGCATCTGCAGCTTTTATGCCACGTTTGTCCTTTAGCCTACTGAACCAACCGCCGCCATTTGCCCTTACAGCCTCTCTTGTTCTTCTTTGCTAATTTTCCCATCATTGTTTGTATCAAATCTTAGCCATTTCTTGAGTTCTTGCAAACTCATTTCAAGTTTCCCAACACTCGCAACATTTCTTCTATAAGTATTATTCAATGCCATTAATTCTGTTTGAATTATGATTGAGTACTTAGTTATCTGAATGTTTTCTTAATTTGTTGTTAAACATCATCAGGAGACAATCCAATTTACAGTAGTAATAAATTTAAATAGCGGACATATTAGAGTCAACAATTAATTATGGTCGCAATACGAAAAGCTATATCTTTACTTCAAAATTAAACAGCGGTTCTGAATCGGACATTATGAAACCACGGCGCCGGCGATCGGCAACTGCGACGGTGATCGGCAGCCGCCATTAT
This sequence comes from Lycium ferocissimum, assembly GCF_029784015.1. NCBI lineage: Eukaryota > Viridiplantae > Streptophyta > Magnoliopsida > Solanales > Solanaceae > Lycium > Lycium ferocissimum. Next base: position 21,439,740 of record NC_081346.1, on the reverse strand, counting down.
GGAGCTTGCCTCAATTTTTGGGATATGGGTATGGTCTTTTAATTAGATTCAATTATGGGTTAAATTTTAATTAATTAGGACATAATTAAAATAGGCTAATAGGATGATGACACGTGTCTCTCCGTTAAAATAAAAAGATATTTGTCCAAAAATAACAAGAGATATATTTGAACCCAAAGATAATCCAAGATATTTACTCTTTTCCGAAAAGACAGGTATATGACCGGGCTAAGTAAACCAACTGAAATTCATAGTGAAAGGCAAAAAAAAACTTGGCAGGTGAGGACGGTCTTCAATTCACTTAATGGACTTTTGTTGAAATTTACATAGCAACATGTGCCAAACTTCCAATCTTATAATGGTCATGATGTCACTAAGCTCCTAAAACTCGTTTGGATTATGTACTTTTCTATGAGAAAAGAGCTCAGCGCATTATAGCTATTTTTATTTTTCACACTTTACTTTGTTTCTTCGGCCAAAAATACACATTATTTTGGTTCTGGACCCGTAAATATAGCGACCTTTATCCACAGCAAACTTAAATCATATCTAACACAATCTTAACCTAAACTTCAAAATATATCATCTGTTTTCGGTTTTCTTCACACATTTGACAATTAGCATTCACTTGCCGGTGCGTGTTTAATCAACTTCTAAATACTTACGATACACAACATTCTGCATATTACCTTTAGATGAAGAATGACACGCTTATCCGCAACTAGTCAAATTTGAACTTCACCCGTAACATACATATAGACTATCGTATAAAATTGGCATGTGTTTCAAAGAAATGTAGCTATGGCTCTTTACAACATTATAGAAAGCAAAAACATACTTGGTCGATATATCCCCTTCTAGCCACTTTGTCTACCATAAGAAACTTGGTTTTCACACCTCGTAAATTTTGGGTACAAAACGAACTTATGCTTAATTGGGACAAAATCCATCATTTTGTTAACTTTTTTCAGAGGGGGGCACAATTTTATACTCAATAAAGACAGTTGAAATTCTATCCTATGCACATAGGACTTCACCTTTTCAGAAATTAGGACCAGTTACCACTGAAGACAAACTCACATCTTATGCTTTAATAGATCTAAAATTTGTTTTTACACGACTAAGCATTAACAACCACCAGAAACAAAAGCTCTACCCATCAATCAACAAAACTTCGGCAGCTAAGTGGAAGCAGTTACATAATACCCTCTTTTTTCTCCCCAATTCTCACTGTATACCAACTTTATTTTACGTTTCAGCCCCTGGCTGACAACACATCCAAATTTAGACTGGAAGATGACCCCTCAGGCTGAGAGATTTTTCTCATATTTCTGTTGGGGCCAACATCTTGTCCTAATGGGAAGTCCAAAAGGTACTTTTCCTTGCTACCAACTTGCTGCAGGTGCATCAGTGCAAGCATGCTGATTGCAACCAAGGCTGCATTTCCCAAAATTCCACCCACTTCGTCCACTCTAAGAGACTTCCTAAAGAAATTAAAACTAGAGAAGAGTATATTGACTAGAGCATTTGATCTCTTCCTCTTCTGCGCCGTTAAATTCTCACCTGGGGGGCTTGTAGCAGGAGCATAAAGATTTTCAGGAGAAACAAACTGACTCGCATTACGAACATCTCCCACCAAAGATTGAGCTTCTTCAATGAATTTATAGTTTTTACCCTGATGTTCAGCCAATCGCATTGCAAGAACAATTCGGCTTTGCTCTAAGCGAGCAACGGCAGCATCCCTTTCTGCACGTTGCTGATTTTGCACGGTCTGGTAAAAATGCACCCAAAAAGAAGAAGAGAAGTAAGCAGGAAGTTAACTATCTGTTGGACACAATATAATAATAAAGTCAAATCAAACTGCGCAGTCATACTTTTATAAAATAAAATAAAAAGGAGAACCAAGTAAGATATCACTTGTGAATATGTCAAGAAGAATATATCCAACAATAAAGAAAAGGATACCAGAAACAGTTTAATGACAGGATCTGTCCATTTACATCCTCATGAACCAAACTTGAGGTTTCTTCTATCTTAAACATACTCTATTAATGCAAACAGCTCAAACCGACTACTTTTCTTCACCAATCACATTTCTGTACAATTCCTAATTACTTTTCAACTTTCTCTTTAGCTGATTCTGTTAGACAATACTTTACTTTACTCGCACACCTTCGCAGCGCCTGCCCAACGACCGCACAACTCCAAAAAGGAAAAAAGAAAAGGAGAAAGAAAACCGCTCTAACACATCACGAACCACTTCAACTAATGCAACCGGAGAAAGAACATACAAATTGCATTTACTAAAATTACTCCAATGCCTTCAAAGCTGACTAGCAAGAAAGTTGGTCTTATGCATCGGGTACCACGACCCCCCATGGACCAACAAAATACACGAAGCAGAGCAGTTGTCAATGGCAAATCTCCCTAAGTTTACTGGTGTTAAACAGACATGCTGAGCGATCCAACCAGAAATTGGCATCGTATCTTGGTTCAGATGCATATGTAGCACATTGAAAGCGGATAGCGGGATAATTCTCATGGTGAAATTTATGAACTTTTGGAGCACCCCTTTTAAAATAAATCTAAGAGTTTATAAATATAGACTTGTCATAAGGCAAAACTCCAGACCTAAAGAATTTGAGATCAGTGAAAAATATTGCGTTGAAAGTGGACGTATTTCTTAAAGTGATTAACTGATACATTGGTAATATTCCTGATTTTGTTGCAATCCTAGAATTACTCATTGATGACGGATTTAATGTTTTGCTTGGATAAGTTGATGACAGATTTAATATTAGAATTGGTATTTACCTTTATCTCAAAAAAAAAGATTTAATATTAGAATTGGTTGGCTATTTTAACCACTATACTTTGATCTTTCTATCTCTTTTTTGTGGTGGTGCTCAAGCCAGCTTGCGCACACCTCAACTATTCCATGGGTACTTTCTACCTCCACCAGCACAGGTACCGGATAACTCTGCCCACTAAGACTTAGGCAGATGGGAAGCCATCAAGTGTTTTTTGTCTCTGCTAGAATTGAACCCTTGTCTCTAAGTTTTTCACCCACTTCATTGATCAATGGGCACAACCTTAGGTGTTGCACTATGATCAGTAGGCCTCCCCAGTTGCTATTGTGCTTTTCTTCCCTTAATTTGGTTGTTAGTCATGTTTGGATGACCCTTGAATAATGAATAAACTTCTTAGTCATGTTTGGATGACCCTTGAATAATGAATAAACTTCTTAGTCATGTTTGGATGACCCTTGAATAATGAATAAACTTCTAAAACATTGGCATGTGTTTTTCCTAAGGTGTCTTAATCCCACCTTTCTAATTCATATAGCAAATATTTATGCAATTAGGGCCAACTGAAATATCAATAAATCCAAGTTATACTACACAAATATATACAAAAATATCCTAAGAAAGGTGAAATCAACTTCGTCTAAGCTCTGGTGTCTAAGACGCTAGACCTCTCTCACTCTCTTTCTTCTCTCTATCAGATATGTTAGCTTCACCTCTTGGTGCATGAAAGATTGTGATTCCAGCGATCACTCAGCATCCCAATTTGGGTGCCCATATACTTGCAGAGGCCAAAGTTGTAAGTGTTGCAGCCTCTGGTGGTTGTTTTGCCTTATTATTGCTTCTCTAGAACCTGCTTTGTTTCTAGCTGTCTACTAGTGTTAGAATCTGCTTCAGCATCTTCTGCTCTATTCTTGTGGACACAGTTGCACACAGAAAGCTTCTTGTTGAACAACAACTAGGTTTATCTATTCGGTAAACCAAAAGAGATCAGTCCTAGCCAGTTACCATATAATTGACCTATCCCTTCTACTCCTAGTCGCTCTCTCATTTTATTGCTAACCATCTGTATCAATATCAATTTTTCATATTAGAGGTCACACAACCATTAATGTTGGATACAACTTTTTATGCACATGTACGCCTTTATATTTTGTTCACTAAAATCAAAAGAATAATTGATACCGACAACAACCATAATTGATACCATACTCAATGAACGTACACCATCAAAGATGCATACCGTAAATTCAGCAGGTTCATGACCATTCTCCTATCCTCATTCGACCCAAGAGAGTCGTTTAATATGCAGGGTAAGATAAACATTGCTAACAATTATATTTTTATTTTTGTATAACAAAATGGCAGTAACAACTTAAACAGAGAACTGCAATCATCTGGCTATCCTACACAGCATTGTCATAGAAGTTCAAAAAAAAACTTTTTCTAACAAAATACTACCAAGTCTTCACCGCATCAAGCATCAAACTTTTCTTTATGAGCACCTAATAAAAACCAAGCTGTCAAAGACTGCTATTTTAATGAAATTTTTTGCAAAAGATCGTGTAGGCTACCATCTTACCCAAGCTAAAAAATGCATGTGCCAAAATCAAATAACCAGAAGCTTTTCGCAGTAATTTCTCGACAATGAACAACATGGAATTTCAGCACTAATTTGATAAAAGCAATATTAGTATGAGAAAATACAGTGCTTAATTTGAGGCATGAAAACTAAACAACGACACTTTGTCTTGTGTTCTCTTTTCATTTGGCATCCCTATTCCTCCCTTGCCTCTTGCCTGCAGTTGTGCTACAGGGCACTAAATAAGATGTAGTATATATCCTGGAAACGCTACTCCGCTAACACCAAGGATTCTATTATAACGTTTCATCAAACAGTTCAACTCACATGAATTCCAGCATAATAATACTCTAATATCACAAAACTTCAAATCACACAACATTCCGTAATTTCTTCCTTCACAAACAACCTCAGGTAATTCCATTCAGCCAAAATTGAATCAAATAACTAATAATAACCAGAAGACTAAATCAAATAACTAATAGTAATAACCAGAAGACTACCAAAAAAACGCTTTAAACCAGAATAAATTATAGCAATAGACCAAAAACCAGGGAAATTTTCAAAAAAATATACAGCTCTTGAAAATTATTACGCCACGTAGCCCAATAGACAATATTATAAAACATCAAACCTGGGGAAAAGCATTATACATAATGTATCAACCTTGTATAATAGCGTATGCACAAATATGAGCTAAATCGGGTAAGAAACTCAAAGTACAGGCTACGCGGCGTAAATACTTTCAAAAATAGACATAGACCATAATTTTCCCAAAAAAGGAAAGAAAAGGGAAATTACATGGAAGAACTCAAGCTGGTCCTCAAGGTGTTCAAGAGCAGTGCGAATAGCATTAAGACTCTTAGCTTCATGAACGGCGTTTTCATCGTCATCTACACGGAACTCCTTAACGTAAACGTAACCAGCTTTTAACGGGTCGGGTTTCTTCTTAGAACGGAAGTCATCGGACTTACTAGTGCGAGACTTGAGGAAATGAGCGCGAGAAACGGAGTGAATAGCATCGCTAAGCTTATCGTGTAAATCCCAGATTTTCTCGAGGACTGCTTCGATTTCATACACCTCCATTTCCCATTTCATGGAGGAAACACCACTCCGGAGGGAAAGTATATTCAATATTTTATTTTGTTACAAAAAGCAATAAAGGCAAAAGGGAAAGAGAGTATTCTAGGGTTTGTGCAGCTCACTCTTGTCCCATTTACGTGTCACGCTCTCAATTTCCAGATTTAAATTTTTAAACTTTAACAAGTAATTCGGATATAAAAATTTTACAACTTTTGAAATTGTAATCATTCTGTTCCAACTTACCTGATATCACTTTTTTTTTTAGTCACTTCTATAAATAATATACTTTTTTATATTTAATCAAATTTTATCACATAAATTAAGATGAAAAAATAATATAATTCACAATAATTAATGATTTAAGAAAATTTAAAAATATATAAAGAAATAGGTCAAAAAATTGATTGATTTTGAAATTTTCAACTGTCCACACAAATTGAGAACGAGAAAGTATTTTTATTATTATTTATAATTTAGTTTGTGTATTTGTATTTTTCCCTCTATATTTTTTTTGGGATTTAGTTGGCGCTTGGTTCGCAATAACCAACGCATATTTTGGTGGGTAGTGACACACACGTAGAGTAGGGGAAAAACCTGGCACTCATCTGCCGTTACAGCGTGGAAACGGCATACTGCTTCATTTTAGTTTGTTCTATCAATAATAAATATATTTTTATAGTTAAAAATAATTTTAATTTGATTTTTTTAATTTATAACTTGTTTTAGATCACAATTTTCAAAAGTTTACTTTTATTTCTTAAATTTCATACTTAATCAAACTCTGTAACATAAATTGAGATGGTAAAATAATATAAATCATATTTCCTCTGTTTTAATTTATGTGAATCTATTTCCCTTTTAGTCCGTATCAAAATGAATGACCTTTTTTCTAATTTGAAAATAAATTTACTTTTTGAACTGATTTACAGCCACACAAATATTCAAGTCTTATTTTGAACCACTAGTTTCAAAAGTCTTCACTCTTTTTCAAATGTCGTGTCCAATCAAATATCTTTACATAAATTGAAACGGAGAGAGTAATAATTAATAATTTAATATATATATATATATAAAGAAATTTCGATGAAAAAAATTTGATTGACTTTTGAAATTTTAACCCTCCACATAAATTAGGACAGAGAGAGACTATTTTTTATTATTGTTTATTTAGTTTGTGTATTTGTATTTTCCCTCTATTTTTGTTTGGATTTGGTTAGCGCTTGGTTCGCAATAACCGACGCATATTTTGGTGGGTAGTGACACACACGATAGAGTGGGGGGAAAAAACCTGGCAGTCCTCTACCGTTACAGCGTGGAAACGTGAGGCTCAGGTGTAGTTCATCATTATTCTGAGCAACTTCAGTTATGGCATGGTGGGCCCCACAATGAACATTTCATTATCAATTTGAATCGTGAGGTTGAAACTTTATTAAAAAATATACTATAGTAATAAATGTGTAAATAAAGGAAAAAGAAAAGAAAAAAAAAGGTTCAAACTCTACTCTTTATTTAGTCAATTTTTTCTTTTTCCCAATCAATTAATTAAGAGCCCGTTTGGATTGACTTATTTTAAGTGCTTTTAAGCCAAAATAATTTTTAAGCCATTTTGTAGTGTTATGATAAAGTAAAAAAAGTGCTTTAAAGCACTTGTTTTGAAGCCAAAATAAGTCAAAAGTCAAAAACTACAATTCCTAACTTATGACTTATGCTTAAAAGCCACTTAAAATAAGCCCATCCAAATGGGCTCTAAGTACTTACATTTTAAAATGCAGGGTTGGCATTCACCTAAACGCTCCCTCGGGTGCAATATTACCCTAATTTATTTTTTGTTTTAAACAAAAAATACTCCCTCCTTTTTCCTCTAGCCAAGATACTATGCAGCCTTCTCTAAGCATCCCTTCGAAAGTGATAAGTTTAACCCTTCATATAAAAGCAAAGAATTTGTGACTTACAGATTTTAGTCTCCAAATATATCTAGCGGATCTTCAGCTTTCTAACGACGTGAGTCAGCTCCTTTTCGTCTCGTGGTAGAGGTTCGACTAATCCAAATGTAATTTGAATTTCATTCACGTCATGTAATTTCGACTTAAATAATTAATCCGACTTTACTAACCAAAAATTGACTTGGTCAACATGTCAAATAACTTAGAATTTAATTCAAATTTTGTATGGATTAATTCAATTAAAATTGCAATGTCTATAGTTAGTATTTTCTTAAAGAATGTACAAATGACTGAGTGGATACTCTTTTTAAATCGGGAATTATTATGTTACTGAGGAGAGAGGGAAAGAAGATGCTACACTATTTATGGGTTTTGAACCTTTCACCTCAAAGTATAAAAGACAGAGCAACACACATTTAGCTCTCGATCCCTATCGCCTTAGACTCAAAATGCTCTAAGAGGATATTCTTTGTTTGTGAATTATACCATAAAATTACAGTTAAAAATTATAATAAAATGAATAAAAAATGAATAAATAAATATTCAAAATATGCTACGGACATTCGCCTCTTTTAATGCATATCTGCCAAAGTTAACACTTTCCTTCAACTAAATAAAACTCTCTTTTTTAACTCACTTTTTTCATGCGCTCTATGTTTTTTTTTACACACCATAATGTAAGGATGACTTCTATTTATAGGTAAAGAAATTCATCCTTGAAATAGATTGGAAGAGAAGTGGGAAGGTGGGGTAATAAATTGATGATAATATGAATAATATGGGAGAATAAAGAGCTGGAGGTTAGAAGAGTTGCAAGGGATATGATTGCCACATTCTTCTACCACTAACTCATATGGATAATGGGTCATAATTGCCACTTTATTGATTGACCATTAATATAAGAAATATTGCAGCAAAATGAATTGTAGCATGATGCACTTTTAATATAATGTTATTTACTATTATAATGCTCAAAATAACCAACATCCTTTTTTGGTACATTGATAAATTTTAAATAAAGTTAGAATCTTTATAAGATACATGACTTAAAATCAATAATAGAATGAATGTCACTTGCTCGAGTGCATCTTCATAAGTTCACAAATCTTCTTTATATTTGTAGCTTTCGTTCACCGTAAAATTTGCACATTTGATTGGTTCCCTTCAAATATGTGTTAATAGTGATTTTGTTCACCTTCAACAAATATTTACAATATTTAATAATAGCCTTAAAAGAATAACATTATGTGACTATAAGTTTGATAGCGCGAAGCAATCTCTTCTAACTATAAATCTCGCACTCCCTTTCTTTGGTTAATTTGATATCTTGTTTGATGATCCATAGTTCTATAATGAGAGTTGATATATGTAAGGGAAGGCGGTGGGCGGTGTGCCATTCGAATTGGATATATTAAACTTTTGTTTTGGATATTCAATTTTCGGATTGAAAAAATTATAATTCAAAATTATAAATCAAAATTCTTAGAACGGAAGTCATCGGACTTACTAGTGCGAGACTTGAGGAAATGAGCGCGAGAAACGGAGTGAATAGCATCGCTAAGCTTATCGTGTAATCCCAGATTTTCTCGAGGACTGCTTCGATTTCATACACCTCCATTTCCCATTTCATGGAGGAAACACCACTCCGGAGGGAAAGGGGTACTGAACCAAAATGTCCTAAAAAAAAACAGTTTCGACCAAAATACCCCAACAAAAAAAAATGTTACGAAAATGCCTTTAGCGCAAGAAATTATCGCTATAAAGTGTTAACCCACACGCCTCCGTTATTCCTATAGCATAAAGAATTTTATCGCGCTATAGTGTTTTTTCTTTTTTTAATTTCCCCGCTCTTTGGTTAACCCTTCTTTCGTTACACTTTTTAACGTACTTTGACCATAGATTAATCATGCTTCGGGACCCGAAATTTCAATATTTTATATAGAACCCTACTTATTTTTGTGCGTTTAATTAGGTAGGATCAACACATCAAGGATACACAAAAGTTCGGATGACCGTTTTTAGAGGTTGAAAAGTGCTCGAACGCCATTTTCGTTCAAGGATCTATGACATTAGCTTGAAGTTCTTTACGAATACTTAAATTTGTTCATTAATAATTAATCAAAAGTTAGTCAAAATGGCGCGTTCATGCAAAAAAAAAAAAAAAAACTTAATTAAATTGCATCATTCATAACCTTGAGTAGATGAAAATACTTAACACACTAATTCATTCATTAATAAGAAACCCATGATATGTTAAAAATACAACCACAACATTCTTGAAAAAAACTTAATACTTAATTTAATACCTAAGAGCATAACGATATATTAAACTTAAAACTAAAATCACAACATTCTTAATCATCATCAGAGTACAAGTCCTCAATATCGTCCTCAGAAAAATATTAGCGGTTTCTTAAGACACATCTTTTTCAGCGATTAGTTCTCTACCGGTTGATGATGCTTGTTCTTCGCCAACTTTAGCATGTAAAATCTACATCGTCTTGCCGATTCGTTGTTTTCTTTTCTAATCCTTTGCACGGCAAGCCGCAAGTTCTCGCACCTACTTGAGGCATGGTTAAGGAGCACCTCGTTGGTATTGGAGCGTTAAGATTTTCCAAGTCACGAACAAGACGTTCGATTCTAAGAAGCCGATGTGACCATTCTCGGCGTAAACCGCAATAATTTTCCCGCGGATCCGAATATTTCACACGCGTAAATCATCATTACGTTCTATAAGAAGGTGGGGATTTAGCTCATCTAGTTTGAAATCACTAGTATCGCTCGAAAAGCGCCATGATTTGAACTCTCATCGTCATTGCTATTTGGTTCTTTTTGGAAGGAGTAAAGACCAAGCCGAGTTTCTACTACTCGACATTGAATATGGTGTAGTCTAATAACAAAGAAATGGCTACTTATATAGTTGCAACCCCCAAGTACCCCGGGGGGAGGGGGGGAAGGGTCTTTGCGACCCTACCTACTTACCTTATTGTAAGAAAAATGTTAATCTTCACCTGACATTTCACGGTCCGAATCCCACTTGGATCTAAATCTTGTGCTACCATATATACCATATTCTACCCTATGGTAACGTATTTGCATCCGATTGTTTTCTTCGCGAAAACGATTAAGAGCCAAATTAAACTCTTCGGAGTTCACGCGAGGCATTGACATAGCACGTTTTTTTGGGCGTTTAAGCCCCATCGACGCTAACTTGTGCTCCGGCACAGCCTCCCTAACACGCCAATCCCACTCCTCTTGTCATTTTATTATTGTATTCTCGATTGAATCTATCGTTAGTGGTTATTTGAGTAACGAAAATCATCATCATCTAGTTCCCGTGTCCTACCCATTGCTTCAAATATGTTTCTTTGAGTGAATGATATAACACGGTTAATATCTCTAAATTGATCAAAAAATGACACAAAGAGCTCAATTTTGTGTGAAATGTGTGGTTGGTAACAACTATTCGTCAAATTACGTTATATAAAGTTTGATTCGAATCATGACGTTTTTCGTTTGATAGGTGAGGTGACAATGGAGGAGTCCGATAGCGCAAAGAAAATTATGCGTTATATGGCATAACGCAAGTAATTTATCGCGATATATAGCGTCATAGCGCATTATTTTACTCGCGCTTATACCGTCATAACGCATTATTTTATCGCGCTATATCGCTGAAAATTTGCATAACGCCGTAAAATAACGTTATGCATCACCTCCACACTTATTTGATTAGACGTAACACCGTAATTGCATGCACGCGTTGGTTGGTTATAAATACCGAGTTCGCATAACGCAAAAAAAGTAAAAAATTCAAAGTTTCATCTAGTTTTTGCGTTTTGTATTCCTCTTAAATTATTCAAAGTATGGCAGATGTTCCAAGAATTAAAGTTTCTTTATTCTGGGACGGACAAATTATATTCGAGGAAAATAATTTGCGCTATGATTCTTCCCCAAAATACCATGTTAAGTTTCCACTTGACTTAAAATTCTCAAAACTACTCCAAGCCTTGTATAATAGATTACAAATTAGTAGAAGTGATTTTGATCTTAATATAATTGAAAAATATCCAACGTCATTTACGCCGCAAGGTGTAACTAGTTATGGTCAGTGGTACATTCAAGACGATGAATCGTTGACTGATTTTTTGAAGGCGCCTTATGATTATAGGAAATGCATAACTTTAAACGTCCTTGAAATGTATATAGAGAAGGTCCCCATTAATCGACTTGAATTCATGGGTAGGGCTCCTCGGGAAGCCCCGTCTATAATTCAGGCCGAAGTCACTCAAGCGGAACCTACTTATCAACACAATTACCCTGACATGAGTACCTATCAAAGCATTTTGACTAACCAAATGCCTCTGGATAGTTTAAGTCATCAATTTGACGGGCAGTGGTAAATATTCATTCTTTTTAGTATTGTTATTATTATTAGTATTGTTATTATTGTTATTATTATTATTATTATTATTATTATTATTATTATTATTATTATTATTAGTAGTAGTAGTAGTATTGTTATTGTTATTATTATTATTATTATTATTATTATTATTATTATTATTATTATTATTATTATTATTATTATTATTACTATTGTTATTGTTATTATTATTATTATTATTATTATTATTATTATTATTATTATTATTATTATTATTATTGTTATTAGTATTGTTATTGTTATTATTAGTATTGTTATTGTTATTATTATTATTGTTATTATTATTATTGTTATTGTTAATATTATTATTATTATTATTATTATTATTATTATTATTGTTATTATTATTATTAGTAGTAGTAGTAGTGTTGTTATTATTATTATTATTATTATTATTATTAGTATTGTTATTGTTGTTATTATTATTATTATTATTATTATTATTATTATTATTATTATTATTACTATTGTTATTGTTATTATTATTATTATTATTATTATTATTTTTATTATTATTATTTTTATTATTATTATGTGTAATGGCACTTGAATGCTACTAATGATGTTGATTATATTATTTAGGGGTTATACACACGATATGGATCATATCGGACGGTCTCCTCAATCGGGATGGATGAATCGGGTTGGAACATCCTCAACCCTATCCAACAACTCAAAGCGATGGTCCTTCCTCAAGTTTTCGGTGCGGTTGATTACTATCGTACGTCTATTTTTTTTTAACATCAATAGTGTTATTTGATGTGTAGTAGTTAAAACACCCTAATTTCTTGTGCGGGGAGAAGATGGTGGTTGCAAATTATAGGCAAAGGCGTGCTATGGATGGTCCGGATTATCAAAGATTATATAGTGACATCACCCGGCGATAGTGAGGAAATACCTAATGCGGAGGAAAGTGACGATGAGCAAAGTGACGATGAGATTGAGGTTGGAACTAATCGTCAACATCAAGTAGAACCCATTGCAAGACATGATGAACGATCCAAGACACGAGGAGGAGCTGAATTCAAAGAACCATTTGAACGAAGACGATCGACTCGGTTCGGTAGCAAAGCCAATTTCAACGACAGAGTCGACCCGATTCGGTGGCATTCCAATGAGATCCCATATCTTGATCATTCAAGATCGCCCGGATGCCTTTGTCTTTACTAGGGATGATGATCATATTCGGCAAAATTTGTGGAAAGAGCCGAGTGGATGCGGTAAAACAAAAGGCTCATATTGAAAAAGGATGATTTTCGGCTCGAAAAAAACATTGCAAAGCGGTTAAGATTTATTGCATCCGGGGGATGAGGGAGTTTAAAGTTGACGATTCCACGAAAACTTTGGCGATTGGTGCGCAAGCGAAAGTATCAAAGGCCGCGAATGGATGCTCGTGGTAAGAAGCCGAAAAGATGTGGATTATTTCAAAGTTCTACACAAAGCACACTTGTGATATGGGTGACCTCCCAGATGATCATTGCAATCTAGATACTAATTTGATTGCGCGTGTATTAGTTGGCGACATTAGAGAAAACCCAAGGTATCCCCTTCGCCTAAGTTTATTTTATTTTTTGTGTTAATATAATGTTCCTCGTTGTTATATGTTGATATTTCAAATTTTTCGGTGTACCCTATTAAAGATCAGTATTAGAGCCGCTCTCGAAAGTATATAACAAAGCGTCACTACGAGGAAGGCGTATCTTGGGGGCGTGGCGTGCACGTAGAAATAGTCTACGGCAATTGGGAGGACTCTTTCAAGACGTTGCGAGATACACGCGGCTCTACAACACTTCAATCATGGTCTTGTTGTTGAATGGAAGCTCAAATCGAAGCCTGGTGTGCCGCATTATTTTTTTGATTTTGTATTTTGGGCCTTCAAACCATGCATTGATGGGTTTGCTCATCATTTACCTTTGTAATATCAATAGATGGAACACGTGTATACGGGAAGTATGACATAAAGTCGCTAATAGCGGTTGGAATGGATGCAAATGGAGCTATATTCCTCAGCTTTTTTGCAATTGCGGCTAATGAGAGCATTAGTACGTGGGGTATGTTTTTGGACTACTTAAGGCAACACGTTATTAAGGATCGCATGGGAATATGTGTGATATCGGATAGAAATGCCGGCATATTGCACAATATGTTCAATTTGCGGGGGGTGGCAACCACCATTTGTCTACCATCGTTATTGTTTAAGGCATTTAAAGGCAAACTTCCAAAGGCATATCGAATCCCAACACTTTGCAATTGGATGTGGGCGGGCACGCGAATGCAGCATCGAGAAGAAGTTTAACTCCGCAAATGGACATTATTAGGCGGGCGAATGAGGAAGCCTTCCTTTGGTTAAATGCAATTGATAAAGACAAATGGACATTACACAAGGATGAAGGTAGACGATGGGGTATGCGACAACAAACAACGAGTCATTCAATGGCTTGTTGAAATCTGCACGGGGACTACTCGTCTTCGCAATGGTGAGAATGACATTTAGCGAGGTTGTGGAGCGGTTCGTCGGCAGATCAAAAGAGGCCAAAGCACGTACGCAGAGAAGGTCTAAGATGGATGCCAAAACCGTTAAAACTATTCGAGTACCACAAATATAAGGCTCAAAAACATGATCGGATGGAGTACAACCTCCGCAGCGCATATTTGAACTCACAACAAGTGTGCGCAAGGTAAAGGAGGTAACGTTCACACAATTTGTGAGATTCAAGAACGTGCACACGCGGCAAGTGGCAATCATATCACATGCCATGTTCTCACGCCTTCAAGTGTTTTATCACAACGGGAAAGAACGCCTCCTCTTACATGGCCGAGGAGTATACGGTTGAAAATTATGCAAAAACGTATCTTTGAAGGTTCTATCCACTTGGTAGTGAGAATTATTGGCACGCATCCATTTTCAATGGTTGCAAATAAAACATTTATCCGTAAATTCGGAAAAGAATGCATACTCACGTATTCATAATGAAATGGATGTTCCACGGGGAGATACACTCGAAAATGCTCATTTTGCAATTATGTTGGTCATGATAAGCGCAAGTGTCCCTTACGGCATAGTGGTCAAACTACATCTCGCGGTGGAAGTACCTCTCGGGGTGGAGGAAACTTTAGTTGTTACCTCTAGTGGTGGTGGCACATCTCGCGGTGGTGGCGGAAGATCAACTCAAGAGCATTAATTGATGTATTAAATTAAGTATTAAGTTTTTTTCAAGAATGTTGTGGTTGTATTTTTAACATATCATGGGTTTCTTATTAATGAATGAATTAGTGTGTTAAGTATTTTCATCTACTCAAGGTTATGAATGATGCAATTTAATTAAGTTTTTTTTTTTTTTGCATGAACGCTGCCATTTTGACTAACTTTTGATTAATTATTAATGAACAAATTTAAGTATTCGTAAAGAACTTCAAGCTAATGTCACCGATCCTTGAACGAAATGGCGTTCGAGCACTTTTCAACCTCTAAAACGGTCATCCGAACTTTTGTGTATCCTTGATGTGTTGATCCTACCTAATTAAACGCACAAAAATAAGTAGGGTTCTATATAAAATATTGAAATTTCGGGGTCCCGAAGCATGATTAATCTATGGTCAAAGTACGTTAAAAAGTGTAACGAAAGAAGGGTTAACCAAAAGAACGGGAAATTAAAAAAGAAAAACACTATAGCGCGAAGAAATTACTGCGCTATAGAGTTAATGAGCCGTGTCCGTTAACACTTTAGCGATAATTTCATCGCGCTAAAGGCATTTTCGTAACATTTTTTTTGTTGGGGTATTTTGGTCGAAACTGTTTTTTTTTAGGGCATTTTGGTTCAGTACCCGAGGAAAAGTATATTCAATATTTTATTTTGTTAAAAAGCAATAAAGGCAAAAGGGAAAGACAAGATTCTGTGGTTTGTGTGCAGGTTCACACTTGTCCCATTTACGTGTCCGCTCTCAATTTCGAGATTTAAATTTTTAAACTTTAACAAGTAATTCGGATATAAAAATTTTACAACTTTTGAAATAGTAATCATTCGATTTCCAACGTACCTGATACCACTTTTTTTTTAGTCACTTCTATAAATAATATACTTTTTTATATTTAATCAAATTTTATTACATAAATTGAGATGAAAAAATAATATAATTCACAATAATTAATGATTTAAGAAAATTTAAAAATATATAAAGAAATAGGTCAAAAAATTGATTGATTTTGAAATTTTCAACTGTCCACACAAATTGAGACCGAGAAAGTATTTTTATTATTATTTATAGTTTAGTTTGTGTATTTGTATTTTTCCCTCTATATTTTTTGGGATTTAGTTGGCGCTTGGTGCAATAACCAACGCATATTTTAATGGGTAGTGACACACACGTAGAGTAGGGGAAAAACTTTGGCACTCGTCTGTCGTTACGCGTGGGGAAACGGTGGCGAGGAGTCGGGTGTATTTTCATCATCATTCTGTTAAGTTCTGGGATCATGGGCCCCACAGTGAACATTTCATTGTCAACAATATATCAATTTGAATCGTGAGGTTGAACCTTTATTAAAAAAAAAAAAAAAAGAACAAATACGAGTAAGTAAATATAAAGAGAGAAAAAAGAGGTTCAAACTCTACTCCTCTTCCTTTTTATAAAAAAGAACTGCTCTTTATTCAGTCAATTTTTTCTTCTTTCCAATTTAACCAATTAATTAAGCACATTTTAAAATGCAGAGTTGGTGTTCAACGCTCCCTCGGCTGCCATATTGCCCCAATTTTTTGTTCGGGAAAGGGTCAAATATACGCCCCTACTATTTGAAAAGGGCCAAATATATCACTCGTAATACTTTGGGTCCAAATATACCTCTGAAGTTATACTATTGATTCAAATATACCCTTTTTCATTAAGTTGTCCAAAGTTGACATGTACACACGTGGCACTGACATTTTACTAAGGCAGATGCCATGTGGTATGCCACCTCACACAGAGGCGGACTCAGGATTTTAAGACGCCGGGGGCACTATTATCTTAACATAAACGCTAACAAAAATTTTAATGATGACTGAAAGAAAATACTGTGTCAGATAGGTCACTAATAGCGTAGCAGTGGCGAAAATATAAGTATATAGGTCAAATATGTATAATAAAAATAATTTAATACAGTGAAGCAAATGAAAGAAATAGCTCAGTGGCTAAGGTTGTGCAACGTGGTGTAACAAGCAAGTTCGAATGCGGGCAGCTCATTTAACGCTTATTGTTTTTCTAAAAATAGGCTCAAAAAAATAATTAAAAGTGACATTCGCGCTCGATCCGGGGTGATATGTAAGGGAAGCAGCAGTTGCAACCCCAAAGATACTTTAATTTGTTAGAGTGCACGACTAAATATATACTAATTTCTGTTTACCCCGAATTTAGGTAACCAATTGAATTTGTAAGTGAGGTATAGAATATGTGGATGAACTTTAATCTATTTTGGGTTTATAGGAAATAATTATAGATTTGCGTGTTATAGCATTTGTATGTGAACATATGCGTTAGTGATTCGAATCAAGATACAAATGTTTATGATTAAACCAACTATATTGGAAGAATAAGCATAAAATGCCACTGATCCGGACCAAAGGAGAGAGAGCTTCAATATATAATTCCTATTACAATGTTCTTGATCTTGAAAAAGCTAACCCTAAAAAGTAGGGAAATGCCTCTTATTTATAGTTTTGCCTTGCATACAACATAAAGCCTTTTTCAGAATAAAGTAAACCCTAAAAGGATAAGGTTGGGCCGTACGGTCTGACACCCGTACGGTCGTCGATACAATGTGACAGAACGATGTTGACGCGTGGCGATTTTATAACTGATTAACCAGACTAACAACCACGATCAACTCGATCATCGAAACGGACCAACGGCTTTACGATCAACTCGGTCGTGCTAAATCGACCAACGGCCACAATCAACCCTGGTCATCTGAAACCGGAATTTGCGATCACGGAGTTTGGTCCCGTGTGCAGTCGCTTCCTTTTTCTCGGGTCGGCCGCCGGTGTCAATATCACCCAAGGGAACACTTGCCGATCATGCTGTCTCTTCTTATCTCCCGTCCCCGGTCTCCGGTCTTACTTATCCAGGATTTTATCATATACGGATAGTCCCCGCACTTCCTGGACCGTAGTTTTTCGAAGTAACGGGAAGTGGATGAATCGACAAACGGTGGTGCCATAAGCCCGTTCTTATCTTTAAATTTTTGGCGGGAACGATTTGTGTCGCGTCGACGCCCGTCGACCACGTGTCTCACCCCGAGTGGTCGACTTTGGCAACCCCCGTGACGCACGTCTCTTCAACTCACGTCTCATTAATTGTGGGACACGTGTCATCCTTCGGTTGGCTGGCTTCTGTAACCATTTCAGTCCCTCATGCCTATATAAGGCTTTTAACCCTCTCATTTTACCACTTTCACTTCTACTTCTTACTTCCCCACCTCTGATCGTCTTCCTCTTCCATTTTCTTACTTATTTTTGATTGCCAAAACAGACCAACTTTGTCAACTTCTCCATTGTTGTTCTTTGATCGAAAGTGTTGTTGCGTTTCTCCTCTCACTTCGCTATTTTGAAAAACTCTCAACTGCCTTTTCACTCTTATTATTTTTTGTAACTTGTTCCTTCTCCCTCATTCGAGTTCACCGAACCTCCTTTTTTATTATCTAATTCAAATGTACGCAACACCGAAACCACTTTCCCGGGATGTTCCCTGTTTATAAAATGGCCGAGCCAACTTCACCCGGGTGGGAAGACGGTCGTTGAGCCCACTACTTTGTACATAGTACCGTCCAAAACCCGATTATAACAAAGAGTTTGAAGTTGAGAAACCTTCTCACGGTTGCGGATAGAGGGTTCGTTGTGGCGATACCCATCGTCCATTACCGAGGATAAACTCGACCAAGTCCGGGCTGACTGCGGATAGGATAACCATCCGGTGCAAGTGTTTGCACTCGGGCCCGACGAATCGATCTCCGATTACAGGGAGAGCTTCCTGTACGTTTATACCTATCCCTTTACACTCAAGTTCGACCCCCCAATCGACCCGGTTATATTGGATATGTGCTGGACATATAATGTGACCCTAGTCCAAATTGGCCCGATAGTCTGGAGGACTGTGGCCTGCCTCCGATTGTTGGCTAATGACGTAAAAAGGGAGTTTACGATGGCTCACTTCATCCATTTATATTCTCCGAGGGGATGTGATCAAGCTCGCCAAGCGAAGCCGAAATCCGATCTTTTCGAAGATGGATGAAGATAGGGACCGAGGTTGGCTAGAGCGCTACGTCCGAGTGAGGACCACGAACATTATTTCAGCCGACTATATGCCCTTTCCGAAGAGGTGGAATGATAATCATAAGTTTCGCTCCTTCTTTGATAATTACCTCGAACGCTTTGTTAAACACTCGCCCCTCGTATTAAAACGGTTTCTCCTTAACTTTATATCAGCCGTGGCATGGATACCTCCGGCTGTCGGGAACATGAATGAATGGGTTGGAGCTCTCCTCGATCGGCACACCGGCGGTGCGACGCGGGGGGGGGGGGGGGGGGGGGGGGGGGTCGCGTGGCCGTGGATCGCCCCAACCACGGTAATATTACTGGCACCGATTTGGAACACATTATATCTCGTATTTTTCTTTTCCTTTTATAACATCTTCGGTATTTGAGTTTGCAAGGACGGAGCCCGACGGCAATTTGATTCGGCGGGTACATCCCGTGTTATTCTTTAACACGACAAAAGGAGGAGAAACCCCTCGGACGAAGGGCGGCAAAAGAGGGCAAGTGTCGTTCGGACTCTAAGAACGAAACAAATCCCGATTTTCTTGTTCGGAGGGTCGGTGTGACTCCTCGTTGACTTTATGCGGAGGAGGATACAACCATTCGCCGTTTCCTTCGGCGGGAAGAACGAAGTCGGCTCGGCATTGCACGCGAGGTGGGAAGAAGTTCTTTACCCTACTCTGCTCTAAGGTCGATTGAATATGTTGACATTTCAGGTGATGCTTCATCCGAGGAGACCCACGCACGAAGGACCGAGAAGATCAGGAAGCATGCACCAGTGTCGAGACGGAACGGAAGGGCGAGCCGATCCCAAGGCAAGGGTTCCATTGGATAGCGATTCGACGCTGCCGGTAGAGTATATCGGGGCGATTGGACGGATTATTACACGTAACGGTTATCGGCTTTTAAAAGTACTAATCCGCTAGCCAACCTATAAGATATCGGTTGGTTCGGTATCAGATTAGAAATTATCGGACGGATATCGAGCGGTGTATCAGCTAAATATAAGAGAAAATGAAAGAAGTGAAAGAAGATCCGACACTAAAAATAACTAAGTAACTCTATGAAGACATATATAACTTATAAGTTGCTTTATTAGTGTGCAGACGGGAGAGTGTTTTAATCATTCACAAGATTCCAATAAATGCGTGTTTCATTCAAACTAGTTTACAATGCATAATAATGTATGCAAAAGTACTAACAAAGAAGTCTGGCCGGGTCCGATACACTTGGGAATGACAAAAAACTTGCCGGTAAAAATGAATATTTTTTTTAATTTTTTTTTTATGAAACCAAAAAAATTTTTTAAAGAAACACTCAAGGGGAAAGGGTTTAAATGTACCGAATTGGGA
>NC_081346.1:21291489-21419146 GCF_029784015.1 Lycium ferocissimum | reverse complement strand
TTATATTTATATCAAAATCACTTCTACTAATTTGTAATCTATTATACAAGGCTTGGAGTAGTTTTGAGAATTTTAAGTCAAGTGGAAACTTAACATGGTATTTTGGGAAGAATCATAGCGCAAATTATTTTCCTCGAATATAATTTGTCCGTCCCCGAATAAAGAAACTTTAATTCTTGGGACATACTCGCCATAACTTTGAATAATTTAGGAGGAATACAAAACGCAAAAACTAGATGAAACTTTGAATTTTTTACTTTTTTTGCGTTATGCGAACTCGGTATTTATAATCAACCAACGCATGCATGCAATTACAGTGTTACGTCTAATCAAATAAGTGTGGAGACATGCATAACGCATTATTTTACAGCGACATGCTACATTTACAGCAGTATAGCGCAGTAAAATACTGCGCTATGATGGTATAGCGCAGTAAAATTCATATTATGACGGTATAGCGCGATAAATTACTGCGTTATACGGATAACGCATAATTTTCTTGCTATATGTACCGCTCCATTGTCACCTCAACTATCAAACAAAAACGTCATGATTCGAATCAAACTTTATATAACGTAATTTGACGAATAGTTGTTACCAACCACACAACATTTCACACAAAATTGAGCTACTATGTCATTTTTTGACCAATTTAGAGATATTAACCGTGTTATATCATTCACTCCGAAACATATTTGAAGCAATGGGTAGGACACGGGAACTAGATGATGATGATTTTCATTACTCAAATAACCCTAACGATAGATTCAAAATACAATAATAAAATGACAAGAGGAGTGGGATTGGCGTGTTAGGGAGGTCACAAAGATGGAGCACAAGTTAGCGTCATGTGTAGGGCTTAAACGCCCAAAAAAAGTGTTATGTCAATGCCCGCTAACTCCACAAGAGTTTAATTTGGCTCTTAATCGTTTTCGCGAAGAGAACAATCGGATGCAAATATGTTACCATAGGGTAGAATATGGTATATATGGTAGCACAAGATTTAGATCCAAGTGAGATTCGGACTGTGAAATGTCCGATGAAGATTAACATTTTTCTTACAATAAGGTAAGTAGGTAGGGTCATAAAGACCCTCCTCCCCCCCCCCCCAGGGTACTTGGGGGTTTGCAACTATATTGTTATATCTCGCATTTTGTACGTCGGAATATTTTTAGGTTGGTTGCGACAAGTTATGGACGAGGTTATTTTCCGACTTTGTTGTAAGACATAAGTGTCTTATGATTTCATGGGATGGAGACGTTAAGGAAAATTTGGGGTTAAAAGTGAAATTATGAAAATTAATATTTCATGAAATATGGGACCAAAAATGAATTATGGAAAGTTGAACATTTAATGAAAATTTGGGGCAAAATGTGAGTTTTGAAAACAAAAAATTCATGAAAATTTTTTTCCATGCCGGCCACATGTGATGTGGGCCATGGCCATATGGAAGTTAAATATATAGGAATTGGATGACCAAGTTCATCATTTTCATCATTTCTCCCTCTAGAAATTTCAAGAGAAATGAAGAGAAAAATAGAAGGAAAAACGGCCAGAAGGGCCAGTTTTGGCCGAACCAGATCATAGGATTGATCATGAAAAATTTGCTCTTCTAGCTTTCATATCAATTGGAAGGCCCTCGTTAACGTGGAGTAGTTGTTGGAACAAGAAAACCGCTCGTTATCGCAAAACAACATCCTAGCCGAGTGAAGAAAATGAATGGAAAAAGTGAGGTTTAATCTTCTTTATATGTTTTATGGATGATGTGTGCATGTTGTGATATGTAGGAATGAATGAAAATCATGAAAACATAGGTGTTGATGTTGAACCGTGAACATGGAAAGTTGTGTGTGGCCGAGTATATGTGGTTTAATGTAGGCATGATGAATAAATTTCATTTAGTGTATGGTTGATGTTATTATGGATGTTATGATGTAAAATAAAGGTTTAATGGTTCAAGGTTGGAGTTGTGATTGTGTGGGCTGTTTTGTTAGCTAATGTGAATTAAATATGCTTCCTTATGTTTATGGTAATAATGTTGTTAAATGTGTGGATTGTTGGCGTCGTTGGTGAATTTGGAGGAACGAAATGTGTTGTTGATGTCCCTATGGAAATTAGTGGTTTCGGGTGGCTTGGCATATTGGAAGGATTGTTGGGAATATTGTGCGGGTTGTTGGAAATGTTCTTGAATCGTGTTTGAATGGTTTTGGATTGGTATTTGTATATGCGATCGTCGATATTAGCTTGAATGCATGAAGTTGAATTGAATATAAATAAATGTCGTCGAATTATATGAAGGGAGCTATTAATATTAGAATGCGTTTGGGATTGATTATTGACATTGTTATTATGTTTGTTGGTATTGTTGATAATGATTTGGCCGAGTTAAATTCTCGAGGATGTCCAATTTACAGGGGAAATGCTGCCCAAATTTTTGTAGAAAAAGTAATGACTTGGGATTGGATTCTTCGATGTTTATGACTAATATTCGCTATCTATTGACGTTGTGTAGACCTTGGAGAGTCGAGACTTGAGTTGGATTAGCTTAGGAAGCGATCGAGGTATGTAAGCTCGCCCCTTCTTTTTTGGCATGTCTTAGTTAAAAATAAGTTATGACACGAATTACGAGATAACTCTACTCTTGCGGTCCGAGCATGTTTATGATCCCTATTTGTTCTTGATATTCATATTCTTAATGTAGTCAAATTATGGTCCTTATGTTTTTCGCATGAATGGATTTCAAAGATTGCATAAAAATTTGTTTTCAAAAAGGGTTTGTTTCCTAAACGAGTCCGAAACTACGAACGTCCGCAACTTTCACAGAAAGGCTCGGATCGCCCCGATTTGTTCGTAGAAAGTTTGAAAATGAATAATGTTCGTAGCTTTCCGAGGCGGACTCGGATTGATTTGGAATATGATTATGATCCTTGTGGTTTTGTTAACACGTTTATGATATGCTATGTTTCCGAATAACGTCCGAAAGATATTTGATATAACTATGGTCCGATTTTCAAATGACATTCCGTTTGGATTACTTCATCGAGTCTGTGATTATGATTTTATATGCATATGGTTTCTCACTACTCTGCTCGTGCAAGCTCAATATGTCTTTCACCGAGTCCCGAGCCGAGTACGTATTCGTGCACATTCCTTTGTATTGTTCACCGAGTCCCTCATTAGAGGGCCGGGTACGCTATATATGTATATATGTATATGATGATGTGATGATGGGGATGGCGGCAGGGGATGGCACACCGAGTCCCTTGCTAGCGGGGCCGGGACACGCTTCACCGAGTCCTCACTGTAGGGCGGCACGGTGTATGTATATATTTATTTGATGGCATGATGACATGATTATGGTATGATTTACTCACCGAGTCCCTCACTAGAGGGTCGGGTACGGTATATATATATGTACGATGGTATGACAATATGATTATGATAAGGTTTTACTTACCGATATATGTATATGCATGACAAATGTTTTCAAAAGGCAAGTCTTATGATTTTCTGTACTCACTATTTCAGTATGATCTCGTTTATTGTATTTCATGCTTTACATACTCGGTACATATTCCGTACCGACCCCCTTTTCTTCGGGGGCTCACAACGTTTCATACCGCGCAGGTACACCCGGATGAGTTGAAGACATTAGCGAAGATGATCCAGCGGGGATTAGCGAGCTCCGCTGCTCCGGAGTTGTCTTTGCCGAGTCAAAGTATTATGTTATAGTATCATGTTCTGTGTTAGAGACTTTGCAGACAGTGTCGTGGGTATAAGATGTCGGTTATGTAAGCGGCTATGTAAGCCGATGTATTATTACGCATTGTATTAAAAGTTTTATATGTTACAGATCATTTTTGATTCGAGAAAGGTAAGAAGTATATTATTCTTCGAAAAACTTCTGTTATGTATTTGTGTCATGATTTGAGAGCCAGCGTGATTATGAGTAGAATGTGAGTCAGCGGGTTCGCTCGGCCCTAAATAAGGGTCGGGTGCCCATCACGCCCTAACAGAAATTAGGGTGTGACATATATAAGTAGCCCTTTCTTTGTTATTAGACTACACCATATTCAATGTCGAGTAGTAGAAACTCACTTGGTCTTTACTCCTTCCAAAAGAACCAAATAGCGATGTTTATGAGAGTTCAAATCATAGCATGTTTTTTCGAGCGATACTAGTGATTTCAAACTAGATGAGCTAAATCCCCACCTTCTTATAGAGCGTAATGATGATTTAACGCAAAGGTGAAATATTCGGATCCGCGGGAATATTATTGCGGTTTACGCCGAGAATGGTCACATCGCTTGCCGAATCGAACGTCTTGTTCGTGACTTGGAAAATCTCAACGCTCCAATACCAACGAGGTACTCCTTAACCATGCCTCAAGTAGGTGCGTAAACTTGCGAGCTTGCCGTGCAAAGGATTAGAAAAGAAAACAATAGAATGCTGGCAAGACGATGTAGATTTTACATCTTGAAGTTGGCCGAAGAACAAGCATCATCAACCGGTAGAGAACTAATCGCTACCGAAAAAGATGTGTCTTAAGAAACCGCCAATATTTTTCTCGAGGATGATATTGAGGACTTGTACTCTGATGATGATTAAAAATGTTGTGATTTTAGTTTTAAGTTTAATATATCGTTATGCTCTTAGGTATTAATTAGTATGTTAAGTTTTTTTCAAGAATGTTGTGATTGTATTTTTAATATATCATGGGTTTCTTATTAATGAATTAGTGTGTTAAGTATTTTCATCTACTCAAGGTTATGAGTGATGCAATTTAATTAAGTTTTTTTTTTTTGCATGAACGCTGCCATTTTGACTAACTTTTGATTAATTATTAATGAACAAGTTTAAGTATTCGTAAAGAACTTCAAGCTAATGTCACCGAACCTTGAACGAAAATAGCGTTCAAGCACTTTTCAACCTCTAAAACGGTCATCCGAACTTTTGTGTATCCTTGATGTGTTGATCCTACCTAATTAATCGCACAAAAATAAGTAGGGTTCTATATAAAATATTAAAGTTTCGGGGTCCCGAAGCATGATTAATCTATGGTCAAAGTATGTTAAAAAGTGTAACGCAAGAACGGTTAACCAAAAGAAGCGAGAAAAAAAAAAAAGAAAAAAGACAAGAAATAAGCGCGTTAGAAATTATCTTTAGCTATAGGGAGTTAACGGAGCCGTGTCCGTTAACTCTAGGCATTTTCGTAACATTTTTTTTTTGTTGGGGTATTTTGATCGAAACTGTTTTTTTTTGGGGCATTTTAGTTCCGGACTCACTCATAGTTAAGGCGTCGATACCGCTAGCGTAAAGCCAAGCATGGCTGCTCAAGGATATGATGTTCTAATCATAGTTTATACTATGTATAATAATATAAATTAAAAGAAAAAGAGAAGAATTTAAACATGTGGAATTCAGCCAATTTACGTTGAAATTCTATTAACGACAAATATAAATATGAGATGATTTGCTAACCATAGCAATACATATGGATTAGAAGTGTGACAGAGCACAGAATTCAATAATTTTCAATATTAGGAATAAAATAAAAAAGGACATCTAAATTCATATGGAGGAAATTTCTAATACTCTACCGAGGTAAAAGTCAAAGCACATTAATTGTCTGCCATTTGTCACCTCTAAAATTAATAAATCCCAGCCCTGAAATGTCCCAATTTGTGCGGTCTAGAAAGCCAAAATCATGGAGATTGCACTCCCTACCGGCCAGCAGTCATGCAGTCCAAGCAATTTGGTTAATGTATTTTTTATTTTGCACATTTTACCCATCTAAGCAAATTAGACAGGAGAAAAGAAAGAAAAAATATATTTTCTATTTCCACCTGGCATTTGCTCGAAAAAGAAGAGAAAGAAAAGAGAGGGAAAGAGTGGGGGGGTTGGGGGACGGGGTTTACATCGGGCAATCAACAAAATTTAGCATGTTAGAGAAAAGAAGATGAAAATTTGCCATTTGATTTATTTTGAAAAACTGATAAAAATGTCTGTCCATTTAAAATTATAGCCGACAAATATATAATATGTTGGATATATTATAGTGGATGTAAATATTTTTGGCGGGTTAAATGACTCTCTATAAAATATAAGCGGTCGCCTTCTTGTTATATCAGAATTATCTATGTATACAGAGGGTCATATACCTCTATTCATTTTTATAAAGAACCCTTTTAACTAATTTCCTATATTTTTGGTTGAGCAGCAAAATTTATGACTGCCCTCTTTATTTTATCATTTTTTCTGACCATGGTTGTTGAAGCGCTTACAATTAACAAAACTTATCGAAAATGCAATTCATAATGGACGGAGGAAAATTCCTATCTTATCTAATGCAAAAAGTGTAATAGCTATGTCGAGGAAAAATATGAAAACTACTTGAAATGTAAATGTATCTTGTAAATATATTTGGAACATATCTTCGTTTTTAGATAAAGTTATATTTTACACATTCCTAATTAATTTTGGCGCCTATAATTTAGCTAAGTTTCGATTTCTTTGGGTAAATTTTTTTCTTGAAAAATACAATTTTTAAATTGGGTTGTAAATAATGATGTATGTTCTTTAGATATATATCATATCTTTAATGAATTAATAAAAATATTGTTCGGAAAAAAAACTTGACCCGTTAACAAAAGTTGTCTTTGCACAATGAGGTAATTTCTAAATTCTAAGTACCAATGGATCGTAGTATGGTTTCATTAATCATTATATTTACAATCCATAAGAAACAAGGAAAGACGAAATTTTAAGATTCATTTTCCTTTTCATTCTCTGTTGCATCCCACCAAATTTTATTCCTCAAAAGTTATAATTATGAGTTATTACCTTCTCCAACTTAATTTAGTCGCCTATTTTAGTACTTGATGATCCAGGATTCCGTATAATAATGAATTATATCATATATGGTAATCAGTCAACATACGTTACGATACACTTACCAAGATTTATTTGATTTTTCTTTCTTTCGTTTTTTTTTTTTTTAAATCTTTCATTAAATGGGTTAACACCTAAATTATTATGCCCATACATAAAAATATAATGAACAATCTTATTAAGACACGAATTGAGTTATAGCGAATCATTCTTGAATGCATAATTTATAAATGTTTCATTTGGCGAAAAATCAACTTATTTTTAAAAGATCTTTTCAAAAAAATACTTTTAGGCTTGATTTGTGTTTGGCTAATTAATTAAAAAAGTACTTTTGAAAGAATTAGTGTTTGGCTAAGTTTTTAAAAAGTGTTTCTACTTGTATTTTTCTAAAAAGTACTTTTCAAAAAGTCTTTTGAAGGGAAAAAAAACTTTTTTTTAGCTTATGAAAAATGCTTCACTCTCCAAGACTTATTTTCTCTCAAAAACTTGACCAAACACCCACCTTTTTTCAAATAAAGACTTATTGAAAAAATAAGATTCTTTGGAGGAAAAATAAGCTTGGCCAAACAGGCTATTAATTTGGTGAAAAACTAGTTTGAAGTCATGGCAGTCATGTAAGAAATTGATGTTATTTTGAAAGTGAACAATGAAAGATTTTACTAATTGCTACTACACTTTGGCTTCACCAACTCGGGGCCTAGCGCTACCAATACTTTAAGGGAACATTAACTTGATTTTTTTTAAATCATGTTTTTTTTTTCTTTTTTTCTAAGAATCATCTAAAACAACTGCAATTGGAGGAGCAATAGTCTTTTTTTGGGGGCAAATTTGTGTGGTAGTATTTAGTATATATTCTAATTTCCATTTTATTTCTTGTTCCAATATGCATATTGTCTTTTAGATGGAAAGATCTATCTGTGGACTGCAGATTTCCAAGTCTACTTCCAGAAGAGTTCTTTTTATCCTTTGGTCTTTTCCATATATAAATGGAATTTCTTTTTCCCATTGATTCGTCTTGAAATGCTGCAAAAATAAAAAGAAATACTAGTATATTTTTGCCATATTTAAGTCGAATTTCCTCTTCCACATTTACATCGAATTCCCTTCTCATTGGCTCTTTTTGAAATATTTCCTTTGAAAGGCCCTAATATTTAGGCGGGCCAAACGCAGCCCTAATTCGAGAGACTTCTCTCAGCCCGCAAGGCGCGGCGTTTCTGCTTTCCTCTTCTCCAAGGAACTAGGGAAACTCCTTTTTTCTACAAATAACTATCATTTCTTTCCCTTTTATTTAATTTAATTTAATCTCACTCTCACGAACTGCTGAATTAAAGCTGAGATCAACAGGTTTATTTCTATTTTTTTCCTGTCAACTTATGATTCCCTTTCAATACTTAGTATTAACGCTCTGATTTTTCTGTTTTTTTTTTTTTGAATTCTTCCCTTAATAGCTGTTCTCTATGAAATATTGAAAACCCAGTTCATGTATTTTGTTTGTTTTGATCATTTCTTTTTAATTTTCTGGTAGAGGAGGAGGAATTTATCGGTTGTTAATTGTTGATGTTGTTATAAACCTTTTCTTTAATAAATTCTATCTTTTCCTTGTTTGCATTTGGATGTAACCTTTACCTCATTATGTTGACATTCTTTCCATGGGTGGCCCTATTTTAATATTATTCCAAATTTTCATTTATTTGCTTCCTTTCTCATAACTACATTATAAGAAAGGGGTGAGGGGAATAATCAAAATCTTCCTTTCATTTGTAGAATTTTAGTGCTTAAAGGAGGCAACAATTCATTTCAGGTTGATCCAGTAGTTAAATAAAATGGCGGATGAATTGAACAACGGAGAAAATTCATGGATGGACACGACTGAGCAATCGAATAGAGTACTAGATGTTGATAAAAATGTTTCCTTGATGTCCGGATCAGTGATTATCACTGATGGGGCAGAACCCTTACATCCTCAGCAGCCTCCACCTCAGGTTCCCACCAGCCCCTCCTCGGATGTCCAATTGGGCTTATCTGAACGAGCCGTCTCAGCAGCCGGTGCAGCGTTTCTCTCTGCAGTCCTTACTAATCCACTTGATGTTGTCAAGGTATTTTTATTTATTTTGTTCACCTTCTACTTATCTTTGTATGTTCATTTCAGTTTTTTGATACTTCATTACTGATAAGCTGACTAATTTCTGTTTCTGCACTAATTTACAGACTAGATTGCAAACACAGGCAGCTGGAGTTGCTTATTCACATCCAATGAGTAACATGACAAGCCGCATGGCAGTTTTTGGTCCAAATATGGTACTGTATCTTTCTATCTGGAAACTTATTCTTTTGCCGTACTTTACTTTGTCTTTGTCCAATATAGAGTTGTTCACTTCTTCCCTTTGGGGTTCTTTTCCTATTTCATACATCGAGAACTATGGTACTAAGCATAAACCGAGATCTATTGTGGAAAGACAGGCAAAATCTATATGCTTTCTTGTTAATCATCATGTTAAATGGAGGTAGTTAGAAAGAGAGGATATTGACTTGTGTGATGGTGTTATGATGTTATCTTAGTTGAACTTTTTATTATAGAAAGTTGTCTGTTGGGCGTGAATGACTCACTCAGTTTTTGGATTTTCAAGTGAAAGATAGATTAAAAAGCTATGACAGTTATGTAATTGTGTCATAAAACTCTTTGCATGGGCATCGCGACAAGAAAATGCTGGATGCAGCAAGAAGAGGTGAAAGCGACCTCCTTTCTTGTCGGGGACAAAAGATGAAAACATGATATTTTTTATGGGGAAGAAACTGTATTTTCAGGATGGTCCAAATTTGTTAGCATACCTTCTATGTCATTAATAGTAAAGGGTCTAAAAACCTCCAAGGGTGTTGCCTAGTGGTGAAAGAGCTGAAATTATAATCTTAGGAATCAAGGTTTGAATCCCAAGAGATAATATTAGGTTATTTCTTCCAATTTGCCTACGCCTTGGTGGGCAGTAGTTATTCTATAACAATCTTAGGAATCAAGGTTCGACTTGGTGAATTCTTCCATTTGTCTCTGTCTTGGTCGTAGTAATTACTAGGTGCATGTGCTAGTAGGTAGCATATACCCCGTAGATTAGTCGAGTTGCACGTAGGTTGGCTCAGACACCAACATAAAATAAAAGTATATAAAATATAAATATAAAAAAGGGGTCTCAAATGCAGTTTTTCCTGGGTGAGTTGTTGCACTCCCTTTATCAAATGTATATCTGCATTGGTCTCTTGGAGAATGTGGAATGTTTATAAATCTTTTCTTATATTGAAATGAGCAATTTACTTATTCGTTTTTTCACTCAGATGTTTGCAGATCTGAGGTGTTCACCTTCATGTACCCGCGCTGGTGTTCATGGTACAGTATCAATCTGCCCGCCTGATTGTTTCCAGTACAAAGGAGCACTTGATGTCTTCTACAAAATTATTCGGCAGGTTGGCAAATTTATTCTCATTTTTCTCAGATGCTCGCGTGTGTTGATTGCCCAAGTCTTCATGTTTCTTTCATGCTTGTCTTCTGAAGTTCCATTTTGCAGTTTGAATCGTTTAAACTTTTCGTGACTCTTAACTTGAATATTTTCACAGGAGGGTATTTCTAGGCTATGGAGAGGCACAAATGCTGGTCTAGCACTGGCTGTACCAACAGTATGTGCCTATTTATTTAATTAGTTGCTTTAAACTCGCCAACGACTTCCTTATTGTGTATTTAAGTGTGCTAAAGCTATATGTTATAATCACAACTGTGTACTGATACTTTTTTAACAGGTCGGAATTTACTTGCCTTGCTATGACATTTTTCGGAACAAGTTAGAGGAGTTCACAGCCCAACATGCCCCAAGCTTGACACCATATGCTCCTTTGTTAGCTGGTTCGCTGGCACGGTCTTTAGCTTGCACAAGTTGCTATCCTCTTGAACTTGCCAAAACACGAATGCAGGTATTTCACATCTCCTTTTGATGCATTTTTTGTTATATGTGTCATTTTATGTTCTTCCAGTCGCTCTTTACTTGCTACGGATATGGGTGATCCACTCCTTCAACTGTTCTGGTTCTCTCATTCATTGAGTTGCTCCTGTTTACAGGCATTTAAGGATATGAACAAGAAGCCTGCTGGAGTCTGGAAGACTTTGTTTGAGGTTATTGCCAATGTCAGGAGCACAACTAATACCAACTGTGGCTGTACGTAAATTTTCTTTCCTGTTCCTGCTTTCTAGCTATAGGAAAGAGTTTGTAGGAGTTGTTTGTTAGTGAAAATGAAAAGCAATGTAGATTCCATAATAATATTAAAGGTGTTATCTGAATACAAAAATCTGCCTTCCAACTTTAGGCTCAACAAGTTGTTATCTTTAGGAGCCGTTTGGACATGGTTTGAAACCATGTTTGGACATGCAATTTGGATATCTTAAGTTTTATCTTCTCTTATAGACATAAAAACCCCACAAGTTGTGAAAAAAATCAAAACATTCCCAATTCTTATACAATCTTACCAAATGAGCAAGTCATAGTTCATAACAAAATTAATACGCTACTAGAAGGCCTTTCTAAAAAATACAACATCAATTGATCAAACTTTAGTTCAATAAAAATGAAAATTTAACATGAATAGTAATGAGGTTGGTAGACATAAATAAAGGTTGGTACACATAAATAAAGGTTGGTGGAAGTTAATGAGGTTGGTAAATGGTTGGTGGGAGTAATTGTTAAAAATATCTACCAACTTATGGGTCTCTTTTTACAAAATATAAACTTATGGGTCAAGTTTTATATTTAAATTTTTTGAAACCATGGTTTGAAACCATGAGATGAAATGCATGTCCAAACGCTGGTTTCATCTCATGGTTTCAAACCATGGTCTCAAACCGCATGTCCAAACGCTACTTAAATTCTTATCTCCTTGGGGGATACTAGTTAATTTGTTCCTTAATTTGTTCCTCTTCTAATAGCACTATTACAAAGAGTAAATGAATCAAAGCTTGGCTTTAGTTTGAGATGTTGTGATAATTCACAAAGCACTAAATATTGTAAGAGGAAAAAATATTTTCTAAAGCATGTTTCTTCAGAAAGTTGACTCTTCACATTGCTTATAGAGTTTTTAAAAGCCCTTTACTTCTCATTCTAGCTCCTTTTTATCTCTCTACTTTAAAATTCTGGCTCTTACTTTCACTCTTTTAAATATGAATGCTCTTGCAATCTCATTTGAGGTTGACATAGTATTTTCTGCTGCAGTACAAAGCTATCGTGTACTTTGGAGTGGACTTGGGGCACAGCTTGCTCGTGACGTCCCTTTTTCTGCAATTTGTTGGACAACTCTTGAACCAGTATGATTCAATTCTGTTTTTGTTAGATTCTGATGTGTTCATGAATTTCATTTGATCCAAGCATTATACTCACAAGTCTATTTGCAGGTAAGGAGGCGGCTTCTTAGTCTGATGGGAGATGAAGCTAATGCTGCTGGTGTCCTTGGGGCAAATTTTTCTGCTGCTTTTGTTGCAGGAAGCATTGCTGCTGCTGCAACATGTCCCCTTGATGTTGCTAAGACTAGAAGACAGATTGAGGTGTTTATTTTTTGTCTAAATCCTCACTTACGGAATACTAATATTTAGATTTATCCATTTGGCTCGAGCATCATTTCAATTAATTAAAACCCACATTTTTCTGCTCTGTTATATGAATTAGGATGCGATCCAGGAATCAGTAGTCATAGACCCCACAGTTAGAATGTCTGGTTAGTTACCACAATCGCTTCAGCGCCCTTAGCGTAGTGCTTGTTCATTATGAGCCTTAGATCAAGGAAGTGAGTGGAGGGTTGTCTGTATACCGGGTTCGCTTCAGGTCTTTCCTTTGAAAGAGTTGTTCTTTTTTCTGATCCATGTTGAGGGAAAACTTGGGATGAAAATCTCATAATTGACGTTTTAAACTTTGGGTGTACCGTTCTTGTAGTTATTTATTTCTTCTTTTTGAGCTTTCTACTGGTGCACTAGAGTATAATCGATATCACAAATTTTGATAAGTGTGGACAGGACACTGTAATCTATTTGGCCCAGGGGTAATTGCAATTACATAAGGGGATTAGTATCTGAAATTAGCTTACGTTAGAGAGTGCTGCTTTTAGTTTACACTAAGGATCCGAGGTGATAATTGACTTGTTTTCTTCCATCTATTTGAGCGTTTGCTTAACTACCTCTTTTCTTCATTACAGAGAGACCCCACCAGGGCATTGAGGATGACAACAAGGCAAACTCTACTTGAGATTTGGAGGTACAGCTTTGAGAATATGTCCACTGAATTCTTCCCTCAAAATAATGTGTGAACTGCATATATTAAATCCATGATGATATTGCTGACATTCTATCGGAAAAGCTACGATGGTAGCACGTTGTTTGTTGTTCAGTGAACAAAACACTAAACACGCTATTCAGAAAAACATTTTTCTTTTGTTTTAGCTGTTTCCACTGGAAAAATAGTCAATGGGCCCCAAAAACCTTTATCTATCAGTACTCCTTTGGTTTAGGGGTCTGGAACATGCCTTTCTATGTCCTGATTAATCCGTTGAGCCCTCCAGTTTGGCTTAAACTTTCAAACGGAAATGGGATAGGGCATAGATTGCAGAGATCCACTGTTGGTTGTGATGAATCTTGCGTGTTCATAGGGATGCACAATTTTCCCAAAAAGAATGGCATATGCATGTTTTTGTTCACTATTTTCTCTGGCTATGAAGTGGATTTTTAATGAAATCATGCTACTGATGCAGGGATGGAGGGCTCAAGGGACTGTTTACTGGAGTAGGTCCTCGTGTTGGTCGTGCTGGCCCTTCAGTTGGAATTGTGATTTCGTTTTACGAAGTAGTCAAATATATGTTACACCACAAATATACTTCTTCATAGCACGCGTAGTCAGGTTAATTAGGGTTTCTTCTTTCCAACGTCTCGGATCGGGCAATGGTCACTGACTTAGCTGAGTTGGGCCGCGATGGGACGCTGTAGTAGCACCTATGTGTGCTCTAACGTGGATATGGTAGCATGCAAAGGAGCAGTTTTGACCATGGTAGATTACCCTCACAGGTTAGCTTGTAGAAAATAATCCACTCTTCTTTGCTTTCCAGCCAATTCAGTTTGGTTTGGTTTTTGGGCAGGATTGTCTTTGGAGTAAGAAGAGATTTTGATAAACTTTTGGTTGCATCAATGAGCAGTTTTTCCTGAGGTGTTCTCAGTTATCATAAAAATATTCAATTTCTTTATTGTACTTTTAGGAAAATTTTAGTTTCCTCGACTGGTCTGGCAATCTCAAGCTAAAATATTGACGCGGAAAGATTTTTATTGATGCTATTTCGCATTACCATAGAATTGTATTATTCTTCTACTGTTTGACGGGTACATTATATCAACTCTGACAATTTAATTGGAATGAGAGTTTGTTCTCTCTTTTGAATATTGCGGAGGAAAAGAAAAAGAATTATAAGGTTAGAAACCATAGCAGCAAGGAAAAATAAGTTATTTTTCTAATTTTTTGCTTGGGTGGAAAAGAAGAAGAACTAAAGATTGTTCGACTAATTCTTCTCAACAAATGAATTTTGTGGATCTAAGAAAACAAACATTCTAAACTCTTTTTTCTGCTCATCTACAGGCGAAACAAGAGAAAAAAAGTTGAAAATTCATTAGCTTCACTTCCCAGGTTTGGCAATTACTAGGAATACTGGGGGAATTTGATAAATATTAAATAGCAAAGGGAAAAATCATTCTGCCAAAACAAATGCTTTGAAATTTGAATAAAAATATTGCACGTTGCTCTTTGTACAAAACCAATAATGTATGAATTTAGGATAGCGTTGCTTTGACATTTATTTGATTTATTGTACGAAATAGATAATCAGAATTCTGCGTGTCTACTGTAGTGTGAAAAGATCGGTTGGTTTTGTGATATCCGTCTTCAAATGGTGGTCAAAGAAAAAAAGAATGCTTTTCATTTTACATCTTTTGCAAATTTATAATGCCTTCATATTAGGCCTCTGGCATCTTCACTTGTTCTTGCAAAGAATGTTGATTATGTTTTCCAAAATAAAAGCATAAATAATAATATGGCTGAAGCTATGGCAATCCCAAGAGGAGTAAAAGGGTACCTAGACAAGGGGAACAAAGAGGTACAAGTTCTAGTAAATGCTATCAGTAAACAAATCAACTGTAACTTGGCAAATGGTACATATAGTGTATCAGATTGTAGAACTTTTAACTCTTTAAGTATGATGACAGTTTTCATTTCTCACACTGCTTTAGAGAATCAACTGCATAACTGATCTCTTAGCTAATATGGGTTCACAGTGGAGGTCCTGAAAATTAGTCATGGAGACTACCATTTTACTAGAATTCTTAAATTTGTACTAAAAGGCACAATCTTTTTATAGATGGTCTCTATGTGCCTCTCTATATGTTTTCCAGGAGGTGAACATATATACTACTTGTCCCAATCCTACATGTTCTTGCCTACTAGAGTACTAGTTATTAATATACAGGTTGAGATCTGTGTTAAATCTCTCATCATATCGGTGACATTAGTTTAAAATAAATGAATAAACAAATCTGCTCAAGAACAAGCAAGCACACAAAAGAAACTTTAAAAGAAATCGAAAACATGAAAAAATAAAATAAAAATGTATGTATATCTCTACTCTAAAAGCCAATACCCTTTCATATACAACAAAGGAAGGACAAAGAGAAAAGAAAAATTAGAAATTATAATATTCCACATCTTCCAGATAGCAAGGAAAATGGAATAACAACATGAAAAATATTGACTCTACTTGCTTATCCTCTATTTCTAAGCTTCAAAAGCTACCATTAGAAATATAAGAACAGTAAAGGAAATTTAGTGAATGAAATATGTTAGCACCAACGCCACCAGCATGAGGCCGTATGCAATCCCCTGGTCTATTTTTGTCCCTGCCATAGATGAAACTCAAACTATGAGATAAATACATTATCTATCTGGATATTAGTTTTAGATTATTTGTTGATGTGATTCAAGAAATGGTTGAAAATTGTTTTTTCAACCATATATCAAGAAATAAAGTTTTTCGATTTTAGAAAAATCAACATTAAAATGCGAAATGATAAAAGTAACTTTGACTATTTACTCTCCTTTTTTAAATTATAAACCTCGAGCCATCAAAGGCTCTCTGACTCGGTAACTGATTGCTCTATGCGATTAACGCTTTAAAAGGTGAAACTCTGACTTTATAAGTTTTAAAAAACCTTCTTTTTCTAGGTGTTTGATTTTTTCTTTTCCAAAATATCTTGGTAAATGGTTAAGAAACAATATTTGTGAAAAAGCCTCCTTTTTTTTCCGAGAAACTAGTTATAAAAAATTTGAAGCAAATGCAACTTTAATTGTAAGGGAAAATATAAATACCATCACCGATGGGAGCAGGAGCTGGGCTAGGATAAACATTATCATTGGCCACCATTTTGATTGAAGTTCTTGTGATCACCTCCATTATTATTCTTCTTTGTTTAATTCTACAAAAATAATCCTTCTCTCTTTTTCTTTTTTGGTTCCTTATTCTGCTCTCTGCTTGATGAAAACACTATTTTCACTCTCCAATGCCTCGAAGAGAGGAATCACGGCAGAGTTGAAGCAGAGAGAGAACAAGAACAAAACAACACAACCTTTCTCCTTTCTTCTTTCTTTTTTTGTGGGTAATATTGGAGACAAAATTGTATTCCAAAGGATTTTATATTATGAAATAAATATATATATGGAGAGACCTCAAAGTTTTTACAAAAGCTACGTGCCTCCGCGACTATAGAAGTAATCTTCACTCTTGGTCGTTGCTTTCTCCACTTATGTACTCCCTTTATTCCTTTTTATTTATCCAAAAATATATCTTTCCTTTTATTTGTCCAGTTTAGCAAATCAAGATAATTTTCTTTTTTACCCTTATAATTAAGTAATAATTTCTTGAACTTGTTAAAATACTAGTAGTCAAATTCAAGTTTCCGAACAGGCAAATATAGGTACAATCTTTCCAAAATGCACATATCATACCTAACCCTATGCAGATGTACAGCCTGATAAGCGGTTGTAGGGGTGTATATGGACCGGGTTGGTTCGGATTTTGTAAATACCAAACCAAACCAATTGCGTCGGGTTTTTAAATTTATAAACCAAGCCAAACTAATAAAATTCGGATTTTCAACTTTGAGTTTTCTCGGGTTATTCGGTTTTTTCGGATTTTTCGGGTTTTTTTCCGAAAAGTCTTCATACAAAACATATGACTTTTACTTCAAATATTTCTTTAGTCCTAGTAAGATACAACTATATAACTAAGATGTTTCTTAAGAAAATAACACAAAATGTGAGATGTGTGATGACATCATATTAAAATATTCAACAAAAAAAGATAATAAAATCGGTTAAATAAGTATTGCTAATTAATAAGCCATAAAGAAAATGACTTTAATCTAAATACTAAGTTATGCTAAAATAAGTACGGCTAATAACTATTAATTACATGACAAAGAAAAAAATTAAGCCATGTATTTTTACACTCTAAACCAATTATGCAAAATTAAAGAATAGATATCCAACATTACTGTCATTCCTAGTGTTAGAATTGAATTTCTTTTGTTAGCATTAGTCTTGAGTTGGTTTTGATTTGGACTTTATTTGAGTTACTAACATCTATAGGATATAAAACTTATTGGCATTCAAAATTCTAAGTTTAAGCTTAAAATAATATTATAAAAGACAAAAAACTATGAAAAAATTCAAGAAATATTTACAAATTACATTACAAATAAATATTTTTATGTATAAAATATTTTTAAAATCGAATACACGTAATGTTGGGTTGGTTTGGTTCGGTTTGTTTTTTTTTTAGCTAAAATCAAACCAAACCAATTATGGTCGGGTTTTTTTTTCAACACCAAATTAAGTCAAACCAAATCACTAGTCAAATTTTTTTCCTCGATTTGACTCGGTTTATCGATTTGGTGCGATCTGTCGATTTGCTTTGTACACCCCTAAGCGGCTGATTCAGAACCTGACACATATGGAATCTAAGTGGCAGAGTGAATTTTGAAACTGAATGTATATGTTTATTTTAGAGTTTAATGGATATACATTATCGGTATAAACAATTGTTACACCATTTATTTTCACATAAATAGTGTTTTGACTATTGGTTTTACCGAAATCGCAAGTCTGCATATAGATCCTTTGACTCAAACCAAATTCTATATATATGTAGTATATCACTGAACCTAAGCCATTATTGTCTCTCTGTGTACAAAATTATCTCCGCCATTAGGTAAAATTACCTGATATTGCAGGTTATCGAATCTTTCCAACTATTTTTTTTTTTCTTTTCCTAAAGTTAAGCACTACGGTTATTGGTTTTCTCCTCCAATCATCTTTTTAACTCTCTCCCCTCCAAATCCTCTTTCCGTGTTTTATTTCTTTAACTTCCTTCCAATCCGTATGCCTTTGATTTGTTTAATGTAAGCACGCAATGCAATTTAAAATTTCGGTGCAAATATTTATATGATATCAAAGAAAAAGAAAAAAATTGAAATTTGTTTATATTGCAGTCACAAAGAAAATAAAAACATGTGTACTAGTGAACCTTAACGCAAAATAAACTCTTCAAGCTTAATTATGGCTGAACCGTTGAAGAATTACTTTTTGCAAAGTTCACAATATCCAAGGCACTGAAAGATTACTCACACACACTCAGATAGTAACCATCTTGTTGGAAAAAAATATGGAAACTTGAAATTTTGATCAAACGCTAATAAGGGACACATATTTGATTCATGCTAAAAAGGAATAGTAATAAATTTTGATTAGAGTACAATTAGGACTCTACTTGTTTTTAATATCTTTTCCTAAATCTTAATTATAAAACTTACCAAGATTGTCCTTTAATTTACCTGATGGTGTAAAAAAATTTGTTTGACGGTGCACAAAACTTAAACTCTATAATAAACCTTCGGTTTGTCAATTTTGACTGGAGGAACAACTTTAACCAAACACATCCAAGCTAAGCATGTAGTAGTACACATGAATCAACTAACCAATTGAAATTTTGCTAAACACAAAACATCCATACACAAAAGACAGCCATTCGCTGTAATAAGTAGGCATCCTCATCAGAAAATCAACCATTGATAAGTGGCATGCCTCTTTCTCACGCAGATAAAAGGCACGGACTTGGCTAAAGTTAGAGAAACAATACATGAATGCAGGCATACATTACAAGACTAAACATTCTAATCAGAATTCAACAATCATGAACCACTTATCTATACCTTCCAAATGACTATGCTAGCTAGCACACTCCTCAAAACAACATCCAACGGAGGCAGCTGCCATACTTCAGCACACTTTTCATATTCATCCTAAAAGGATGTAAGAATATTATGGATTTTTTTTTTTTCGAAAGTAAAAACAATTTTAATCTTAAATTATTGCTAGCATTGCGTTATATTGGTCGAGACAAGCTTAAATCGGCGACATGGTCAGTGAGAATTCATGCAGCCGACCCCAAGTTGCTTGGGATTGAGACGTAATAGTAGTTAATTCTTGATAGCAAAAGCACCTAAATTTTAGCTTGTATACACAAAAGAACAAACTATACATAATAAGATGTCATATCTACATCAAGGTTAGGAAGACTGATCTTGGACTGTCGTGTCGAGGCAAGGAAACAAACCAGACACTATGTCAAGGAGCTGAGAAAAAAGGATCCTCTTTGTTTTTGTAAATAGCAAATAGCTGCTTAGAGTATCTTGTCGCCAAAGTTATGCACACTTCAACACCCTTGGGATCATAAGCTTGCAATTCCTTCAAAGACTTCTTCATGTCACCTTGCGGATCTCCATCAGTAAGAAATTCAGCCAGGGTGCTTCCCCTGTAATGTGGCAGTAAATTTATATATCAGCACCAAAACATATAAACAAATTTTAGATTCAGCTTCGTTTTAGACTTTTAGGGTGTATTCAATATGGAGGACAACGATTTCATAAAATGTCTTCCAATTGTACCATGTTCGGTTGGTCAAAATTTTTGGATAACATTTTCTCTAAGAAAAAAAGTTCCTTAAAAATGAGGAAAATGACTTCCCTAATGGGAGTAGGTAAAACAAGTTCCACAAGTGGCATTCCACATTGATTGTTTCCTCTCTCCCCACCCTCCAACACACATCTTCATCCCCACCTGGTAGTCTCCATTCCCACCACCCCACACCCCTGCCCCCACCCCTCATAGTATTTGTCTAGATTATATACAAATGTTTTTAGCATAAAATAGTTTGCTTACGTACCAAAATTAGGAAACACACTTATTTTCCTGAAAAACATTTTCCTTCGTATTGAACACATCCTTAGTGCAACTGATAGAAGCATAAAATCAGATCAATACCCAAATGCCTTTCTGGTCAAAAAAATAACTTTTAGCTGTTTCACGGAAATGCTTAATAGAGTTTCATATTTACAGATTTTGCAGCCTTCGCCATCATCCTTTTTGAAGAGATAACATCAATCCCATGTTTTCCCTGACCTAACATAGACAATTTGTCCCAGCAATAATTTCCTTCTCTTATCCACTTTGACCTCTTTTGGAAGAAGCCGAGCAAACTTTTGAAACTTGCTCATAACCATAGGAATTGAGCTAAAATGCATATTCAAATCGACTACCTATAGCAATTGAGCTTAATGCTTATTCACTAAATTAGAAGAGATTAATGGGCTATGAACTAATGTAAAAGAGAGTTCAATAGACGAGGCCTACTGCCATAACAATAAGAATGTCCATGTCACAGATTCATGGGTCATCTAAAACACAGTCCAGCACCTAGGGTTTCAAGGAATTACGACCAAAACGTATCATGCTAAACAACTCTATTTATGAGAGAAGGAGATTATTAAACCCTCAAATTCAATAATAAGTCAATTTTCTCTTTTAACTAAAGTATCCCAGACAAATAAGACATTCAAATTGTACCTGTTACCCGTGATGGTGGGAGGTAATAGGTACATTGTGGAATTAGTCAATGTGCGCGCAAGTTGGCCCGGATATCATAGTTATCAAAAAATTTTGTAAGAGATGGAAAATTACTAGCATTGACAAATTATGCTGACACATTTTTAACCATGCGTTTTTTTCCTATGTAGGCTATGAGCTTGGAAAAGTTACAACAAACAAAGAGTTAACACGTTAGTGGAGATACTAGAACTAGCCATGTAGAGCTAAAATAAGTGTTCCGTTCATCCATACCAGCACCATTTAAGGACCATAATGCGCATGTTTTTGCATTTTTTCATGAATTTCAACATAATAACTATAGATCATGTAGTATTCACATCTCATACAAGCACATACCTGAAGGCATCGCAATGGCTAAAACCTCTTTGATTGTGAAATATTGTTTCTTTACTACATTGCTCCTCAGATGTTTGCTGCCTATACAAAACACAAACAGCCTTCATACATAATTCAGGATCCTTACCAAAGGCAGCAAGCATATCCCCCTCAAACTCCCACTCTAATTTCTCACTTTTGTTCCTTCGAATTCTCGACAATATCTCACCATAATCTGAATCACTCTCTGATATATGCTCTGAATCAGTTATTGAATCTTCAGCTACAGAAGAATTACTTTGCAATGCACCGTCAGAATTAGAGATGTCATCATCATCTGAGATGTCAGAGCTGCTAACTATAAATCCACCTAAGCTTTCTCCTTCACTTTCTGACACTTCTTCTTCAAAGTCATTGCCACCACCACCTTTCCCTTCGAATTGACTTAGCTTCACTAGGCGCCGTCTACTAGATGATTTCCCGATTGCTTCGTCGGAATCACCAGTTTGAGATGAGTGACTTCTGGGATGATCATCAGAGCTTTTTTCACAAAAATGCCTACTTTTGAGCATGCAAATTGGAACTTTATCATCATCGTTATCGGTGTCACTATCACTAGCAATTATGTTCGAAGCTCTCCTTCTTTTTGGAGTTGGAACACATAAAACCTCCTTATTATCGCAAACCATGTCACTGTCTTCACCTTGCTCAATGTCAGTTATCTTTAAATTGTTCTCTGAAGGCAATTCGATATTAGACAAGGTGCTCCCTGATCCACAGTAAGGTACACTACGAGCAATTCCTGGTACGGGAGGTGTACAGAGAGGGACAGAAGTTTCATAATCACTTCCAATTATTGATGTACAGAGAGGACCAGTAGTTCTTTCATCATCACTTTCATTTATGTCAATGACAACAACTTTTGCAGGTCTTACGCCAGCTGGCGTAGAAGGAGCCATCCTCTTGTTAGGCCCCTTTCCTTCTTCAAATGTCAATCGCTTCTTCACTTGGTTTCCTCCCACAAGCTTGGCTTGCACGCTTGGAGTTTTTGCCAAATATTTCCCTGTCCATTAAAAGCAATAAGCAATGGAATAAGTAAAAAAGTCTACATTATGCATCCCAATCTTCTAGAGTAAAATATATACTTCCAACTCCTAAAATGATTTGTACAACTTCGAACAAAATTGTTTAGACGGTGTACCTGAATCTTGAGATTGTAGAGATCCAATTTCTCCATCAGAGAAAAAGGGATTTGCATCTAAACCAGCCTTATTTTGCATTTCATCAACTTTTATGATTTTATATACTTCTTCCAAGTCCGTTTTCTGGGCCAATTTTTTGTCCAATTCGGCCACTGTCAACTGTAGCTCGTTGCACTTGGATTTCCAATACTCAACATCACTTTCAGCCTTCCTTTTCTCACATTCCAAGAAACTGTTCTCAATCATCAACTGTAAAACCTTGTCTTCCTCCTCGTTTTCCTCATTACTTTCATTATTATTCTCAATTTTCCGTATCCGCTCTTCCAGCTCTTGATTCCTTCTCTTCAATACCTCAAGCTCATCCTCAACAGCAAGCTTTTCGACTCGCAATGCCTCAAACTTACCTTCAAGTAACTTAAACCCCTTTCTCTCCTGGTCAATCTCCTGCCGCAAACTGGAACAAGTATATTCGATTGTCTTGATCTTTGCTTCCAGATTTAAACACTGATTGCAATAACCCGATTCTCTTTTCAAACCACTCACACTATTTGTAGTATCTCCACGTCCTACTACTAACCCCATATCAACAATCAAAGATTCATTAGTACAGTCCATGTTTAATCTCCCAACATCAGCAACTATCTCAATATACAATTGCTTCAAGACAAGTCAAAACTCCAGAGTTAGTCCAAACCTGATATTAAAAAACATCAAATTTTCAATTTTTTTGGATACTTCGGCCAGAAAAGTAAAAGTTACTCCCTCTGTCCCAATTTCCGTGACACTTTCTATTTTTCGAGATTCAAACTATATAAACTTTGAACTAACATTTTAAAATGTATCTTCATAATATTGACATGAGAAAGAATTGCAACTTATAGTACTCCCATATAGTTTTTGAATATCTAAATTTTAAGTCTAAAATATAGAGTTGATTTAATCTAATTTAGTTTCAAATGATAGTCTATTGACTCTCGAAAAGCAAAAAGTGCCACAGAAACAGGGGCCAATTTATAGCTAAATTATGGGGCATGCGAACTCGTGGTCTCTCCGTAAAACTAATATTTTATGCATATATTTTCTAAAATTGGTATAATATTATTTGTTGGCACTCATGCTACAAGAAAGTTGCACTTGGTTAAATATTGAGTTGTTTACCTAGAGAACCCAATATAATATATTTTTTCTTCTTCTTTGTAAAAAGTGTAACATAATTGGGACGGAGAGAGTAATAGCCAAAATAATTTTAATAA
The DNA here is from genome assembly GCF_029784015.1 of Lycium ferocissimum. Taxonomy (NCBI): domain Eukaryota; kingdom Viridiplantae; phylum Streptophyta; class Magnoliopsida; order Solanales; family Solanaceae; genus Lycium; species Lycium ferocissimum. The sequence continues at coordinate 21,395,431 of NC_081346.1, read as the reverse complement.
AAAAGAGAGAGAAGACAAAAAAAGAGTGAGTAATCTTAAGCATGGGTTTTCCCAGTATATAGCAATATTCTTTTAGGCTTCACAGTGACCGTACAAACTTGGACAAAATACGATACTGAAGAACGAAGAGAACAAGACAAAGGGTGTGTTTGATAAAAAAAAATTGAAACTTACAAAATCTGAAGCATTCTCAACCAACTCTCAAACAAGTTCTGATAATTTATCCCTTCGCTTCCGTTACCAACAGACGTTATGCGTCTTTTTTTTTTTTTAATCCTTGTCGGTTCGCTTTAATAGAAACGGTTCCTGCTTGATATCCTATTCATAAAAAAGTAAAGTAGTGCTACTAATTATACTAGGATCGGTAAAGGGCCAAATATACCCCGTAATGGTGCGGTGGAGGGAAGAAATTTAAGTGGTGAAAGAATAAATAGATAGAGAGGGGTAAAATGGGTTAGAAATGACTAAAGACGACATGATACGTGGCATTCACATCATCAAATATCAGTGCCATTTAAGATTGGATGTCCACCTTAGATAACTTGTATGGAGGAAGGGTATATTTGAACCCATAGTATAACGGTAGCGTATTTGAACTCAAAGTATAACGGAGGATATATTTGACCCTTATCCAATAGTACCGGGGTATATTTGGCCCTTTTCTGTATTAGGATACAAAAATGTTGATTCCTAATGCCAAAAGTTGTTGTGATGAAATATAGTCAATTTAATACTGTGTGTTTGAAAGTATATTGTCATATTGTATTTTAAAAAATCCACAAAAAGTTAAATTAACCAAAAAAACGACTTGATTGGTTTTAACATTTGAAAAAACGACTTTTAATTGGTTTGGTTTACTTTTAGAGGAAAATCGACCCAAATTGAACCGGGAACAACCTTAGCTTTCCGCTATGAATTTAGACCAAATTTGAATTTGACTTTTTAAACTTCAGATCTTGGAGGGTTAGAAGCTCATTTACTCTGCAATGTAGACAATAAATGAAATTGTGATGTTGAGATCTAGGGTAGATATGAGTGATATTTTAGTTGGTAATTAACTCCCATGTCGTGAAAGAATCGACGTATACTTCGAAAAATAAATTGTTAAAGAATCGACATATACTTCAAAAAATAAATTGTTACGAGTTATACTTGATATTCATGTATCTGTTTCGAAGGAAACTTATCTAAAACCACTTATAGGTGGCTAAGGGTGAAACTATTTTTGTTTGGTTTCATCATTCGCCCCTGTGATGCTGAATATTATAGTAAACTATCAAAACAACATTGACTATATGTTACTTTTTTTATTAGAACGGTCATTCTCAAAATGTTTTGGGAACTGCCCAAGAACTAAAGCCCAAAAAGGTGAATCAACTGAACATTCACAGGAGAACGGTTTTAGGACTAAGAAAATTCTGACTAAATATTGGAAACTCGAAGCACGGCACAGTCGACAATGTAGATACCAAAATCTATATTTGTCGTAAAAACTAAAAATATTGAAGGTTAAGACTTTAAGTAGTAGGACAACGCAACTTAGTCGTAATTGAATGATTAACAAAGAACGTCCATAAAAGGACTTGCGCTACTCACGGAGTCACGGTAATCAAGCATATACCCAATTGGATTGGGATTTGCTATTTTCCATAGAAAAAATTCCATGAAGTTCATTTTAGGAATTAAAATTCTACCCCAAGTAATTCTAATCCTCAACCAAATAGGAAAAATTGGCGCTTTAACTAATTTGCCTTTTAAATATATATTTTCATTTAATTAGTTTTGTAAACATTTTTTAAAGTTGCTTCGCAATAAAAACATCATACCTATATCGATTACCTCAGCATTGAATTAAAAGATGACTAGATAAAAGAGAAACAAAATCATAGAGAATTCAGTAATATAACAAGGAGTCGCAGTGATTTCGTTTGCTTCGGCAACACAATGTTTTCTGTGAACACAAATTTTTTATTGGTGACTTTATAACCAATTGAATTGGGATTTGCTGCTTTCCAGAGGAAAAATTCCATTAAGTTAATTTTTGGAATTAAACTTCTAGCCCCAAGTAATTCATTACCTTAACCAAATAGGAAAAGGATTAATAGGTGATGTTATATAAAGGGCTCCACAGCAAGCATTATGAGTGCTACACCAAATCAATACACATAGAACAAAAGATTCTGAACTAAGACTCTCATTACCAGACACAAACTTGGGAAGAACACTTTAGAAAATATGACACCTGATTTTCAGAAGAACACCATGTACGTGCCAACAGAGCTCGAAAGTGGAGACGTTCAAGAAAACTTCGATGATGATGGACGCGAAAAAAGAACAGGGACTTTGTTGACTGCAAGTGCACATATTATTACTGCTGTGATTGGTTCTGGAGTGCTATCTCTTGCATGGGCAATAGCTCAATTAGGTTGGGTGGCCGGTCCTGCGGTTCTCTTTGTTTTTTCTTTCATCACTTACTTCACTTCTACACTTCTTGCCGACTGTTACCGTTCTCCAGGACCTGTTTCTGGCATGAGAAACTATACTTACATGGACGTCGTCCGGTCTCACTTAGGAGGTGTGAAGGTGACACTGTGTGGAATTGCCCAATATGCTAACCTCGTCGGAGTTACCATAGGATACACAATAACAGCATCTATTAGTATGGTGGCTGTACAGAGGTCAAATTGTTTTCATAAAAACGGCCACGAAGCTAGCTGCTCAATTGAGAGCTACCCATATATGATCATATTTGCAGTGATTCAAATAATTCTTAGCCAAATACCAAACTTCCACAAGCTCTCATGGCTATCAATTCTTGCTGCTATTATGTCTTTTGCTTACGCTTTTATTGGTCTTGGACTCTCCATAGACAAAGTTGCAGGAGTGGGGCACCATGTTAAGACAAGCCTAACAGGGACGGTAGTTGGGGTGGATGTATCTGGATCAGAGAAAGTATGGAGAAGCTTCCAAGCCATTGGAGATATTGCATTTGCCTATGCTTATTCCACTGTTCTCATTGAAATACAGGACACACTGAGATCATCACCTCCAGAAAGTAAGGTAATGAAGAGAGCATCACTAGCTGGAGTTTCCACCACAACCTTGTTCTATATACTATGTGGTACCATTGGCTATGCAGCCTTTGGAAACGAAGCTCCAGGAAATTTCCTCACTGGTTTTGGTTTCTATGAACCCTTTTGGCTAATTGACTTCGCCAATGTCTGCATTGCCATCCACCTTATCGGAGCTTACCAGGTTTTCTGCCAACCTTTATATGGGTTTGTGGAGGCTCGATGCAGCCAGCGATGGCCAGACAGCAAATTCATCAACTCTGAACACGCTGTGCAAGTTCCATGCTGTGGCGCTAATTACAACGTCAACTTGTTCAGGTTGGTGTGGAGAACAGCATATGTTGTAGTGACAACCGTGATTGCCATGATATTCCCCTTCTTCAATGACTTCTTGGGTTTGATCGGGGCAGCATCGTTCTATCCATTAACCGTCTACTTCCCAATAGAGATGCACATTGCCCAGAGAAAGATACCAAAGTATTCTTTCACATGGGTATGGCTGAAAATACTAAGCTGGACTTGCCTGATCGTATCACTTGTTGCAGCTGCTGGATCTATCAAGGGTCTTGCCACTGATGTCAAGCATTACAAGCCTTTCTCAACTCAACAATAAGTTATCACAACTGTTCAAATTAAATATGTAATGTTTTCAATAAGAAGTGTAACCGAAGCTGATTGACTGTATGTTATTCTTGCAAATTTAATAAAGTACGCTTCTTTTACAGAAAAAAGGACAATGCATCTTACTTCATGTCATATCATATCATTTGATAAAATAGATTATTATTGTGGTTCATTTATGTGATTGAGGAAGATATACAAACCTTAGGTTTGCAACTTGATAAGGAGCCACAATTACCATCAACGATGCTATAAATGACAATTCCAGTTCACCTTCAAATGGTCAAGATCAAAGTCAGATATTTCGAAGAAAATCATCGTGTGATTGAATGTAGTAGCTTAAAACGTAACAGCATCCAAAGATAACGAGTAATTGAAACCATAACAACATTCAAAGACCAATCTCCTTTTCACCTTTGATAACATAGAACGGGGTCAAATTTTCAATTCGCCATGTCCATTCACAATTTCCTGCTTAGCAGCATGAATACATGATCCTGATTCTGCTTCCTACTATAACTTTATCTTATTTTATGACTTATCATGTCAAATTCACTTAACGGTTTTAAAATGCAAAAAGTTCAGCATATTCCCTTACATTATACCCAAAACAAAGGCTGCAGTATTCACCTTAAAATAGAACCAAGAAAAGCACTGGGTACAATTTAATAGCCTGCTTCCCCAGGGAATATTGGCTGGATAATGCTATCAAACAGCATACAAAATACACAAAGAACTGCACTGAGCATTGTTTTCTACTAAACAAAATTAAACATTATTTTATACTAACTAATATTACTCTATGTTTGAAAACTAAAGTCCATCAATCTCTGTCCAAACCAAATTAATGACAGTAAACTAAAATTCTCCTAGCTCCATGTTTAAGTCCATTTCAGCAGCAACAATTTAACCAACTCCAAAGACTTGCTCTTCAAATTACTAAAACAAGTCATATGACAAATTCAAATTTCAAACACCAAAAACTCATGCTTTACGAGATCTAATTACTTCATTCACTTTATTATTTGAAAAGAATCTGTAATGAGATTTAGAAATTACCCTTTTCCTTTTATTAACAGAAAACTTCGCAACTTTTACATATGCTTAGACGAAAACTTGGTTGTTGACTCCCTCATGAAACTTGAAAAACCAATTTTTACTCTTAGCTCCAAAACATGACTTCTTTTAAGTTGAGAAAATGAAAATTGGTTCTACATATCTTTGAAAATCATTGTTATTAAAACTGCAACTCAAATAAACCCCAAGAGAAGAAGCTAATCTACTATAAAAGTTTAACTTGAATAAACCATGTTTAAGAACCATGTAAGTTAAACCTAACAAAATAGTTCCCATCTCAGGATATATGAAAACAAAAGTACTGCATTATTTTATACTTGCTATTAAAATAAACATGTAGCTACTGACTTGGAAGAAACAACTTTGGCTTAAGGAAATTGGTCTTCTGGATAGTGACTGAGAAGCAGTAACAGAGTAATACCAAGAAACCAAATTTGAATCATTTTTAGTACCAAACAACATACAGCTTAAACCAAAACTTGAAGGAACTTTAAGACATGATTAATCAACCAAAAAGACAGAAAAGAAAAAGATTAACATGTTCCATATCATACTCTGAACACATCATAAACGAAATATATGAAAGAAATTAGAAGAAAACGGACCTTATCAGTGAATCTTCTTCAAATAAAAATACACTTCAGCTACAAATAAATCTGGTTCTGCTATTCTGACCCGAACTGAAACGGCAACAAGAACCGATGACGCCGGTAAAACCTTCAAACAGAAACCCACTCAAGAAACCTCTCAGTATTCAAACTCTAAACAAACAGAACGACTCAAAAAATCATCCTCCAAAACATCCACTTCAATTGGAAAAACCCTTTTAAATAATAAAAAACCTTCCTTATCATGGACAAAAAGGGGAGTGACAGCTCTGGCGACTATCAATTTTCTAGATTTGAGGGTTAAACCATAGGCGTAATAAAGGGACCATCCAGATGACCTACCAGGAAAGGAGAAGAAAAGACGAATAATAAGTGCCAAAAATGCTGACCAAATGCCATATTCACACCTGAAAGTCATTTTTCATCAGTTTGCCGTAACACAAGAACATCCAGCTTAAGGAAGTAAGCACAAGCTAGTTCACAGATGCTACAAAACTTACTGGATCCATGAAACAAGTGCCATAGGAGCTTGTAAAGCAAATAAAGGAACAAGAAAAGACATGTGAATAGCAGTGCCCTTTGCAAGCATGAGAACGCTAGAATCCAGTTTTCACGAGATTTTAATCACCAAATGATTCATCGCAAGAGTAATACATTAACCATTCTTATATAGCACAAAAAGAGACATGCGGGAAGATAAGACTTATACTAGGCTAAAGACCAACTATACACAAAAGGCAGCCATTCACTGCAATAATAAAGCATCCACACCAGAAAATCAACCATTGATGCATGCCTCTTCCTCACGCAGATAAAAAGCATGGACTTGGCTACAGTTAGAGAAACAATACATGAATGCAGGCATACATTACAACACTAAACATTCTTATCAGAATTCAACCATCAAGAACCACATAGATATTTTCAAGGTACATACCTTAATGATCTAAATAAGATGCAAATGATTATGCTAGCAAGTGTACTCCTCAACAGAACATGCAACAGAGGCAGCTGCCATATTTCAAGACATCTTTCATTTTAAAGCTGAAAGGATGCTGCCCTCGACACCACCATAGCATCCACACACACAAAAAGGACGCTAGAAGAAAAACTTTGAATCTTTTTTTTTTTTTTTTTTTGTTTAAAAAAAAGGTAGAAAGACATTTAATCTTAAATTCTTGATAGTTTTGCATTATATTGGTTGAGACTTGAGACGAGCTTAAGTCGGCGACATAGTCAATAAGGATTTATATAATCGACTCCAAATAGTTCGGGTTGAGGCGTGATAGTAGTAATAGTTGTTAAATCGGGCAAGGAAACAACCCCACGCACTATGTTAAGGAGCTGAGAAAAAAGGATCCTCTTTGTTTCTGTAAACAGCAAACAGCTGCTTAGAGCATCTTGTGGCCAAAGTTATGCACAGTTCAATACCCCTGGGATCATATCGACAGAATCTCCTTTTCCTACACTGTGAAGTGACTACTGACATATAGAATATGTTTGTAAATCTACGTGGGATCCAGTGGTATTGCTGAAATCCCATTAGAGATACATATTGTAGTTGAACGAAAGCCACTGCGAAAGGTTTGTTACATCCCATAACGCATTGTGTTGGCCCTTATGGAGGGAATGGAACAGGAGGTGTTCCGTGTTCTAATGGAGTTACTGAAGCTAATCACATTTTGAATCTTGTTGTTTGGTGTAGTTTGGATAATGTAAATGCTTTGATGGACTTTCATAAGCTCCCTACAACATTTAGGTAGGGACTTTCATAAGCTCCCTACAAGCATCTCCTGGAATTCTCTAAAAATTATTTACTTCATCCCAAAAAAAAGGCTTTATTTTCCTACGTGACCACGGTGCTAAAAATATTCAAACAACATTATTGTGAGTAGCTTACTGCTCTCAACGAGGAGTGTTTAAGAAAGTAAAAAGACTTTTGAATTTTGTGGTTTTAAACTAAAGATACGTAGAATATATCAAAATATTCTTTAATCTTGTGGTCTTTAATTAAACATGCCACATGAAAAGTTGAAATTAAAAAGTTGACAAAAAAAGAAAGATACATTATTTTTGGAACGGAGTAAAAAGGAAAGTAAGGCAATAAATTAAAACGGAGGGAGTAGTTGTATACTTCCCGTTCGGACTCTCAATATCACTTGGTCAAAATGAAAACTTTGCATGGCCCCATTTTACCAGCAAAATCAAGCAAACTTAGCACCAACTCCAGTAAGCAAAATGAGGAGATAGCACAGACTTATTTTAGATTTTTACGAGCAAGAGCAGTGAAAATCCCATAAGGTGGAGATAAAACAGGTAGGGGAAAATACAAAATTTGTGAAAAAAATTGATACAAATAATGCGTGCGACCATCAATTTCAGAAAATCCATCAATAAAAAGGGGAAGAAACATCAATTGAGATAATTGACAACTGTGCCTCGTTTCGGTTATTGAACCATTGGAGTCTGCAAAGTGGCATTTTTGTGCGAGAATTTCATGCTTATGTCACTCTTAACACTGTTGATTATGAGCCCGTTTGGTTTAGCTAATAAGCTGTTTTCAATTTTTTTGAGTGTTTGGCTGATTAATTTATAAGTCATTTTGTACTTAAAATAAGTTTAAAAAATAAGTTGGGGGTAGTCAATTTTTTTTTTTTTTAGCTTATAAGCTGCTTTTCTTAAGCTAAGCCAAATTAGCCGTATAACTCCAAAGTGAGATTTGAAAAACTAGACAGAATTAATCTTTTATTTTCTTTATAAATACGGAGCACTACTCTTTCAATTTGTTTTATATATAGAAAATGATTTAGAAAAAAAAAATGCTTTTGACGTTTGTGATTTTTTTACTAAGTATTTAATTTAACTATTTAATAAGTGAAGGTTTTGGTAGTACGGCGAAGGGCCCTTTTGATATTTTCATTTTTGGTTACAACCCGAGGTTTTATCTCTTGAGGACACGTAATGTGATAGCTGGTTTCAACTTTCGTTCCGCTTTCTAGCAAAAAAGGAGCTTTCATTCCACTTCGACAAACTCTCTTTGTCGAACAACAATGGGGGCTAACTTGAAGGATTTCTCCGATGTTCTGGTTCTTCCCATCGATTGAAGCTCTGTAATGCCATGTTTTTCTATTTTTATCTCTCTCTAAATTTATTATTTTCTTTTTTCACTCTCTATCTGGAAGTTAATTTTCAAGTGTAAGCACTTGCTAATTAATACTTTGTTCCTTCTGTTTCAAAAATAAATTTAGCAAAATTAAATTTTTATCTCTCTCTGAATTAATACTTTGTTCCTTCTGTTCTTCTAGGATTTTCTAAACATGCATATTCTCAGTCACAGTCTCCACTCTCCACTCTCCACTTTTTTTTCGACTGTCTCTACGAAGACATTTAAATAGCGAGCCAATTTTGCCTTCCAGCAAGGTGTGGTGAGGTTAGTTCAATTTTCATTTTAGTTTTTCTTTTGGTTTTGTCGTTTTGGGGTGTCTTTTTATTTATTTTCTGTTTGATTTTTTATTTTATTTTTTATGTTTCTTTTAATTCTTGTTGCTCTGCTTGGGTTTAATCCTGTTGCATGCATTGGCTTTTGGGGTTTAATCTTGATGCATGTATTGATTTTTGGGTTTTTAACTTTTGTTCTTTTTTAGTTCTTTCCATCAAATAAATTACAGAGAACATAAATAGAAGACAAGTCAGGCTCTCGAAGAGGCTTAATAGATTTGTTCGAAGAAACTCGAGGTACTTTCCGGTCCTACTCAATGCAAAAGTCGCAGTTGTAGTTTTATGTTGTATAAATGTGCAAAGGTACTCTAATCTCTGTTCCCTTAGTTAATTTTCCTCTTCCCGTTTCTCTTTCTTGATGAAACATGTTTTCACGTGTATAATATGAACTTTTTGTTGATTGCAATTTAGACTGAGGCTCTTGTTTTAGAAGCTTCATTCAATTCGAGAAGAACGATTTGGGCATAAAGTATATTAGGACCACTTCTGTTTGCTGTACATATTTGGCACCAACATGGTGTGTAGCAATGAAGTTTATCTTTCCATAAGAACAGAAGAAAAGAAAAAAGACTGATATATACAGTAAAAACTAAATACCTTCAAAGATGGCAAGATGACATGATTATGGGGGATGATCTTGCATAACCAGCAGTCTAGCATGCGCTCTGCAACAAATAATTCATATATAATTCGCCTTAGCTTTGCAAGTGTGGACTATTAACATACTTTCACAGATTCTTACATGGTTTATGTGAGAACTGAAAACTACTTGAGGATAAGTAAGAGTTAGCTGATTTTTTATAGTTAATTGATGCATGCTTTGCATGGCCTTTGTGCTAACATAAATTAATTGTATGTTAGGCTATGGGGAGTCAATATTTTAAGCTATTTAAACAGCTTCAAAATTAGCAAATTAAAGTTTCAAATTCGTTCTTTTTATTTTTAAATGTAGAGAAAGAAAATTACTTCTGGTTTCCTTCCCTTTTTTTCCTTCTTGTAGAGATTTAGAATGTTAAAAACTTACTTTGCGAAAATGATCAATGAAGTATTTGAAAAGTTAAGGTGTTCTTTCAAAAATCTCGTGTGGATTTTCTAAACATCCTAATACTACTTTAGGAAAGTATAATTTCAGGTTGAGCTTGAGAAGATATGAATCAATGGTTTTACTAAGTTGAGTTCTTTTTGTTTTAGCATAAGTGTATTAACCTATAGTTTTTTTTGATTTGCAGACTTCTATTACAAAAAGTGTGCTTATCAGATCTGATTTTCTATACTTTGACCAATTCTCCTCATATTTCTTTCTATCACAAAGGTCTTTGCTTGATTGTTGGCTTTTATTTTAAAAAAGTGTGCTAACCAGACCTGATTTTCTGTACTTTGATCACATTTTGTCCTTTTATTTCTTTTGATCACAAAGGTAAATCTTTTTAATTACAAACAATACAAAGATTGCGATGATATGTACAATAAACTAGCTGGAGTACAACTACTTCTGCTATTATATACAACACAAAAATAGTGCTGGTATGTACTCTTACTAGCTTCAAGAACATTTTTCAACTTACGCCAAAGTTCTTACAATAAACTATACCTGGAATACCAAAAGATCCAGCCAACTCGAAACAAAGAGTGGAGATGCATCATTTTGAACTTTCAAATTTCTACATTCACTTGGCATATTTAGAATGAGGGAAGAATTCCAGAGCGTGGGCTATCTGTGGAAAATTTTGTAGTCAAACCTCCTATATGTCAACTCTCTAACTCTACTTGCCTATGACAACAATGGAAAAGGATCAGAGTTTACTGCCCTATTTGTCGTTGCTTTTTGGCTATTGCAGTTTTCGGAGAAAAAAGATGATGTATGGAAAGGAGATTGACCGATTGAACTACTTGATTAGGAAAAGGATGAAAGTTACTTTCTTGCTTTGATTTGTGTGGTGAATACTCAGGAAATGTTTATGTCAAACAACAAATCTAGAGTGGTACTTGTTCTTGGTAAAAAGAAAGAAAATTAAGGATTGAAAATACAGTATTTAGAGTAGATGGGAGTAAGAACCTCTTACTTTTGCTGGTTTGGGAGATTTTGCATATTACAATTGCATCAAGAGTTGATAATTTATTTAGAAATTGATAGAAGAGTCCTTCAGAAAGTAGAATAGGGGTGCTGCAATAATGCATTGTTGAGTTATCTCAGTCTATATGTGCCTTCTCTCTCTTTTCTTTTGGGGCTGGTTCCCTGTCACGAGTAATGATTTTGCCAAGCAGGCTCACATTTCAACAGTAGCTTTCAGATTTGTGCAATATTATAATTTATAAGCACAGTCAATTTTGTTTCTCCATCGTCATTGAATTACTATAGTTTTTCCTTCATTTTCTAAATCTTTCTACCTCTGATTTGTGGCTTGTAACTCAAAAAACTACTGAGGAATTTATTATTGATGCTTTTAGTTACAAAAGAGATTCATTTAATACTAAGATTACTATAGAATTTGAGAAATTGTCGCTCTAGCAATAAAGAAGGTCTGCTGGAGATCATCTTAAATCAGAGGCGGATTCAAGAATTTGAGGTTCCGGGTGCCACACTATTTTGGGCTTCGACTTAAATTTCAATTTGGATTATTCAGTCTTTCGGTTTTTATAGATAACCCGATTGCCACACTATTTTGGACTTCAAATTGATTTATTTTGAGTTTCGGTTCCAGTTATTTGTCTTTCCGTGTATATAGACAAATTGGTTTCCACACTATTTTGGGTTTCAACTTTATTTTTTTCGAGCTTCGACAGTTCGAATTATTCATATTTTCGCTTTATATAGACAAATCGTTTAAATGAAATAATTAATAGTTATGACATTTTTAAACAAAGCATAAAAATTCAATAGTATTACTAATATCGACGATAATATATTATTCATTTATAATTATCGTCGATGAGTTTTTATATTCCGGAGATATCGTCTAACTCAAGAATAATAAACTAGAATTAGAACTCACTTTAGATGCAAATTAGAGACTCAAAATAAAAACTTAAATAAACATTATAAACTATAAACAAAAGCAAGGACTAATAAAACTTAAAAAGTCAATAGACAACAGCAAATAAATAAAAAGAAAGAAAAGAGGAAACAAGGAAAAGAAAGTAAGGAAAAAGGAGAACGAATCTCCTGTAAGCTTTTTAGAAAGCAGAAAGGTTTATTGAAAAACAAATGGAGTAAGCTGCGGGCGCTGCGGGCAGAACGTTCAGCCCTTGACCACTGGCACCAAACAGACATTTGTTAGTGAGGGTGCCACTTTATATATTTATCTATATTCTATTATATATTTATCTATATTCTATGTATACTCGCATATATATAGAGTTTCAATCGCGGTGTGAGGGTGACGTGGCATCCCCACCCACCTTAGTGGATCCGCCCCTGTCTTAAATATACATGTTCTTCTTGTCGATTCTTTCATCCCACCCATGTTTCTAGATTTAAATTTCTCATGCGGATTCCTTGCTTATTCATCATTAAAAGAAAGCTTTCCTTCTATCTCTTTGTCTGGAGTCTCCATTTAAACATTAAGGTGTAGATAATTAATTTCATTGATTCTCTCTTCTTTTCATTTGATATCTTGGTGAGTAGAAATGTGTATTCATGCAATATCTTTAATGTGTTTGTCGAACTAAAGATGACAAAATGCAGTAATTGTGATATCTCAACTCCTTGCTCGCCTTTCTATTTTCATGGTGTAAATGAAATATGATTTTTCTGTTATGATTTTTCTTGATGATATGTGATCTTTAATATTAAGTTTTTAAAAAAAAAAATTATATGTTAATGCAAGAGATGGAATCACCGACCCAGTTTGCGGTTTATGCAGCATCGAGTAATATTATGTCATATGGTCATTCAGATGCATGGTCTACAAAATAAGTGAACTGCGGAAAATTCATATTGAGAGGTACGAAAATGAACTATTTTCTTCCTCCGTAAAGTACAAGAGTTTTTCTCAATTATTTAAGTTTTGAGATTGATGATGATGATATTTCATTTACTGGGATATTTCATTTTTATAGTCTATCTCATATTTATGGTCTATCAAAGGAGTAGTGGAATATCCTATTGGTTTCGGCCACATTGATAGGTTATTCATGAAGAAATGGCTGCATGAAGACAAGGCCAATTGACATTTTCAAGAAAAGAATATTGGAAACTTTAAACAGAAAATTACTTAGGTATTTTCTTCTATTGCTATTACTTTTTAATTTGATTTGGGGATTATGTTCAATAAGTATCTTTGTGTGCCTCATCAGTCTTTGGTCATTTCCATCCGTCGGAGCAATCTTCTCTATGACTGATTATATTAGCACCTTGCAAGTATAACATGTGCACCATAGCCTGTAGATAGCAGACATTTTACCTTATCTTACTCTTTAGTAATGTAGGTATATTGTTTATGTGCTGGCTTCTATCTCCTAACTGCTCATTGGAGGACCTTAAATAGCCTTAAGAGGTGAATATATAACAAAGATGGACAGTCAAGTGAGAAATGTTTTAGGATAGAACTTTCAAGTGATGCGGTAGTTGAATCTTTCATTTTGTTTTAACTTACCCCAATAATATTTGTCTTGTATAGTAAAGTTGCCATGTTTACTATGAGTCAAATAAAATGTTCGTTTACAAATACTCCTAGTGACTCTCTGTTTTTTCTAAAATAGCGAGTTTAAAAGATTTGTATTTTTTTTTCCCCCCTGAGAGCAGGTTTGCCTTTTGATTTTTAGTCATTAAAGGATGCTTGAGTCCATAAGGTAGGTGTCATTCGGATGTCTTGGAAATGAAGTGGAAGCAAGGTTATATTTGATTGCTACATGCATTAATTTTTCCAGTCTAATCTATGTTATACGATATTGGTTTTGAACCTTGTAATTTATATTTTGCAGGTTACTCGCAGCAGGAAAAAAGTTCAAATGTCGGTCACATGCATTTGAAGCGGAAAATTGATTTAGATGGATGAAAATGGCTTGCATGTTCTAGTAGATATTATTAGTTTGACAACTCTCCCGTTTGTGTAATTGTAACTAAAGTAATAGAATATAAGTACCTTTTGTCTATATTATTGCAATTCATAACAGAGTTACTTTATCTAATTTATTCCTCAGTGTTCAGCTTTTTAGTGATCTTGTAGTTGCACAAATAATGCACACAACTATGAGCCTATTTGGATGGGCTTAAAATAAGCGACTTATAAAGTTCGCTTCTATAAAACTGGAGTTGGCATATAAGCCAAAAAAAATAAGTTAGGGTGAGCTAACTTATTTTTTTTGGCTTATAAGCTATTTTCGACTTATAAACGCTTTAGATAAGCTAAGCTAAATGAGTCCAATTATTTTTTTGGGGAACTTATTTTACGACAAATGACTTTAAATTTGTCTAAACACTCAAAAAGTTTAAAAAACAAATTTATAAAGAACTTATAAGCCAATCCAAACGGGCTCTATATCGAGTATACACCCGTGCTTTGCACGGGCACGGGTCATCTAGTTTTACTATATATAATAAGGGATGATCGAACAATTTTTGTCGTCCTCAAGTTAGATTGTAACTAGGCTCCCCAACCGAAAAAGGAAGTACCAAATCCCTCAAACTAATGGTTTCCAGGTGAAGTCATATGCGGCTATGCGCTCTAGCGCATCTTTATATGCCTCAATGTTACCCCTACTTTGGTTATTTATTACCTAATTGCCATTATTCAATTTGATAAAAGTTTAAAAACTTTCGGGCCCTTTAAAAATACTTATAATTTGTGAATTGTGAAGATTTCACACGTCACTATACAAAACTTTTAACATTACTCTGTAGATGATACATTTCACCCAGTGCATTATGAAATTATTTTTAAATTCTCCGCATCTTGTTTTGTGTAGTATTTTTTTAATTTTGAAAATATCAAATAAGGTATGATGTTCTAAATTGATGTTCCCGAAAAATGAGAAGCAGAAACAGACAATATAATTAGCTACCTTTTTGTTTAATGTGTTGTAACTGTTTAAAAATGGGATAATACTCCATGCATATTTGGTGTTACCCTAAGTAAAGCATGTACAGTATTGCACCGAAGAACAATGAAAGTTCTCTCGCTAATGTACTTATAGAATCTTCAATTGTTTAACGTGAGGCTTTTAGAATTTAACAAGAAATTTGATCTTTATATTAAATATCATTGTCTAACTTATTTATTATTAATTTTTTATAAGAACCTTGGGATTCAAATCTTTTTATTGGGAAATTGTGTTGGTATATAATTGATGAGTTATTTATCTCATGTTTAACAAAATTAACTTACTTTTTTTTTTACGTTGTTTGAGGTATCATAATTTTTTTTAATACATGTGTACTTAAATATTACATAATTTAAAAGAAATCTATTTCTTCCATAGCTAAAGAAATTATATGCTCACAAATTTAGAAATGCCAAATGTTCCCAATTTATGATCTTCGATCAGTTATAATTATTTACTTGTAAATCTTTTTACTTTGTAGTATATCGAATCACGTGTGTCCCTTTATTATTTACTAATTCTCTTCCAAACTTGCTTCTTACTAAAAAAATATCACTTTTAAAGATTATCCAATTATGTGACTAAAAAACTTTGATTCTTATGAGAACTTATCGACAAGACATGATTAACGCGCTACTATCATAAATCTATTATCCGAAATAAAAGTATGATTCAAATTATACAATAACTGAATCTAGAACTTTTAAATTTTAAGTTTGGACCCGGGCTAAGCACGGGCCTGCTTGAACTAGTATTATATATAAAAGTCAATCTAAAAAAGTTGTCGTCCTCACATACTATTTGATCCTATGAAATTGTTCCACGTGGATGCTACTTTTTCCTTTGTATTCTCATTTTTTTTTTTTATCATTGATTTTCTTACACAATTTCCCTGGGCCTTTGTAAAAGGGTTAACTTTTTGCGGATTTCTTCTTATCTCTTACTCCGTCAGTTTAATTTATGTGGCATCATTTTTTGTAATAAAAAAAATGTCAACTTTTTATAATTAGAAACAACTTGACTTTAAAATTTTTCTTTTGCCCTTAATGAAATAATTTATAGACACACAAATATCTAAGATTTGTTTTAGATCATAAATTTTAAAAATCTTCCATTATTTCTTAAGCTTTGTGTCAAGTCAACTGGTGCCACATAAATTAGACAGAGAAAATATTGGAGAAACATATATTTCAATAATCACTTTTGAAGAAGTTAAAACTATCTTGAATTTTGGTGATTGTATGATGTGATATTTTATTTGTGTTGAATCAGTGGGATTCTCATGTAATTGATTATTTTTTTCCTAGCTAATTTTTTTAAATTGCATAAGATTTTGTGAACAATTTTATCAACAAGAAATGATTAATGTATCATTAGTTTAAATTAATTATGCAGTAGAAAAATGTGACACAAGTTAATATATATTTTTTAATTAAAATTATTATTTCATTATCATGAGTTTCGGCCAGGCTTAACACGGACCTCATGGAACTAGTATGGTATATAAGCCCTTGTTAAGCTATCGCCTCATGGAAATTTCTAATGTTAAATGTCAACATATGTCTTGATGTGGCTTCTATTGTTAGTGTAAGGGCGTACTTTAACTTCTTTTTTTATTTGTTCAGAGTATATTTGAGACGAAAAATAATGTTGGGAGATTCTATGAGCTGATAGGTTAACAAAGAGGTGTATAAGACAAATCACAAGCGTTAAGGACATTGTTTTCCTTTTTCATTTTGTATAATGGCATTTATACAATTTTTGAAGAAAAGGGGCTTTCTTCATATATTCAAAGTGGTCTTAGAACTTGAAATATACCCAGTGAAATTCAATAAAGTAGAATCTGAGAGGATAGAGTGCACACAGACTTGACCCTACTCGTGACTTAGAGAGGCTGTTCTGATAGACCATCGGCACAAAGATAAGCAGTTTAGAGCGGTATATAAAATCATGATTTTTTATTTTTTTATAAAAAGTATGATAAAGCTATCTGAAAAAAGGAGCCATAACTACACAAATTAATACGATAAGCGAAGTACAAGAAATAACAGGAAGTAACAGAAATAGAAAGACAAGAAACTAGAAGAGTAATACTATGAGTACTGGTATAAAAGAAGATGAGATGTGTATCCCACTTTGTATCTTTTGTGCCTCACTTGTGCATCCATACGTATCAAATGTGTGTTCCCCGTATATTCATGTATACCTGTGTGTGAGACACATACTAAATATATGTGGGTAGAGAAATTTTTAAACTCGATTGCAATTACGATTGATTCCAAACCTATCCAAATCACCTTCAATCTTCCTCAAAATTTGTTTATTACCTCATCTATTTGTTTTTGATGAATTCCCACCACACTCATTGAATAAAAAAAAAATCCTCAACATTAGCATGATTTAATGACTAACTGTTGGTAAGTAGTGTCTATTTTGACTTATTTACGTAATCCCTCCGTCTCAGATTATTTGTCGTGATTACTAAAAATAGTTATTCAAATTATTTGTCATTTTAGAAATTCAAGACATAGTTAATTATTTTTTCTTCATTTTACCTTCTGTCATTAATGGAGATGACACATAAATTGAGTAAATATTTAATTAAGAGAGATTATAACTTTGATATAAATAAGAATAAAGCAGGTCAAATACCCCTTATAATTAATATTTTTTAAGAGATGTAAAAAAAAAAAAAAAAAAAGAAAAGGACAAATAATTTGAGACTTAAGGAGTAGTGCCGAAAAAGACAAAAACCTCAAAATCTCCCGAAAAATGAAATTAGCGAACGTTTATATCCCTGAACTATTTTGGGAAAGAACGTTTGGCCCACTATCCTTCCCATCCCACAAGTACAAACAAATGCAGCGCAGCGGAGCTTCTCAATGCTTTTTCACTCCTCTACTACTCTGCCAACTTGAAATTTTTAGGACATGGTACAACCACAATCGGTAATCCTCTCCATCTAAATTGAACTTATAGCTCCATTTTCTCAAAATTTTCCATGAATCTAACTCAGAAATCAATTAAATCTACATGTTCAAATGGAGACTTAGTTATTAATTTCAAGAATCTGCAGTCAAGACTGAATTTTGCATCATTGCCATCATCATCATCAAATTCTCTCCAACCTCTAACAGATTATAGTGAGTCCACCAAATCCATTTCAAACCCTCTTCACAACTTTCTACCTAAAACCCAAAACCCCCAAAACACAGTTAGTCTAATATGTTCAGCTCTAAAGAACAGAAACAATGACCAGTTAGCCCTCCTTCAAAAAACCATCCAAAATAATGGACTTATTAGTCATTTCAGTAACAATGAAATCTCAAGGGTTCTTTTAAGATGTCAATCTGATTCATCTAGTGCTCTTAGTTTCTTTAATTGGGTTAAAACTGATTTGGGTTTGAAACCTAACACTCAAAATTACTGTCTTGTAATTCATATACTTACTTGGTCAAAAAACTTTTCACAAGCAATGAAAATTTTGTCTGAATTGGTTGATTTAAAGAGAAATGGAGTGGAAAATGTGGATGTTTTTGATAGTTTGGTTTCATCTAGTGGTTTATGTAATTGGGATCCTGTTGTGTTTGATATGCTAATTAAGGCTTTTCTTAAAGTGAATATGGTGAAAGATGGTTATAGAGTTTTTAGAAAGACGGTAAAACATGGAATTTACCCGAGCGTTATTGCTATAAACTGTCTTTTAACTGGTCTTTCGAAGTTGAATTATAGTAAAAAATGTTGGGAAGTGTATGGTGAAATGGAAAGAATTGGGGTGCATCCGAATTCGTGTACGTTTAATATATTGACTCATGTGTTGTGCAAGGATGAAGATGTGAATAAGGTTAATGATTTCTTGGAGAAAATGGAAGAAGAAGGGTTTCAACCCGATATGGTTACGTATAATACGTTAGTTAGTAGCTATTGTAGGAAAGGAAGAATGAAAGATGCAGTTTACTTGTATCAAATTATGTATATTAGAGGCGTATCACCGGATTTGTTCACGTATACTTCTTTGATAAATGGGTTTTGTAAAAAGGGAAATGTCAAGGATGCTCATCAGTTGTTTGTGAGAATGTCTGACAGAGGGTTAAAACCAGATGTTATTTTGTATAACACTCTTATTTGTGGTTATTGCAAAGAGGGGATGATGCAAGAGGCACGGTTTCTGTTGCATGATATGATTGGAGAAGGGATGTACCCTGATAAGTTCACTTGTTCGGTTCTTGTACAAGGATATCAAAAGCAGGATAATCTGGTTTCGGCTGTGAATTTAGTCACAGAGCTTCAAAGATTTAGATTTGTAGTATCTCGTGATATATACAATTATCTAATTTCTGCTCTTTGTATGGAGAATCGACCATTTGCAGCCAAAGCTCTAATTGATCGAGTATCATATGAGCCTGATAATATGGTCTATAGGGAGTTGATTGAATCTTTCTGCAGATGCAATTGCCCTGATGAGGCCTTAAGCTTGAAAGCGGAGATGGTGTCAAAAGATTTGAAGCCCGATATAGGTACATATAGAGCTATAATTAAATGTTTGTGTAAATCAGGCAGAAGCATGGATGCTAACTCCTTGATGAGAGAAATGACTGATTATGATGTGCCGCCTGATATTGAAGTTTGTAGAGCTTTAATTAACGGGCATTGCGGGGAAAACAATTTCCGTGAGGCACAATCCCTGTTAAGCTTCTTTGGTCGAGAGTTCAAAATATTTGACACGGTTTGTTACAACGCAATTGTCAGGCTTCTAAGTGCTGAAGGTGATATTGTAAAATTGATGCAATTTCAAGATAAAATGAGGAAAGTGGGGTTTGCGCCAAATCAGCTGACATGCAAGTACGTAATTGATGGATTACAGAAAGCTGTGAGGGTCCACCAAATCAATATCTGAGGTGCATTAATGAGGTATACATTTTACATTGGATCTCTTTCTCTGGTGTTGTTGTTGTATCTCCTCCTCTGGAGTATCATTCTTAAATTAGTTATGAGGAGAAGACTTGACATTGATATTAATGCAGGAAATCACCAATAAAAAAGTACTAGTGCATGAATCTTATCTGTTATGTTGAGCCAAACTCCGGTTTTTAAAATCTGGGATCCTGCAGTGCATTTTATTAAAGCAATAATTCCCCTTTGTTCCAGAAAATAATGCTCCATAGACCATTAGATGCATTTATTTGGAGAAATCTTGTCAAAGATAATATGTTCTATTTGCCTATGGTTCTTTGCCTTTACTTTTGTTTGAAGATTGTACAAAAAATCCTATTTACCAAACTAGCTTCATTTTCTGAAGCAATTACTGCTACTTAATTACCTTTATGTTTAATTCAGAGACCTCCCCCTACGTTTGGCTTCTTCATGGCAAACTCCCTTGTGGTTTCACAGATTATTTGATTTTTTTGGTAATAATTCTTTTAATATATTTATCATTAATGCAAAAATATGGTGAGCTGATTAATGTGCTCTTCTAATATACTCTTTTGTTTAATTAATTTCTTGAATATCTTTTTTTAAAATATCCAATTCCCTCCATTTCTGTTACTTCAAAAAAAAATATCAAAGTGCTATTCAAAAATTTCTGAATTCGATTTTGAAAATTAGATCTCCACCATCTTCGACTTACTAAATCTATGTATTGCATTTACCTAAGACAATGACAGCCACCAATGGCAGTCATCTTGCCACCGGATAAATTTGCCCAAATCTCTCCGCTTCTCAAATCATTTCATTATGAATAGCAAAGTTCTCTACAATAACCATTAATTTCCAGAGAAGCCAAATTAACTGCTTGTGTAGTGTTACGTTCCCGTGGTCATGATGATTCCGGAGACAAGATCAGCTGCATCAAAGGATGAAGAAGGAAAGACTTTGGTACATATATAGAAAAATCCAACTTCTTACTGAACGAGATCTTTTTAATGAAATCAACAGATTCCTAAATTTTAACGGAAGATGGATTGAATATTTTAGTCTAAAGGATCTTCATTAAAAAAAAAAAAAAAAAATTAGTCTAAAGGATATGGAATGGTGTGCTGGAGAAATGTGAAAAAAGCTAGCAAACTGAAAGAGTCAATACCTACTTTTCGGAGGAAGACTAATCCTTGTTAAAAGTGTTCTTGATGCCATGCCTACATATATGATGCCCTTTCCTATCCCTGATAGTGTAGTGAAAGACTAGATGCACTAAGAAGGAATTTCCTTTGGCAGTGAAAATAGAAGAATCCATCTGGTCAGACGCGGTATACTTACATCCAGCAAGAAGGAAGGGGAACCGGTACAAAACTGAAGCCTGATGAAGAAGTGGTTGTGGTTGTAAAAGCAAATGATAAAATTCATGTAGGATTTGCAAAGAAATCACAGGTTTGACCTCAATTGACCCTTTTAAAATATACTTCCTAATCCTTTTGTATAACTTCCCATACCGTGTGCTGATTGAGTTTTACCTTACTGTGGTTATTTCTTGAGAGATTCTGGAACAATTTGATTGGGATTTTAAATCCTTATAGGTTTTTGCTATAATTATTTTACCATCGAACACATTGCTTCATCTATTTCGAAATGAAATTATAGACTTAAATTTTTTAGCTTTCCTGGTGCACAGACTTTTGACTGTGTGATTAGCTTTAAGTTAAAGAACATATAGTTCTACTTTGAAACAAGCTGCATCTCAATGTGGGAGGTTTATTTTCCGAGCAGAGTTTGAGAAATAGGAAGTATAAAAGGTGAGTCTAATTTTGGCTCTGATGGTATACAAAAAAGTTAAAGGCTGTGACACAGTCTCTGCTAATACTTTAGGTTGTAAGCTCTCTTGTGGCTGTTATTCATTTACATGCTGTGACAACTCATACAAACAATAGTTACTAAAAGAAAGAACTACCGTATAGCAAAATTTTCTGTATTCCAAATGAAATGTATAACCAGGCCTTTTATATCGCAGTCTCTATTTCAAAGTCAGCACTCTGACAGTGTTACATATTATATTGCAGTCTCTATTCGGTCCTGTCGGATGGTCATTCAGAGAACTCTCCAAATGTAATATCTTTTTCTTTGGGCAGTTAAGTCTTTGGTGGCAATGATTTTCTCCATAAGTTGACATTGCTGCAGTGGATGTCGAAAGACCTTAGCTTCTCTACTGAAATGTGCTTGGGTTCACACATCTCGAGAATGGGCACGAAGGTTCTTGATCTCAATGTTTCAGAAATCAAGGATCAATCAGTTCAGGGTGCAGGGTTATGAATCTGAAGCTATCTTACTTACAGAGGGGTTGGCATTGGTTTCTACTAGAGTTGGACTTAAGATCCTCGGTACAAGAACGATCAAGTTTGAATCATGTACTCACTGGTTCTTTGTAGTTGTTTTAGGGTTCCTTCGTCGCTGACCTAAATTTGGTAAGAAAAGTTTCATCTGAGTTCAACTCTGCGTAATTTGCCTCGCTGCCTTTTTACCTTTGTGTTTTCTGAATTTGACAAATATTTTGGATAGACAAATGATAAAAGAAGGTTTAATCATTGGACTGTGTGTTATTGCTGTATTATTTTTAAGCTAGTTTATACAGGACTAGCATCTACAGTGATATGGTTCATACAGATACGTGAATTATTTCATAGAAGTCCTGTAATGTAATTTCAATGTAACTAGCTAAAAGTACTCTCAGTGCCCGAGTATCTGGTCCACACTTTTTTTTTTTTTTTGATAAGGTAATAAGCTTTATTGACAAGTTTGGGCATAAAAACCGTATACAAGAGGTATACCAAAAAGTAGAGAGCTACACTATCTGGTCCACACTTGTGAATCCAATGAGAAGGAATTCTAAATTGTCTTTATTAGCCAGTGTTGTTGTTTGGAACAAATGATGTACAAAAATTATTTTGATAAGTAGTATTTCTGACATGTCGTCAGCAGATGCACAAATTTCATGAATTATAAGTGGATGGCTAGAGAAGGTGTCTGTGATCAAAGGTCAGATCCCTGCTTCCATTGTATTGGAAGTCACCTGTATTTGCCAGTTAATTGTAGAGACTTCTGTTAATATCAAAAGCACCAACATTTACTGCTATGTATTGGTTTTAATTCAAGGGAGGAAAAAATGAGAAGCTTCTTCAGGTTTAAAGTTGTTTTTTGACATGACGATGCACATGTGGGGAGGTAGTACGCCACTGTTCAAGAGTTTATAGATTATTGAAGCTGATGTAGCTCTCTACTATATATGATGCTTCTGTCATCCTTCCACATCTTTTCTTTTCACCTATGACAAAGTTGTCTTCTCTTTATCTATTTTTTCTTTCTTTGTTTACATTTTTATAGAACACAATGGAAGCAAAGAATCTATGTGGAAATTCTAACTAGTTGGGAGTCTCGCCTAGTTGTCTTTGTTAAACTTAGATTAGGCCTGGACGGATAATTGTAAGACTTCGAGATCCACAATCTTTATAAAACCCCACATTTGTATTAAAAGACAAAACATTACGTCTTGTTACTTACTGATGTTGGTTGAAATTGGTTCCTGATAAAGCTATATCAGTATTTGTATTGCCCACTCCATCTAGGTTGTGATTGAAGCATAGTAGCTTCATTGATTTGTATGGGTAAATGATCAAAATTGTCATCCTTCCTTTCATTGATTTGTCGTTTTTTTTTCTTTTCAATCCGAGCTACAATATGATCTGTCTGCTGCTCTATTTTCCTCATCCTTTTACCTGGGCTTCCTCATTTTCAGAAACTCCTATACCACAAGAAGTTACTCCAGTTATGAATAACTTCAGGATATATGAGATTTGGGCCTTATCACTGCTATTGCACTTCTTGTTTAAGCCTTTAAGGTTGCTATTTTATATACTGACCCACTTCAAATGATATTAAAAGCAGTATTCTATTTGTATAGATTTGCATCCATGCTCTATAAACCACATTAGGGATGTGTCAATTGGTTGTCATCTGTTTCTATCAAGTCATTCATGTTGATGATCTTACCTGTCGATGGAACATTATGTTCGTGTAAGGATCTGCCATATCCTTTTTTTTTTTTTTTTTTTTGAGATGGAAAATCTGCCAAAGCCCAGATTGAGTTCTTAAAATGGGCTAGGAGGTTCAGAACCATGAAATTTCCGGTGCAAGTGGAGGGCCCCTCAGCTCTCACTTGGGTGAATGTAAAATCGTTTACTTTAGTGACACAAGTGATATTCCCAAACTGGTGTGACGTAGATATTTTTACTTCAACTATAGATCCTCCGAAATACACTAAAAGTTGAACTTATGCAGCCAGAACTTATGCAACCAAATACTTACTTGGTACATACTTGTATGCTAGTTCACGTAACATAGGCTGAAGCCTATGTTTCGTAATGTTTAGTTCTCTAGTTTCTGGAGCACGGACAATAACAAATGCTCTTCATCTAAACTGTCTATCCTAAGTTGTGGGCTTCTGTATCAAGCACTGTAAGAAACCTTAAAAAGTAGTCTCTTATGAACATAATGACAATTTTAATGTTTTAGTGCATGAAAATATTAGTAGCAAAATTTTAGGAAAAAAGGTGATAGTTTATTTTTTTATTTTTTTTATTTTTTATGACAAGGGAACCCACAGCTGCTACCCTTTGGGTGTGCACAGGGTAAACCCCGCTCCTGTGCAATAGCCCTATAACTAGGTGATAGTTAAGTAGTAACTTCACGCAAATATTTGTAACCGACTTTTTTATTCATCAGTAGAGGGTCTAACCTTCCATGAACACTCATTTACGGGACTGATACTAGTAGCTGCAGCCTTGGGACATGTTTAAGTCCGAGATTCGTTCATCAGATCAAGCCAGATCTCCTTATATTATATAACTGGAGTTGAAATCTATAATATTCGAACAATTGATTTCCTGAACATGGTTGTGTCTCAATTTTCAATCAAATGATACAGACCTATTGCGTTTGATAAGTGTTATCTTGACAGCAGCAGAAGTTAGGCAGTCAAAGTTTGAGAATACATGATATGTAATTGTGTTTATTCATTCCAACAGAAGGAAGTTAGAATTGAACAGCAAATGAATGTTGATGATCAGTTTAAATTGTTAAATTTCTGTGAAATTACCTTCGCTTGTCACATTTATATGGAGTTGTTATTCAGAAGTATTCAGCGTTTGGCTGTTCAGTTTTGGGTTTTCAAGACAGGTATCTCGCTTGTGTTTCTTCTGAATGCATATAGGACTTAGTACAACAACAACTGTACTACTAAACCTTTTACCCGGTCTTTCTCATTTTCAGAAACTCCTGCACCTCAAGAATTTACTCCATTTATTCAGGATATTTGAGGTTTTGGACCTTACTTTTTTTTTTTTTTTCCTTTTTTTCTTTTTTTTTTGAGATGGAATCTGCCAAAGCCCTTGATTGATTGTATTCCTAAAATGGGCTAGGAGGTTCAGAACCATGAAATTTCCGGTGCAAGTGGAATCAGTGGATGACCCCTTAGTGGGTGAATGTAAAATGGTTTACTTTAATGACACAAGTGATTTTCCCAAGATACTTGAGTAGTAAGTTCTATTACTTGCCAGTTGTCGAAGCCCATCTAAACTCTTCATTGCTTTGATATATATTGTGTCAAACAGGTGCAACGTGCGTATTGGTACTTCATATAGATCCTTCAAAATACACTTAAAGTTGAACTTATGCGACCAGATACTTACCTGCTACATACTTGTATGCAAGTTCACGTAACATAGGTTGAAGCCTCTGATTTTTCATTTTTAGTTCTCTAGTTTTTGGAACAGGGACAACAACAAATGCTCTTCACCTAAACTGTATATCCTACCTTGTGGGCTTCTGTATCAAGATTCAAGCACTATAAGAAACTTTAAAAAGTAGTCTCTTACGAACATAAATTTAAATGTTTTAGCACAAGAAAATATTAGTAGCAAACTTTTAGAACAAGAGGCAATAATCAAGCATTGACTAGTGAAAATATTTGTAACAGACTTTTTATTCATTATTAGAGGGTCTAACCTTCCATTTATACTCATTTACGGGACTGATAATAGTAGCTGCGGCCTTAGGACATGCTGAAGTCCGAGACTCGTTTATCAGATCAAGCTAGATCTCCTTATGTTATATAACTGGAGTTGAACTCTATAATATTTGAACAGTTGATTTCCCGAACAAGATTGTGGTCTTTGGAAGTCTATTCTTAAAGTTATGAGAATATACAAGTGTCTCAATTTTCAACCAAAGCATGCAGACCTATTATTGCCTTTGAGAAGTGTTCGGTCTGACAGCAGGAAATTAGGCAGTCAAAGTTTGAGGATAAATGATATGTCATTGTGTTTATCCGTTCCAACAGAAAGAAGTTAGAATTGAACAGAAAATGAATGTTGATGGAATCAGTTTAAATTGTTGCATTTCTGTGAAATTACCTTTGCTTGTCACATTTATATGAAGTTGTTATTCAGAAGTATTCAGCGTTTGGCTGTTCAGTTTTGGGTTTTCAAGACAGGTATCTCGCTTGTGTTTCTTCTGAATGCGTATAGGACTTAGTACAACAACAGCTGTTCAATAATCTAGTTTTATGAGGATTAGAGTCTTTTCATATGGTTTAGATGGGGAAGTAGGAAAAACATGTCGTCTCTCTATTTAGTAGGGTAAGTTTATTGAAGTTTATCTTTGCTATAGGGACCCGAAGTTGAAGACATTCCCACTATATGGTGTGGGGTTAGGGAATAGGAGCTTGGAATTACATGGCACCTTAGTTACTCACTAGTCACCATCACCTAAAGGCTGAAGGAAGCTCTCATTGGGATTGCCTCTCTAGGTAACTAAAGGGCAGCTTCTAGGAAAGAAATTAATCATATTCTTGAGAGTACAACTTTAGCCCAAGGGGGACATCTTTCTTGCACATTTGCATTTTTTTCTTTTTACGTAGTGTGTGACTTACCCCTTATGATAACTGCACGTTAAACAACAACAAACCCAGTGTAATTCCACAAGTGGGGTCTGGGGAGGGTAGGATGTACGCAGACCTTATCCTACCTTTTTGGGATAGAGAGGCTGCTCCCGATAGACCCTCAGCTCAAAAGAAAAGAAAAATTGGAAGTAGGGTTGCAAGATAATGAGACAGCAAATAAGTATGGTTTGAATTAGACGTAGAAGCCGAGTGGAAAGATGTATAAATTGTTTTCTAATTTAAAAAATTGGAATTGTATTTGTGCACCTAAAGTGACATGATGTTTGCTCCTGGCATTATATGAAGAATTAGGACATACCAAAAACAATAAAAAATTGCATTGAAGTGCTTGTTTAAGTTGTACGTCAGCGTTGTAAGGTATCCTAAGAATTGAAGGAGTGGAGGGCCCTAAAAGGCTCTTACTTGCGAAAAGGGCACTTAGTGTACTAAATCGAGATACAAGATTGGCACAAGTGCCAATTAGAATGACAAACAAAACTTTTTTGTGTGTATTTTGAATTCAAAAATATAATTGATTTTTTTTTTTTTTTTTTTTTTTTTTTTTTGCAGATATGAGGAAGGGGGCTTGAAGCAGCAGCATAAACACACTCCTTCAACCGTTACAGGGAAGTATGGGGACAGGACATCCAAATGGGACATGGAAATCTATACAGCAATCAAGCAGTGGCGGAGCTAGGATTTTAATCCAGGGGGTTCAAAAATTCTAAAAGGTAAATACACGAATAAGTCAGGGGGTTCAACATCTACTATATACACATAACAAATAATTTTTAACTTAGAAAATACACTGTAATTTTTCGCCGAGGGGGTTCGGATGAACCCCCTGGAGCCAATGTGGCTCCGCCCCTGCAATCAAGGTAGTAGGTCCCGCTGCTCTCTCACCGTCCAACCCCTTCGCCTTATTGGATATCACAATCCCTTAAAACTCCCGAAATTCCAGTTCGAAAAATAAATTATGTTTGCCTGCGTGGATTCATTTACGTGCATTTTGGATTTTGCTAAAGCTGTGTAGTTATTGGTTATTGATTCAAAAAGGAAAAAGAAAAGAAAAATGAGAGTAGTGAATGAATTGGGAGTAATGTAGAGCTCATACATTTCGTGGTGATCTTAAATGAGTTTGCAGATTATGAAATGAATGAAGTTAGGGGGACCCCACTTATTTACTGTCTTTGTTTTTAAAATTTGTCCTGCATTCACATTAATGTTTGTGTGCAGGTTGCAGTATATGGCATCTAATGCATCTCTCCCTCTGCCCTTGAAAAAAACATTCATTTCCCTATTGGAGTACCGAGGACTAAGCTTTACTTACTTCAAAAAAAAAAAAAAAAAAAAAAAAAAGTTAAGGATAGCCCCTTCTTTTTTGGTTGGCCGCCAACTTTTGAAATAAAATTAAAATTTTATCAGAAAAAGAATGAAAGTTCAAATTTGGAAATCCTCGATAGGGGGAAAAATTTGGTGATATGCACAATGGGTAAAGTTAGGACTAGACATGTAATTTTGACTTCATCCCACATTTGGTGTCTAAGTTTGAGTTTAGATGTCAAATTAGTCTATTTTAAGAGTAACAATCAATTTATCTGAATTTTTAGGACTAATTGGGGTTGTTTATATGAATCCTTTATATCCATTGTGTTCTATTTGCATCCATTTTGATCTAATAAGGGTAAAAAAATGTATTTTAAGGTAATTTAGATGCTTCTAAGTATTTCAATTATTCTTTTTAGAGTGAGATACAATCTCAACAAGACTGAGAAGAAACTGAACGATAATCCTAATTAGTTGGTGTCGCCTATGAGGTCGATGTAGAAATGGAAGATCATAACAAGCATCTTACTTTATATCTACTTGTGCTCTTTGTACCTTTGTCTAATGCGGTCATTAGATTTCTTCGATCTTGTATTTATGACATATCCATCTCAATATCTGGAACCTGGATGTTACGACTCGTATCTTATAGATATGTTGGGCCTTAGAGGTTCAATATTAAATCCTATGTAACATTTCACAACTGTTCTATTAAACGTTTCAATTTTGTTAGATATATTTAGGCACCGCAATCTCTTTTAATCCCACATTATATTTGTTCTTACGGGATTTAACTTGCAACACATGCCTTTCTTTTGTCTTATTCAGTTTAACCTAAAACCTTACTCTCCAGGGCGCTTCCTCATAATTCTCATCTTTGGTTTGTTGCTTTGCTAATTCACCAACCAATTTAATATCGTATGCAAATAACATGCATCAAATCGTATTCGCCCCTCCAAATAGAGTAAAGAAGCATGGATTCAAGGGATATCCCAGATGCAAACCTGTGGTTGTTGGAAATCTTCATCATCTCTTCCCGTTCTCACATTTGTGTCCGCTTCATCATACATACTTTTTGTTGCATTTATGTGTGATACTTACCACTAAACCCTGATAAAAATGCCATCAAATACTACTAATAAACTTTGGTTGTACAAGCATAAGTACATTAAGAATGTATTCATTGCCATATTTGACTGTCAAATTAAATCAATGTATTGGGACTGATAGAACGCACCTCCTAATACAGACATATATAGTCTCTAGTGAAATACATGGAACTGAGGGAGCTAATTAGCTAGGCAGCTGTAAAAATTTTGAACCACGGAAACTGAAAAGATACTGGAAAATCACGAAGGGTCTTACACAAGCACCTGGTTTGTTGGTGTCGCTGAAGAATTCAAGGCTTGTTGCCAGTGGCGGAGCCACACGCATCCAAGGGGTGTCAACCGACACCCCTTCGCCAAAAAATCACATTGAGTAAATACAACCCTCTTAATTTCGTCGTATATTACTTTTTTATATTTTGACACCCCTTAGTAAAAATTTCAATTCCGCCACTGCTTGTAGCCTATGATTTTAGAGGACAATTTGTCACATTTATAAGCTATTTTGGTGACTTGCACCAAATATGTTAGGTTATAGGTCAAATAAGGTATGATATTAGATGATTTCTTTCTCTTTCCCACTTTCACCTAAAACTTGTACCAAACTCGGGTATTTCACTACAAGAAATGGAATTAATTAAAGAATACAATGTGTTACTGGATCCCAAAGACCTTGTAAACTTATGGCAACCAGTATCATTTCTGTTGTCTGCTAAAGCAACTTGAGTAGTTTGCTGAAAAAATAATGGTACTGATTCTGTATGACAACGAAATATATATGAATTCTAGTTAAATTTCTCGTTATTACTTTCTGTTTAGTTATTTCAGTACTGTTTGTTGTGGCAACTGGCAAATACCTTCTTGTTCCTTCATTCTTGTTCTTGTTCTGATGAGGGGTGCATGCATGCAGACATTTATGCGTGCAGAGTGAAAGAGAGCCGGTAAGGGTTGGTGAGGATAGTAAATATGAAAGGTGATTTCTGATTGAAAATATAGGAGTAAAAGGTCATTGTTTTGTTTGTAAGGGAAGTAATACTGATAAGTTTAATTTGTATACCTACTGTAAAATAATGTGTACACTAGAAGATGTGCGCGTAAATTGAGATTATTAACAGGTATGACCAATTACCTGCTACATGTTAGCATACAATGATTTGTAATAGTTATTCTCCACCGTTAGTGTATAGAAGTTAAATTCGCTTAAGTGTATTTTAATCCATCTAACAGGTAATCTATGTTATATTTTCTAACTTTTTATAGATTGATACTACAGTCTACATATAGTTGATTTTCTTGGGTGATTTGATTTTACAGCAGTGAAGAAAAGTGACGTTCTCTTGTTCCACATTTGTCATAAAACGCACTCCCATGCAGTAACCCCCCATCAGTGTTCCACATTTGTCATAAAACGCACTCCCATGCAGTAACCCCCCATCAGTGCATTTACTCCTCGCCCTCCTTTTAGTCTACCCAATTCTCTCTTTCTTAATCAGTGTGTGTGTGAGTTTTTGTGCTCTACACAAGCTATTTGATGCATTGCTCAAACATAAAACTTCAAGTTGGGTATTTAAAAATGGAGTATCATAAAAGGGCACGGAAATGCCGTGTCTGCGCATTGAAAGCTCTCTATTTAAGCTATGTCTCAAGGGACAAGTTGCAGATTTTTGCCTCTTGGGGCCCTTTCACACTGCTCTTCCGTCATCTTCTTCCTCTACTGCCATCTTTCTCATTTAATTTACTTCCTACCTTACATATTTACACTTTGCATTTTGTCGCTTTGCATTTAACTCACCCTTTATGCATACATATCTTTTCACTTTCTCAGAAACTACTCCCCCTTCTGCTTTCTTAACTACTACTGCTTCGGTCCCAAGTTATGTGACGGTGTTTGATTTGACTCATAGTTTAAGAAATAAAGAAAGATTTTTGAAACTTGTGGTCTTAAATAAAATAAGTTGCAGATAAATCATCTCATTAAGGTAAAATGAAAATTTTAAAGTGAATTTGTTATTAAATATAAAAAAATATTTTTTTGATTGATTGAAATTAAAAGAGTGTCACATAAATTTATATGAGGGAGTAGTACAAGTCGTCTTTACCTTTGCAGGCACAAAATAACAACTATTCATACTAACAAGTTTGATACGATAGCTCAAAAACAGACT
This sequence comes from Lycium ferocissimum, assembly GCF_029784015.1. NCBI lineage: Eukaryota > Viridiplantae > Streptophyta > Magnoliopsida > Solanales > Solanaceae > Lycium > Lycium ferocissimum. The sequence goes on along the minus strand of NC_081346.1, from coordinate 21,363,994 downwards.
AGATAACCTGCTGTGACATTTAAATCCTCCAGGAACATGTTTTGTATTTTGTACCAGGGGAATAATCACGGAATTTACGGTTGTTGAGACTATGTTACAAATTAATAATACTATATCTAGAACGTAAGGAAGTCAATGAGTTAAATAGACAAAGCAGTTTTTTATTGAAAAAAGAATACTATTCAGTAGTTTGATAGTTTAAATTTCAAAGTGTTCTCAAGTTTGAACTTTTAAAATCTTGGGAATGATAATGTCTATCGACATTCTGAGACATCTGTAAATTGAGTGAGCCAAAATTGGATAAGGGGTTTATTGTTGAAGATAAGGTTCCTTGTAAAATGTATTCTAAATGATTCCTGTTCATTTCGCCAATTTCAGCCCTAAAAGGTAGGGTTATAGAAATATTAATGTAATGTTTAGTTTGATTTCCCTAAATTGCAATGAAAACAATTCTCGAATAAAAGCTAGCAGCTGTGCTTAGATTTTTGTTTCAAGATTCTCTCGCTTGAACAGTAGAAAAACTAAAGTCGAGACCAAGTTTAGGATATATGATATTTCAACGTTCAAAAATTCTTGGATGAAAATGGTGTAAAATATCCACTTCAATTCCAATTTTCCATGTTGTGCTACAGTATTAAAATGGAAGACTTTAATACGTAGTTAGAAATTTCGTCAATCCAAGAATAATAATCTAAAGATGAAACTCGAAGTTTCAAACCATCTATTGACTTAAAATGTATCATCCGTGGGGTAATATATCTACATGCAGCATAAAAAAAGGATTACAGTACAAAAAGAATCAAACACTACTAGCAAGTTACTGCAACGGTAGGTTTAGACCATTAAAGCGTATCGAAACAAAAGTATTAGAGTACTCTGCTAAGGAAAATTCAGAGTACAAGAATCATAATGTTACTAATTTTTTTTTTATCTCAAATTTATAAAAATAAATAAATTTACATACTTAGAACTTAGAAGCTACATAAAGTGACTCTCTAGAGTACATATTAAGGTCATATAAAAATTAAGATAAGACAATGCGGACTTACGGAGTAACAATTAAAGTTGTTATATACGCTGTTAATTTTGCATGCATTAAGAGTGCAAGTGAGCAAGCTTGGTCCACTCTACAGTTACGAGAAAATATAAATAACTTTGTTGAATAGTGATCACTCACCAACGATTGGAGAGATTAAAGCGAACCCAATAGTTTTAGTTCAAATTCAGTATTTATGTTAAGCAAATTTATTAAATATATACAAAAAAAATAAATTTAAAACTCAGTTACTAATATCTTATTTCATTATCCTACAAATTTAAAACCCATAAAGTTCAAATTTTGGTTCGCTTCTATCACTTACTCTGTTACTCAGAGATAATATTTTATGGAGTTGGCCTTTATAGAAAGACTACATAAACTGCAACCGATTTGTAAAGGGAATTGTGCGGTCTGCAGAGAAAGGTTGAAAGCAAAAACTATTTTTCTAGTTATATATTCTGTGTGTATTCATGTTGAACTATCAATGATGCTTTGACAAGACAAAAATATTTTTGAGCCTATTTAAGGAAGTAATTTGTTAAATGCTTGCAATAACTCCTTCCCCCTTTTCTTTTGTTAGTACTCCGTTAGTTTCTCCCTTACAAAAATTCTGTTATTTGCTTTTAATAAGAATAAATTTGTGGGTCATTCAAGACACTGTTTGATCCCAGTAGTATGTTTAAATTCCAGCAACAGGATCTAGGTGCAACGTTATTAAATTCCAGCAACAGGATCTAACTAAATATATACTAATTTCGCAAGTCTGAAAGTAGTATTTTTATTTTAAATGGATTAAGGGAATGTTTCTCAAACAGAACTTATGTCATTTAATTTGCTTCTCATGAAAGAAACCCACATTGTCCCATTAATTACTACTATATGAATCCTGTATATATTTAGTTTTATGCTGCCTCCTCACTGAGTCGATGTTCAGAAAGTTAATAAGTACTACTAGTTAGACTATTTTCATACTGATCGTCAATCTATGACAATTTTCCTCTTCTATCCAAAATCGGAACTGACAATGCTTGCAAATCTAACATATGAGAAGATATTGGCCTATGTTATTTATAACTGCCATACTTGTGCTATATATACATTACCAATACCTTTTCACTTTTTCTTTTTTTGCGTCATTTCATTCGCAGCCGTACATTTTATTTAAATTGTAGCTTCATATATATATGCAACGATCGACCTCCATAACACTAATTCTATGTTGAATATTTTTTCCCCGGTTTTCGCCCAATGTCGATACTCGTGTGGGGCCTGATAAATTTGGATTCTCGCTGGGAAGTCCCACTTTGTGGATAAATCTCTTCCTACCAAAGGCGCTTTCATTCTTAGAATTCAAATTCGAGCTTTCATTCTTAGAATTCGAATTCGAGCATTGATTAAGGATAGATTAGTAACCACCGTATCACCACAACATTTGGTGGTAATTCAAATGCAATATTCATTCATATTGATGATACACAGTTGCATCAAAATGTGTGTGTAATGTACACTGGTATACACAATGTGACGTACACATGTTGTATTGGCGTTCGTGAAAATCTGTGTGGTATGCACTAATATACACGAGATACAACATGATCTACACATATATGTGTATATGTGTTTCTAGGTCTAATTTTTTACTTGAAACAAATCCAAATCACTTCTAGTCTTCCTCAAATTTTATAGTCTCATCTTGGCGCCCAACAAATTTCAACCAATCCACTTATACCCGTTCAATCCAAGAAGAAAAAAAAAATTGAAATGTGATTTTTCCTTTTTTTGTTCTTGTGTTTTTGCTTCTGACCTTCTCTGATTTGAGATAAAGGTAGTTACATTAATTTTTGGAAGGGATATATATTTCCCGTTTTAACTAGGAGGAGAATTTCCTATTATCTAGTTGATTTTGATTGAAATGGTTATACCATGCCAATTTTTTTGAGCTTCAGTTGGGAAATATATTCTAGGTGAAAAAATATGCTAATATTGATTAGGAATTGTACATAAATGTCAGTCCTTGAATTAAGGGATCAAGACAATCACTCGCTCTTGAGTATTCTCTGTTTTTAATATGGTATCAGAGTCATCGCTATAAAATAATTTATTTTTCGCCTCACGAATAAAATTTAAATAGATGACAAGTTTGGTAAAAACTACTTGGAGTTTGCCTATTATCGATTGCCATCGCAATGCAATCGGAAATCACTTGTTTTCGATGTCGTTCAGATGATTTCATGTTCATCGGATATCAGCTAGTCGGAAAGCACTTTTGACAAAAATAGTCGCCATTATCCGACACTATAAATAGTCGTTATTTTTGGGTGAACCAGCTCTTATTGCAATATTTACAATTAACAGACTTATATCATCTGTTCCTGGAAATGTGTCTCCTTAAGAACAACTCTATAAGTAAGCTCCTGACTACATCACATAAAGTATTTGATTGTGCTTGTTTTGTTCTTCTTCAACCACATAAATACACAAAATTAGAATCTCGTGCTCGAGTTTGTTTCTTTTGATAGAACATAACGATTATCGTTGTTGGGATTATGCTTCAAATGGGATTAACATTTCTCGTCATGTTGCCTTTTGGAAACATAATAAGTTCTCCTCGCTGTCAAAATTTGAGTCTATATATTCCATCAATCTCAGAGCCATTTTTTTCTAATCCTTCTGTTAAGCATGAATGTTCCGCAATCTTCTTCCACTATTTTTATTGCGACATCGAAGTGCCATTCAGATTGCTCATAATGATGTCTTTCGTGCGCTTACAAAATATATTGATGTTGATTGTCACTTCTCTCATCAACATATCGTTCTTGGTTCCATCTGCTTAGCTTATATCAGATTTGCAGCCCAACAACTGCATCTTCACTAAGCCTCATCTTCCTGGACAGTTCCATGTTTTAGTAGACAAACTCAATTTGGTTTCTTCTAAACTACCTTAAGTTTGTGAGGGGTGTTAAATATGGTAACATATATTAAGAATATATTAGTATATTAACGCAGAATGTTAAGTATTTAGGAATATTTTAGGATCTATGTACATTAATTATACAATATTTTTTTTTTTTATTTCTTATTCTTCTTGTGTATAAATAACAATGTATTTTCTGTATTTGAATCAATAAATCAAGATATTCATTCTCCTAGTTTCTCTTGAGTATTATCTGTTTCTAACAATATGTATGATTGATTTCTTTTTATCAAAAATTTAAAATTTAAAATTTGAATAATTGAAATTATTTAAATTTCAAAAAAATGTATAAAGTAATTTTATTAGTAAACTTGTGGAGTATATTACTATCAAATTTTTTGATGCATCATGCATGTAAACAAAAAAGGTGCCTTATGAAATAGGAGGTGTCATACTTAAATTTGTGGGTCCAATAAATTTGATATGGCCACAATAAAGCCACTGCCAGGGAAGAGGCCAACCTGACAAAAACTTTTCACAACATTCAATTTGACAAAGGTTCTCTAATTACTAAACAAAAAAAGTAAAAAATGAAAAAATAAAACGGAAGGCCCTTTTTAAAAAAAAAAAAAAATTAAAAAAAAAATAAAAAAAAAAGAAGAAGAAGAAGAAGAAAAGAGGGTAGTTATTGTAAAACCTAGCAGAAAGCCTAAGCAAGAGGAAGACTAACTCTGTTTGAAAGACTTGCTAAATTTAACATAGTTTTGATGAAAAAGGAAAGTACTAGTGAAGATCATGCAAGGTCTCTTTTGGTGCTTTGCAATCACTACTGTATAACCTAGCAACTAAGTCTAAAAAGAACCATACAGAACCCTTCTACGGACTTGGCTAACAATCACGTATATTTGCTCAAAAAAGGAAATTACTAGTGAGAGTAAAAAGAGACTGCCACTTCTAACTTAGAGTCAATATCTATTTTGTTGAAGAAACTCAATTTCTTTTTAAAATCAGATTTAAAAAAGAAGCTAATCTCACAATCAAGGACAAGCAAACCTAAATATCTAGACATTTAAAATGGTTCCAAACGAGAAAAGATACTGCAATATCTTTTTATTAAGTTCAAATGCAGGCATGGGGAATTAAAGTAGTTAAGTAATACATAGTACTAAGTACCTAAATGATCTTTTTCATAAAGGATAGGTTAAGGGTCATCATTCTTCTTCCCTTTTTTTTTTTTTTTTTTTTTTTTTTTTTTTTTTTTGTGGAAATAAGAAATGTCCCTTTTGGGTTCAGAGCACATACTTAAAATTTGAACTTTATGAGTTCGAGTTAAAAATTTCATCACAACTCATTTGATTAATTTTGCTTCCGAAAAATCAGTTATATTTACTTAGTGATTTTTTTAAAAGAAATATGTAAAGCCAAAACTACTAAATTCTTATGAACTTATAATTTACATTCTACACCTCGCCCCACTTTGATGACGTCCGATGAAATAGTAAAGAAGAAATGGTGATAGTTAAAACTGATTGATTCTTAAATTTACTCTGCAAGATAAGAGCAAGTGCAGGTGGAAGCTAAGGTAAACTTGGTGTTTTCGAATTTCACCTTCAATTTCATGCCGACGTACGGACCTAACTTTTTCTTTTCATCATTAACCTATTATTATGCCTTTCTTGTGCTCTATGGACATCCCTATTATATTTTATAAAGTTTTAAGTTATATATACCCAGGAGTGTAGCTTAATTTTTATCCAAATTTTGTATATGTATTTAAAATTTAGTTAATAGGTGTAAATAATTTATTCAAAAGTCCAATAAGTTTGTCTTTTTTAGAATTCAAAACCAATAAATTTAAAATTCTAGCCTACACCATCATGATAAAGTTTTCTGACATATTGTCAAGTCTTCCCAATGATATCTATAGGTAAGCTTCTTTAGACTATGAGACTTGCAATTTTAAAAATAAGACATACTATATGCTACTACACATAAAAGTGTTTTGATATTGTTAATGTTTTTTTATACTATATATAACTTAAACTTATACTTGTAAATAAATGATCTTGAGTCTAACTCAACCTCAAAAGCTAGCTCATGAGGGGAGGATCCGATTCCATATAAGGAGACCACCCATCTCATTAACCACCAATGTGAGGCCTTTTTCATTCTTCAACACCCCATCTCACGCCCAGGGCTGGACATCTGGTGCGTGGACAATTTAATTTGGGGGCCCAATTGGGTGAGATGGGTCCTGCTCTGGTACAGTATAAGGAAATAGATTTTGGGCCTAACTTAACCCCAAAAACTAGCTCATGAGGGGAGGATTGTCCGAGTTCATATAAGGAGACAACTCATCTCATCAACCACCGATGTGAGACCTCTTTCATTCTTCAACAATACTCCCTTCGTCCCAGTATATGTGGCACCATTGCGAACTCAAGACCACAAAATTTTCATATATGCCTTATAAACATTTTGAATTGTCAACTAATGTGACTTATAGTTATTTTTATATAGTAGTTTTAAATTATGTAAAAAAAAATTCAAAATTCCATATCTATATTCATTGTCAAAATTAAAAATTTGACTCTCGAAATCTGGACGAATGCAATATTTTATATCTTCCACTACTCCATTATTATTCTTCTTGAATGTACATCGCCCTTGTTTTGTTCAGCAATAAATATCCATCGATTGCTCTTAACGGTTCTCTCTATTGCTTTTTCTCTGCACTTAGACATACAATCATCTCTTTATGTTCTTTCCTTCATATCCAAAACCAGTGTCACTCACTCGCTTTGATTTCCTAGCTACTCATATAACCCTTTTTAGTCTCTTGTTTTCTCCCTTTGCTTGATCTTCACAGGCTTTTTTTAACTTTCTTTACCAGAGGGGTATTGAAAATGGACGGTGATCAAAATTTGTCTGATTTTTTTGAGGATTCTGAATGTGACATCTTCAGTATTTTAGAGGCTTTAGAAGGCCCGACAACAACAACAACAACCACAACAACTTCGGATGAAATTAATGGTTTAGTTTCGGAAGAAGGGAAGAAAAGGAAGTTGATCTCTCAGAAATCTACTGGTTCGAGTGGAACTTTACAAGAGTACTACTTGGAGGAGACTGAAGCAGATACACCAAGTAGCAAGAGACAAAAAGTAGCGGGGGTTACGAGTGGGATAGAGGATAACCAGCAAGAAAATAGGATTTCTCACATAACTGTTGAAAGGAACCGCAGGAAGCAAATGAATGAACATCTCTCTGTGCTTCGCTCTTTGATGCCTTGTTTTTATGCTAAACGAGTAAGTTTCTTGTCTTCTTTTATAGTAACGGCTACTACCTTCTTGCTTGTCTTCATTCCCACCTTTTCATTTTTTTTTTATTTTTTTTTTCCGTTTCTTCCCTCAAAATTTTGAGTGGTTTGAACCAACTTTTTGTTTTGTTTTTCTTCCATATGAATTGATGATTAATTTGTTTTAAAAAGAACGATACGACTCACGGACTCAGTATCTTTAAAATTTTAATTTTAGTTACATGTTGTTACATACATAGAAATATCAGTATGTACATGTTTAAAATCACAAGTTCTGAAGATATTTTTCTATATGCCACTAGTGTTTCTTTCATTGTTAACCTTTTTTATCCAGCCAAATACTGACATGTATCCTCTCCGTTTCATTTTATGTGTCTTAATTGATTAGGCATAGAATTTAAAAAGTAAAGAATACTTTTGAATTTTGTGCTCCTAAACAAAAGATGTGTATAACGTAGTAAGTCTTTTGAATCATGCCGTTTTAAACATGTTATGTGTGATGTTGAAATAAAAGAATCACTTACTAAATACAAAAATGACTTTTTTTTTTTAATCAGACTCAAAAGGAAAGTAAGACACATAAATTGAAATAAGAGTAGTGGGGTGGGGACATGCATGTTGGAGATATGTTCAAGAGATCTTGTAAAGTTTAGACAAAAGTTCTACTACTATGCTTCTGAAAACTCATTTCCTTGTTGAGCTAACTTCTTTTTTCCATGTTTTATTTTGTGGTTGTGTAATAAATAGGGTGATCAAGCATCAATAATTGGCGGGGTTGTGGATTACATAAACGAGCTTCAACAAGTTCTCCAATCACTCGAAGCCAAGAAGCAACGCAAAGTTTACAGTGAAGTTCTAAGCCCAAGATTAGTCCCAAGTCCAAGAGTAGTACCCTCATCATTAAGTCCAAGAAAACCCCCACTTAGCCCCAGAATGAACTTACCAATTAGTCCAAGAACCCCACAACCCACCAGCCCATATAAGCCTAATCATAATCATAATAATAATGCTAACAGGCTACATGTTCCAGCCATATCTGCTAGCCCACTTGAACCATCTCCTCCTAGTACTTCTTCAAATTCGTCCATTGACAGTCATGTCAATAATGAGCTGGCTGCCAACTCAAAATCAGCCATTGCTGACGTGGAGGTGAAATTCTCCGGCGCGAATGTCATATTGAAGACTGTGTCTCCACGTATTCCGGGCCAAGCTGTGAAGATCGTTGCTGCGTTAGAGGAACTCGCCCTTGAAATACTCCATGTCAGCATCAGCACTATTGATGGAACCATGCTCAACTCCTTCACCATCAAGGTAACTCATAAATTTAAGTTATATATACTGATCGTATACATGATATTCAATTAAATTGCACTATCGTATACATGATATTCAATTAAATTGCACTGATTGTGAGTCTATATAACTTAAATTCGTAGTACCACTACCACATAAGGCTAGCTCAGTAACTCTCAAAATTACGTACTATCATGAAAAAGAATTCACCCTAGTGGTAAATTATATGACCAAGTATCAATCTTTCACAATTTGAAGTAAGTTCTACTCCTAATTTATTGCGAGTTCAAGTCTTTTTCAAGGTGAGAACCCTAAACTTCTTTATTTTGTTATATTTCTATTTCAGTCTCTTCCATTGAATGCACATCTACCTAGAGGTGTACAAAAAGCGAAATACACATACATCTTTTTTTGGCATAATTAACCTAAGCTTGCTCCAAATACGACATGGACATTATCATATAGTTTGAAAGTTTTGAAATGGAGATAGACTTGACAAGTTTGGACAATTAAGGGAATTTTTTTTTTTTTTACTATAGCACAAAAAGCTATACTACTTCTGATTCCAAAAGTCCTTGTAATCATTTGATTCCTCTGGTGAAACAGACCTGTGGGGAACATAAACTTGTACTTACTGGGGAACGTTTCTACATATATGGCTCCCTTATTCACAACCACACTTCTTCCAAAAGCCTTTTGTTTTATTCCACAATCTTTTTACCGCGGTATATCATTTTGTTCAGTAAATTCCCTTCGGTACTAATAAAGCATTAGTTCTTCCTGTATTACTATCAGCTTAATTCCTTAATTTGGATGATTCTATTACAAATAACTTCAATAGATTTAGGAGTTTAGGTTATATACACGTATGTGTAAGAGAATTTACATTATCATGTCATTTTTACTTGTTATAGTAGGTAACCTGCCTTATTTTCAAGATTACAAATTTTACATTGTAAGAAAGCTTGCTGATAAATGTTCTTTGAGTGATCTCATATTTTAAAAACTATATATACGGATGGTATATATATATTTTAAATTCAAAATTTAATTAGAGAATCTCTAGATGTTTGGTTTCATTAAATTAGTGAAGATTCACAGCTAATGATTGGTAATTTCTTGCCTTTGGCAGATCGGAATTGAATGCCAACTTAGTGCTGAGGAACTGGCTCATCAGATTCAGCAGACATTCTGCTAAGCACAGTACTATACTCATTACTTTTTAGTAATACTAGTACTAGTAATTTAGTACATGTCCAAGACGCATTTCATTTTTTTTCTTCCAATTCCTTTTTTTTTTTTTTTTTCCTCTGGGAAAGTAGTGTCTCATTATTCCAGTAAATCTGACTAGGGAGCTGTAACAATAAAAGAGAATGTGGGTAGTTGAATTTACCACCATTCTATTTATTTAAACAGATATCCGTTTAGATTGTCATGACTTTTATTTACTAGTGATCTTTAATATGACCCCCTTCGTACTGATGTATTCATGTTCAGTCTTTGTATTTTCATTTATGTACACTTAATTTCTAGTATCTGTTTTTTTGTTAATTAGTGATTGAAGATCGAACTTCAAGATTTCTTATATACTTAATAAATTCAAGCATCAAGGAATCAGTGCATGGTATCCAGAGGTAAAAATACTATGAAGGAATGAGATGTCGCTGTCAAAGGAGTTGTCATTTAAAAATGCCAAACTAATCTAGTTTCTAAAGAATAATTACCTCCTATAGGTTGTGTAAGAGTGGCTACTACATGCAAATCCGATAAACTAGTGAAAGCTTTACAATATCCAAATTCCGATAGGATGATATGATGTACCAATTAAGTGACGGATGCTATTCCACTGATCACTACTTCTTTTTGCTTGTATACTAGTATATATATAAATAGTTAAATTAGAACTCACAAGGAAAAAGTTAATAGTGAATACAATATGATAAGTAGGACTGTTCATACATTGATTTAAAATCTTGAATTTACTTTTAGTGTTTAATTGAAATTTTGGAGTGATAAAAAATGATGATCAAGAAAATACGTCTGCTGCTCGCACCTCTACCAAATTACTTGAACTATTTTAGTAATATATATATATTATATGATGTTGTAAAGATTTTTTAACACTATTAAGTTATATTAATCAGTTATACCACCAGGTAACATGTCTTATTTTCAAGATTACAAATTCTATTTTTTTATGAAAAGCTAATTAGAGACGATCAGTGTAAAAAAATATACAGTTCTAACACTTTAGAGCCGAAGTAAATTTAGTTTATGCAATTGCAGCTTCACTTTAGAATTAAATGAGCTCTGAAGCTTTATCAGTATATCAAATGATCATCACATGATTATCATATGATCATCTTCCTAGGCTAGCCCTAGTCTAACAACAACTTTGGAGTTTGTAATGGAGACCTGAACCAATGTATAGTTCTAGCGAGCTCTAACTAGGTTCTAAGGCCAGAAACTAGCTACAAGTAAGTCAAACCTCAGCCTTCAATTGATTGAGTACTTCCAAAATGTACTAACATATAAGAGTTATAAAAGTAATTAATGTATTGAATCTTCAGTATTAATGGTACAATAATCTTACACCCTTTATCATGTTTTACAAGTTTTACTTTGCCCAAATGCAAATTAAAGTTTAGTGTTGAGCTGAAATTATAGATATGAGTAGTATGTGAAGGAAAATATTTTATTAATAGACTCAAAGAATCTCTACAATATCTCCTGTTCTCTCTCTTATTATGAAAATAGCTAGCAGCATCCACTATTTATAATAGTAAGAAACCTACATTAACTCAAATCAGGAAAACCTATTCGTATATTAATTTGACTATAAATCCTACTTAGACATGAATTAAAATATCAAATCCTAATCAAATTTGGTTTCTTATAATTTTGTATTATTATTTTCAACATTCTCCCGTAATTTAAAATTATATATCTAATTCTTGATCCACTTGTCACCATCTTCAAATTGCAGAGGCAGTTATTTTCAACCCATCAATTGTTGAAGCACTTTCTCTTCAACCTTCACAATCGTTGGAGCACTTTCTCTCCAACAATTCAATTTGTTGATGCACTTTGTCACCAACCTTTAATTGTTGAAACACTTTCTCTTCAACCTTCAATCGTTGGAGTACTTTCTCTCCAACATTCCAATTTGTTGATGCACTTTCTCACCACCCTACAATTATTGAAGCACTTTCTCTTCAACCTTCACAATCGTTGGAGCACTTTCTCTCCACATTCCAATTTGTTGATGCACTTTCTCATCAATCTTCAATTGTTGAAGCACTTTCTCTTCAACCTTCACAATCGTTAGAGCACTTTCTCTCCAACATTCCAATTTGTTGGTTCACTTTCTCATCAACCTTCATTTGTTGAAGCACTTTCTTTTCAACCTTCACGATCGTTGGAGTACTTTTTCTCCAACATTCCAATTTGTTGATGCACTTTCTCATCAACCTTCAATTTTTTGTTGAAGCCCTTTCTCTTCAACCCTTAATTGTTGGAGCACTTTCTCTCCAACCTTCCAATTGTTGATGCACTTTCTCATCAAAGTTCAATTTTTATTGAAGCAATTTCTTCAACCTTCAATCATTAGAGCACTTTCTCTCCAACATTCCAATTTTGTTGATGCACTTCTCATCGACACCCAATTTATTTTTTAACCCACTTCTCTAACTTTTAGAGAAGATCGTTCCTTCATCTTGTGCTACATTTGCTTGCTCTTTTTTTTTTTTTTTTTTTTTTTACTGCGCAGTATTTTTCATGCCTATATCATTGGCTCAACATTTGCCAATATTATCTTTGGTTAGACGGGTGGCATATATAGATTATAGCCGCTCGTCGGCAGCGGAAGCTCTTTGATTCTCCATCAGAATCGTAGAAGCTCTGATACCAATTTGAAGAAAAATATTTTATTAATAGACTCTATAAATCTCTACAATATCTCCTGTTCTCTCTCTTATTATGAAAATAGCTAGCAAAAAGATACACTATTTATAATAGTAAAAAACCTACATTAACTCAAACCAGGAAAACCTATTCGTATATTAATTTGACTATAAATCCTACCTAGACATGAATTAAAATATCAAATCCTAATCAAATTTGATTTCCTACAATTTTGAATTATTATTTCCAACCGTATGTACAGTGATTTCAAAGAAAAGCTATATACTCAAACACAGATGGTTTATTTGATAAGAATAAGACATGCTCTTTCTAACTTTTGAGAAGTTGGATAACATTCAAAATTAATGAATATTATAGTGCAAATAATTTCCAAAAATTTAAAAAGCAAATTAAGTAAGAAAATGTCAAGAATACATAAGTGCTTTTACTACAAATTCTGCGTAAGTGCTTGTTTCAGGAAACCGTGGCTTTATGTTTAAGAGCCTGTTTGGATTGGCTTATTTTAGGTGCTTTTAAGTCAAAATAGCTTTCAAGCACTTTTATAGTATTTGGATAAATAAAAAGTGTTTTTAAGCACTTGTTTCTAAGCCAAAAGTCATTAGCTATAACTTATGGCTTTTGGCATATAAGTCAAAAGTCATAAGCCCATCCAAACGGGCTCTAAATAGGTTATGGACTAGAGTAAATATTGCACTAACTAATAAATAGACTGTTAGATATTTTGTAATATTTGGAGGTATTAAATGAACATACACATCTGTTCGTGAAAGGGTATGGCTATTCTGAAAAGTCATCTGTCAAATTCTATAAATATAAGGACACTCTTGAAGTAGCATATAGAAAAATCTGCAGGTATAAGCACGGCTTTGTTGTATCCTGAAGGGAATTGCTTGTATTTTTTCCAATTGGTATACGGACAATATCTCTTTAAGGAAAGTCGATTCTTCACGCCTCAAAGCCATTATGTTTTTCGATTATGATTTCCTATTTTTCTAACATAGACCATTACTTATCCTTTTGTCTTTAACTTTGGAACCAGTAATAACAGTACTTTCGAAGAGTTGTTAACAGGTACTGCATCAATAGATACGTCACAGTAAATACAGCTAACAAAAAGAAAAAGAAAAAAAAAGTGATAGAGATTAACTCTCGGCTGAATCAATAGATAGGGCCTAGGGGTTGCAAATGGACGATTTCAGTTGAATTTGGACGGATTAAAATTGACTGAATCATTCATTATCCAACCTTGCTCAAAAGTTGGACTAAGGTGCGCGTGATAATGAGTCATAGTTCAACCCGTCCAGCTTTTACCAAATTCTATTTTTTTTGTTTTTTAATAACATATTTAATTAGCAAAAGAATTAATAAAAAGAATCCATTTTTATCATAGATATGTAATATATCAAACAATAAAGTATTTTAACAAGGCTTTCTATAACGGATCAATGAGCTACATTTTAAGCCCAAATCAGCCCCACTTCTAGATGAAATGAGTTAATAAATGAGCGAGTCATATTTCATGCATCCGTTATAGGACATATAATTCAAGAAAAGATCATAACAAACGAGTTGATTATCATTACGAAAGATAATAAGTTGTGATGTATGCCTCGTCGAAGCTTAATGTAAACTTGTTTTTAATTTTATGACATCCAATTCCATACATGGAACAACATGTGGTCCTTTATATATTTGTAGCAACTTGACACAATTTTCCTCCTTGCCGCGTCGTGTTTTTATTTGAATGAATTCCAAGTTTGTGCATTAAGAGAATTTGGGGGTTTCCATCCAAAATAGGGGTATAAGTGTGAAGTTTATAGACGGTAAGGGTGTTTTTGTTCACTTTCGCTAACGAAGGGTAAAGTTAGCTAATAAAAAACAAAGTAGAGGGGTATATTTGACCCTTTTCCCTAATTTAAAAGACAAGTGATATTTGTTTAGAAAATATGGTCCCGAAAGATTCATGAGAAAGCTATGCTGCACTGGTCATCAAAGTAGGCTGTGACGGACCACACTATATTGGATACTGCACCCGCTATTAGCAAAATAAAGATTTCATTTCTATCAGAATCTTAGTTTTATTCAATTATATATAAAGAAAAGGTAGGAAATGCCATTGACGCTCATTGCTTTTTGCAGGGACATGGGAAACCAATTGAGTGTTACGTGACATGTGTGCCTTTATTTATTTGCATGAATTTAATTTCATGACAGATACTACTCAACTCCCCGGTGGCTAGAATCTAGATAAGCCAAGAAAACAATGCATGTCTGTCGCCTGAGACAATCATACAAATATACAATATATGGAGTATATTTTTATTCTAAAAAACTACATTTTTTTATCATAAAATAATTTAACTATAGATGTCACATTTTAGTCTTAATGAAATGATTTATATATTTTCACATAGATGCCTATGATTTATTTTTGACTATAAGTTTAAAAAATATAACTTTTTCTTAAAAAGTAATCACGCTAAGTCAAATATCCTCACATAAATTGGTAAGAGAGAGTAAAAAATATGGAAGACGAGGCACAGAATTTTATCAATTTTCAAAAATCTACCCCGATACATGAAATGACATTTCAAATTGGATAAAATTCAGCGTCATTCTAGGAAATAGACAAAGTAGTTGGTGCGTGTTAATCACGTATTTTGCTATAAATCAATTAGCATTCGCTATCCTTGTTTAGTTTATTCCGAGTATAACTTGTAAGAGGAGTTCTTCAATAAGATACTCCCACCGTCTATTTTAATTTGTTCTAAAGATACTATAAATAGATTTCCACTTTTACTTGTCTAGTTGTGTTAGTGACTGCACAATTTTTAAAGTATGTTTGATTGGCTTCAATCATTATATGACTTAGTAATTATTAGGGGTGACATAATTGTCATCATATTTATGGCTCGTTAAGAAGTGTGTCAAGTCAATACATGACAAGTAAAAATAGACGGAGGAAGTAATGAATTTAGGGAAACTTGCATCTCTTTTACAAGTCAAGTTAATAATTTAAGCCTCGTGTTAAGTCAAAATTTATGGCGGGGTACATTACATTTTTTTAATTAGTAATGAAGTATGGAAACCATGTCTCCTTGTCATTCAAATAATTAAATAACGAATGGCTCAGAAGAAAATAAGAAATAAGTACGAAGGTGATAATGCAACGAAAAGAATGGTTAATTGCTTAACCAATGAAAGTCCAGCAGGAATACCAACCAGCAGTGAATCTATATGGCCAGGAGTCTGATGAGTGATAACTATGAACCATTTTTGGGAAAGCTACACCAACTACCCACTAAAAGAGAAATATTTATCCCGACTTATTGCCTGTTTGGCCAAGCTTCTAAAATCAGCTTATTTTAAAAAGTACTTTTTTTAAAAATACTTTTCAAAAAAACACTTTTGGCCAAAAGCAGTCTGTGTTTGGCCAATTAATTAAAAAAACACTTTTGAGAAGCAATTAGTGTTTGGCCAAGCCTTTAAAAAGTGCTTCTATTTGTATCTTTCTCAAAAGTACTTTTCAAAAAAGTGCTTTAGGTCAAAAGCTATTTTTTTGAGCTTCTGAAAAACTGCTTCTGCTACTCCCAGAAGCACTTATTTTTTTCCAAAAGCTTGGTCAAACACCTCATTTTTTTTCAAATAAGCACTTATTAAAAAAATAAGTACTTTTGGGGAGAAAATAAGCTTGACCAAACAGGCTATTACTCCCCTTGAAATTTAATTGTAGTTACTGTCCATGTGGACCAATTAATTTACCCCAATACCCTCCCCCCCCCCCCCCCCCGGGCTCAGTTCAGCGTTAGATTCATTCTTTTCGGCTTCAGTTTTGCGGTTTCGCTCTCTTTTAATTTCTTTATTTAGTTGGCCTTTTTTTTTTTTTTTTGGCGGTTTTGGGGGCGGGGGTTGCTTTTATGTCCTTTTCCTTTTTTGGTTAGGTTATTTAAGTCTACTTTTTGTTTTGTTTTTTCTTTTAAATTTTGTGCCTTTTTCTATTTCTGTCTTTTCTCTTCTTTTGTTCTTTTTAAAGATTTAAAATATATACAAATAAAAACATTTACTATTTATTTTAAATTAATAAAAATATAATAAAATCAAATAATTAGACTACAAAAAGTATTAATTTAAAAAAAAAAAAACTAAAGTCACTAGTTTATTTATTAAAACCTAAATTGATATAAAATATATTTTTAAAAAGTATCATTCCAAATGAAAATAAAGCTTATATTTAAAATAGGACCCTACTTTTGGTAGTTTTTCCAAAATAAAATTTGCTAAAAATTATATAAAAAATAAAATATTAAAATAAACTATTTTTGTTGTATTTTTCTTTTATGATTTTTTTCTGTTGAGCGAATGAACTTGTCCTCTATGATAACCTCTCAGTATATGATATATTCCATGTGAGTATCAAAAAGGATTCATGAGTTTTTTTTAAGGGATGAATCAGTCCTATGTGATACCCTGTCAGTATAATATATATACCATGTGGATATTATAGAGAATCAGTCCTTTATGATACTCTGCCGGTATATGGTATGATATG
The DNA here is from genome assembly GCF_029784015.1 of Lycium ferocissimum. NCBI lineage: Eukaryota > Viridiplantae > Streptophyta > Magnoliopsida > Solanales > Solanaceae > Lycium > Lycium ferocissimum. Next base: position 21,346,959 of record NC_081346.1, on the reverse strand, counting down.
TAGGTATCATAAAAGACCGAGAATTTTTAAAAAAAGAATTGAATCAATCTTTTATGATACCTTGTCAGTATATAATATATGCCATATGAGTATCATAGAGGACTGATAAGTGTTTTTGTGTTGAAGGAAAGAATCAATCCTTTATGATATCTTGTTAGTGTATGATATATCATGTGGGTATCATAGATGATTGAGATGTGTTTTTCTTGAAGGAATGAACTTGTCCTCTATGATACCCTGTTAGTAAATAGTATATGATATATACCATGTGGGTATCATAGAGGACTGAAGCATGTTTTTCTTTAAGAAATGACTCAGTCCTTTATGATACCTTGTTAGTATATGATATATACCGTGTGAGCATCATAGACGATTGAGTAATATTGGAATTGAATATGTCATCTATGATTCCCTTTCAGTATATGATATACTATGTGGGCATCATAGATTATTGTGTTGTGTTTTTTTTTAAGGAATGAACTTGTCCTCTATGGAACCCTGTTAGTATATAGTATATCATATAAACCATGTGAGTATCATAGACGACAGAGTTGTGTTTTTCTTGAAGGAATGAACCTATCTTCTATGATACCCAGTTAGTATATAACATATGATATATACCGTGTAGGTATTATAGAGTACCGAGAAGTGTTTTTCTTGAAGGATTGATACAATCTTTTATGATACTCTATCAGTATATGATATATACCACATCGATATCATAGAGGATTGAATGTTTTTTTGAAGGAATGAACTGATAGTCCCCTATGATACTCTGTCAGTATATGATATATACCATGTCAGTATCACTTTATACTGCAATATTATACTTCAACTGCTACTGATGTGGTATCATAGAGGACTGAGTAATATATTTTAAATGATCAATCTTTCTACGATACCTTGTAAATATATGATTGGTATTATTGACACCTAATTATTGACCTCCAACAGTTTATTTTAATTACACAGAGTTCTTGGATCTCAAATGGAGTGACTATGTATTTTCTATAAATCAAAATGATTTTTAAATTATTCTGATAATATTTTGCCATATATATAACTCACATATCCTTGCTATTAATGTAAATCATTTGCCAAGCTTAATAAAAAAATAATTAAAATAATTATTTAATTAATTGTTAAAATTATTGAAGGTCTAATTAACAATTATTTTACTCCGTTAATTCAATAAATTTAATTAATTAAATAAATAATCATTTTACCTCTCAAATTTTAATCCCTGCATACTTAATTTGCATTTGTGCAATTTTTTAATAATTATTTTAAATGATTAATTGTGGTTATAATTATAAATTGTTTATTATGTGATTAATTGCGGCTACAATTGAAAATAATCAATTGTTGGTTAAATGTGGCCATAATTGGAAAAACCAATTTCATGGTTTGACTAAATTAAGGTCATAATTGCAAGCTTAAGTCTTTTTATAATTAGTCGTGTCCATTAGCTTAATTAATTGGTTAATTAGTCTGAATTTGGCCATAAGTGAAATGCTTTAGTTAATTATAAACCTTTTAAATTTTTTCCCATATTACTAATTTGCATGATTCGTCCTTTAATACACACGCGCGCACGGGCGCACACACACACACACATATATATATATATACACGGTGTGTATATATGCATAAGAGGGCCATTTTCTCTCTTCTTTTAAGTTGGACTGAGTCCAGCCCAACAAGGCCAGACCCGGCCGAACTCTTTCACCATACACATATACACACATGCACAAGACAAAACAGACCCTTAAAGTCTCATTTGATAAAAGAACAAGGTTCGAAGGGAAAACCCTAGCCGCTCTTCGTTCCTTTTCTCTCTCGCGTCATATTGCTTGAAACGGTAAGTTTCGCGGGCCCTCGATATTTTTGTTGACTCGGCATGGCTGAGAATGGCAAGAGCATTTATTGCTATGCCACTTTTTAACCAAATCCACCGCGTTTCAACCAGAACAAGGTATTACCTTCCCCTTTTCTTTGCTTTTTCTGCATTTTGCAACGGATAGGACTGTAAGTCTTTAATTATCTTTGTTGTATTCATTTTTTAATCCACAATTTCTATTGGTTCGTGATGAATCACGCAAATTGACCACTACAAGAGAACAGGTATTTAGCTAGAGACACAAATCCTAGCTAAAGTAACAAAATCCCTAGCTAACATCAATTTAGCTAGGAAAACGGCCCTAGCAATTTTCCGTAGCTAATAAGCTCATAGCTAAATTTTAGCTAGAAGAATCTGTTTTACCTAGCTAATTTAGCTAGGATATCTATGCTAGGCACTATTCCTAGCAAACATTTGCTACGACATCTGGTAGCTAAAATCCTAGCAAAGTTTGTTTGGTCAATGTTGACTTTACAAAAACTTAGCTAGGAGTGGCCCTAGCTAAATGACTAGCTAAAAACAGCTAGGAATATTTTGTCATGGTCATTCTATAGCTAATTTGATAAATATCCCAGCCTATATTTATATTTAGATTGGGATATTTTCCTAGCTAGGTATAATTCCTAGCTCGCATATGATGAATACAAATATAATCTGATATAAAATGAAATAAATAATTGAATCCACTCAAGTTAACAAATAATCTTGCATAATCATTTCGAAGAGTATCATTAATCCTCGAACAATGAAGTATACATCTAATGGTAAAATAAAATGTTTTAAATCTAAAATTCAATATATAACACAAACTCAATTATTCTAAGGTACGCTTGGGGGAGAACTAGAAGGATAGTGGTTTTGGATAGAGACCAAGCACCCGACCAATTGATCTAAGGTATTCTCCTCCCACTGTTTCTATCCAAGTTTTCGGTAATTACTCATCCAAAGATAGTATTCAGCAAATTCACAATATTGTCCTCACTGATAGACTATGTAATAGTACATGTAAATATTGTAAATATTCTCTTCCTTATGTATTGTAATCAGGTCCTATAATTTAGCCTAGTATCATTCTGATAGGAGATACCTACTTTGTATATAATGACTTTCATACATCAATACAGAACGAGGATTGATTTCCTACATGGTATCAGACTAGGTTTCTCCCAAAAACCCTAGCATCCCAAACCCTAGCAATCCACCTTTCTCTCTCCTAACCCTAGCCGTAGCCGCCACCCCTTCCTCCTCCCTCTTCTCTCTCTTCAATGGCCGACAACAAAATTTCCATTCTCGCTTTAACAAATACGAATGTGAAATCTTTAATCCCAATCACTCTAGATACGGAAACCGGCCATTATCACGAATGGGCGACACTATTCAAAGTTCTAGCCCGCGTCCACTCCGTACTTGAACACATCATACCACCAACTGACACCACTGAACTCACCGCGTACAATTCAACAAAGGCGGCTAACCTTCCGCTCTGGAAACGGCTAGATGCGGTGGTCCTTCAATGGATATACGCCACCGTCTCCCATGATATTCTTACCTCTATTCTCGTGGCGGATGATGTTGCGTAGAAGGCTTGGAATCGAGTTGCTCAACTTTTCCAAGATAACAAGAACTCAAGGGCGTACCTTTTGAAACCGAATTCACCACCACAAAAATGGCCGACTTCGGCTCGGTTATGGCCTATTATAATAGGCCCAAGTCTCCTCGCGGATCGCCTTGCCAACGTGGGGTCGCTGTCCGACCAACGTCCGGTCCGCGCTTTCTCGCCGGGCCACGGAGACATATGCACACTTTGTCACCACCATCCAACAAGGATGTGTTGCCCTCTTTCTCCGAAGTGTGCTCCACTCAAGCTCGAAGACGCAAGCAGCTCAAGGAACGTGCCCGCGATTCCAATCCCGCGCCTACTTCGTCGATAACGATACTCTCTCCCGCCCACCCGGCGCAATAATTCAACTAACCGTCGTGATAATAATCGTAAGGTGAATTCTAATGAACAAGGGAAAGGGTAATAATAACAACAACAACCGGCGGAAACCCGGGGCGGCCGGGCGGCGGACGAGCCAAAGAACGGCCGTGGCCGACGGACAGCCCACCGGCAGTGGGCTACCATCGGCTCGCCCGGCCGCCCCCCAAAGAAGGCCAATGCCCCCCGCCCGTATCCGACGAGACAAGGGCAAAGCCCCCACCACAAAGATGGCCCTGCGGGCCGCATTCTCCGCGCGGTCCACGACCTCACGGCCTATTCCATGCATGTTCCGACCAATTCTGGGTACATTCCGACAGACGTGGAGGCAACTATGCACACTCTGTCCATGCATCAACCGGATGATAATTGGTACATGGACACCGGAGCGACTTCCTACATTACTGCCAACTCAGGTACTCTCACGTCTTATTTTAATTTGAGCAATAATTCTGGAATCATTGTTGGTAATGGTAGCACTATTCTAATTCGAGGCTATGGTCATACATCCCTTCCTCTACCTAATCCTCGATTACGTCTCCGAAATGTCTTGCATGCTCCAAAACTCATCAAAACCTTATTTCCGTACGTAAATTCACTAAGGACAATAATGTTTCGTCGAGTTTGATCCTCTTCGGGGTTTTCTCAAGGATTTACCGATGGGGAGCCGCCTAACGAGACGTGAGAGCACCGGGAATTGTATCCTATCAATGCCATGAATGGGCCACTCCACCATCCACCTTCATTGCCGCATCACCTAGCTTGTGGCATTCCCGACTCGCCATCCGGAAATGCTATTCTTAGTTCTCTTCGTAGTAATGCCTTAATTGATTGTAATAGGGCCCGAGCTTCTTTTTGCACCTCTGTCCTTGGGGAAACATGTTAAATTGCCATTTTATGATTCATTGTCATTTACTACTATGCCGTTTGACATCATTCGTAGTGATTTATGGACATCTCCTGTTTCAAGTTCTAATGGGCACCGCTATTATGTTTTCTTTCTTGATGATTATAGTAATTTTCTTTGGACTTTTCCAATCTCTAACAAGTCCCAAGTCTATTCCACTTTTCTATCTTTTAAGGCATTAATACGAACTCAATTCGAAAGAGACATTAAAAACATTCAATGTGATAATGGGCGGGAGTTCGCCAATGGGCATTTTCAATCTTTTTGCGCCTCAAATGGTTTAAATTTCCGATTTTCTTGCCCTCATACCTCTCCTCAAAACGGCAAAGCGGAAAGAAAAAATAAATCCATTAATAACATAGTGCGCATTCTTCTTGTCCACTCCTCCGTCCCCCCCTCTTTTTGGCATCATGCTCTCCAAATGGCCACATACCTCCTTAATGTACTTCCCACCAAAGTCCTTGGGTATAAATCACCGACGCAAGTTCTTTATCAACGAACCCCCTCCTATTCTCATCTCCGAATTTTTGGGTGTCTATGCTATCCACTTTTCCCATCTACAACTTTTCATAAGTTACAAGCAAGATCCATCCCGTGTGTATTTTTGGGCTATCCGTTGAATCATAGAGGATATAAATGTTATGATTTATCCACCAACAAAATCATCATCTCACGGCATGTCATCTTTGACGAAACTCAATTCCCTTCTCCAAATTGCACTCCCCAACCCCAACTTCTTATGACTTTTTGGACCATGGGATTTCTCCATATACCCTGCATTTTCTGTCACAGCCTACTCCACCCGTCGTTCCCTCGGTCCAGCTCCTCCCCCCCACTGCCCAGCAGCCCCTCCCCCCCACTGCTGCACCCGTGGCCACTGCCCAGCAGCCCTCCCACCCCTCCCACTGCCTAGCGGTCCAACCCCACGATCGGCGCCGCCAGCCCCTACCCCCCACTGCCCCACCCGTGACTGCCCAGCAGCCCACCCGCATGGTCACTAGAAGCCAACATGGGATTTTTAAGCCCAAACAACCGTTCAACTTAAATACTTCCAAAGACTCTCTCGCATCTCGCCTATCCCACGAAATCGTCGTTCTCTAAATGACCACAATTGGAAAGTCGCCATGGTTGACGAATATAATGCTCTAATTAATAATAAGACGTGGGATTTGGTTCCACGTCCCACTGATGTGAATCTTATTCGTTCTATGTGGATTTTTTATCATAAAAAGAAATCTGATGGTTCTTTTGAGAGGCACAAAGCCCGTCTTGTCTGTGATGGCAGGTCTCAATAGGTTGGAGTTGACTGCGACGAGACTTTCGGGTCCGTTGTCAAACCGCTACTATTCGCGCCGTCTCGAGCATTGCACTTGCACACTCTTGGCCCATTCATCACTGGACGTCAAGAATGCTTTCCTACATGGTAATCTTAATGAGACTGTTTATATGCATCAGCCTATTGGGTTTAAGGATCCAAAGCATCCCCATCATGTCTGTCTCTTGAAGAAATCGTTGTACGGACTTAAGCAAGCTCCCCGTGCATGGTTCCAACGCTTTGCAGACTATGTCTCCACTATTGGTTTTTCACATAGCCGATCTGATCACTTTCTCTTTATTTATTGTCGAGGTTCTGACATTGCTTACATTCTGCTATATGTTGATGATATTATTCTCACAGCTTCCTCAGATGCTCTCAGAAAATCCATCATATCTCTGCTTAGTGCCGAATTTGCTATGAAGGATTTGGGCCCTCTAAGCTATTTTCTGGGTATCGCTGTTACCCGGACTTCACACGGCATGTTTCTCTCTCAGAAAAATTATGCAGCAGATATTATAGAGCGTGCGGGCATGACTGCCTGTAAGCCAAGTCAGACACCGGTCGACACCAAAGCCAAACTTGGTGCCACGGCCGGGCCTCCTTGCGATGATCCCACCTAATATCGTAAGTTGGCCTACAAGGCGTTGCGGTAAAGACCTTACATTCACAAGACCGTACATCTCCTATGTGGTTCAACAAGTATGCCTTCACATGCATGATCCTAAGGTTGCCCATATGCATGCTCTTAAACGCATAGTCCGATACATTCAAGGTACTATTGAGTTTGGTCTCCATCTGTACAAATCCTCCATTGCCTCTCTTGTCTCTTATACAGATGCAGATTGGGGTGGTTGTCCAGACACTCGCCGATCCACATCTGGTTACTGTGTCTTCCTTGGCGATAACCTCCTCTCATGGTCATCCAAACGGCAACCTACTATGTCTAAGTCGAGTGCCGAGGCCGAATACCGTGGCGTCGCTAATGTCATCTCTGAGTCCTGTTGGCTTCGCAACCTTCTTTTGGAGCTCCGTTGTCCCATCCGGACAGCTACATTGGTTTATTGTGATAATGTTAGTGCCATATACCTATCAGGTAATCCAGTTCAGCACCAACGCACTAAACATATTGAGATGGACATACATTTCGTACGTGAAAAAGTTGCCCGTCGAGAAGTTCGTGTTCTTCACGTCTCGTCCCGTTACCAGATCGCAGATATCTTCACTAAAGGTCTTCCGGCGTGCTCTTTGATGATTTCAGGGACAGTCTAAGCGTACGACAACCTCCCGCTTCGACTGCGGGGGTGTGATAGACTATGTAATAGTACACGTAAATATTGTAAATATTCTCTTCCTTATGTATTGTAATCAGGTCCTATAATTTAGCCTAGTATCATTCTGATAGGAGATACCTACTTTGCTTATAATGACTTTCATACATCAATACAGAACGAGGATTGATTTCCTACACTCACGAACATTTTCCTCTTCCTCATTTCCATTTATTGTTATGTTTCTTTCGTGTCTCCATCATCTACTTCAAACCAATCTTCATTTTTTGATGTTGAGGTCTCACCCACCTTCTCCTTAATAATCAAATATAAATGTATTCTGAGAAAGATAAAGAGAAGCACAAGAGATGAATCAAAGAAATTAAGTCTCTTGTTACCTCTTATAAGCTATTTTTTTTTTCATTCTAACAAAGCAAGAAGTCTGCTGCTAACATGGATGCATAGAAAGAAGAAACAGACAATGAATAAGTAGACTTCTATAATTGTAGTCAGTAAAAATTATATATAACCAATACAAAAACTCAACCAAAATAATGCGACGCTCCGACTAAATTGGAATGATAATTCTTTCGGTTCTATTTCTTTGTTGTTCTAAGTTAGCTAATTGAGAAGTCGTATAAAAGTACTAAACTGATATATTACAAAGAAAATAGGGCAGAGGTTTCCTCCTTCTTTTTTTTCCTTCATTGGAGGCAGAAGTTAGAGAAGAATCAGAGTAGCAAAAAAATCATTCCCCTCTCTACTGTTACTAGTATCCATTTCAAATTGCCAACTTGATTATTAAACAAAGCAAACCAAAGTCATATTATATTTTTCCATCTATTCATCCCATAAGTTTGTTCAAACTTTATTTACTGATTATTGAATATGCAAACTTGTTAAGTTTTTGGTCCTGTAAAAAGTAATGCATGAAATCGCTTAATTTTCTCGCCTCTTTTTCAAGTATCATTTATGGTAGTAAATCATAGAACATATATGTCTACTGTCCACATTTTAGGATGGAGTGTTCTTGTCATTCTTAAAGCTATATCAGTAATAATAACCACACATACTAATTGAAGAACTCAGTTGTTCGGCAGAATTTCGCCATCATTAGGTACAGATTTCCTACCAAGTCTATGCCCAACAAGTTAAAGATTAGAAGTTAACAACGTTTTGTAATTTTTTGCTCTTACTTCATTTGACCCCCAGTTTTTCCCTCATAGGAAAATGAGAAGCAACTCAATCTAGCACACCGTATGTTTCCAGAAATATTATGCTTGTCAGTTTATGAATATAGAAATTTCTTCCTCATGTGTTGTGACAAGTAATTCAATGTACAGCCCAAGCACATCAGATATGCCTTGATTGTGTCCCGTTAATGCCCAACGGAAACAAAGGATAGAAATAAGATAAATACATACCCACGTCTTTTGCGTCTTTCCACTGTTCATTTTTTATGTTTGGTCTTGTGAGTCTTCAATATTAATTCATCATTTCGGAGATCTTGCTCTATTCGTACCATCTACAATCATTAAAGATATTATTAGTGCGTGCTGATAAATCACAGAATAAATTTTGACTATTATTGTTGACTTCCTGATCAAAATCCAGCAAAAAGAGTAAGCATATGAGCTCTAGATATTCATTATACAGGAGGGGGAATAAAAGGAAAAGACAAAAAGAGCTAAGTTGTTACCGAATATATCTAATTTCTTATAATGCTTATCCAATCAACCTTTATTTCTAGAGGTGATATGCTAAACTTTCTTGATTTGAATGACAAGCATTAGCTAGTAGTTGAAACACATTGCTGTAACATTTATTAGATTTTAGCGCAGATGAAATATACTACAGTAACACAACAATTGTTTAAATCTAATAGTTGATTACAGGGCATTAGGTAAGTGTTACTCTTTTATTTCTAGTTACATTGTTTTGTCCTCTCCCACTGTATTTGGACCAGAGGCGGATGTAGCATATTCCGGGTTCATCTCAACCTAGTATATTCAACCGAGCATAAATTTATATGTAAAAATGCACGAAATTGCAACAAATAGTACATATGAACGTATAAGATATATGAGGTTCAATACTAAGAGCCTTAATATTGTAGCCATGAAAAATTAAATTTTGAGTTCTCCTCTGATTTAGAATGCATGCAGAATAATAGCAGTATTATTATTTTCACAAACACATAAAGATAAAGCATATACAAAGAAGTCTATCATCAACACTTGCCAGAATGGATAAACTAAAATATCATGTAGTAGTCTTAAGTTTTAATACACCTCTACTGGAAATTTCAAGTAAAGCATGCAATATTTACCTTCACTAGATTTTTGCTTGCGTACTTTATGCTCGGGGTCTTCCTCCTCACTTGTTTTACAAAGTAGATGCAGGAAACTAAAATAATTAAGTTAGCAACAGGCAATATTAGATTCACTACCATATACCTTTACCTTTACACAGGTTTTTATTTTGTAGGAAATCTTATCTGTGAAATAATCTTTCATTGTCAGTACAGGTCAAATAATTCTGATAATAGCGTTTGGTTCAACCTGTCCTTTCTCCTGGACATCTCCTAATAAAATTTCTCAAAAAGCTATTTCGTGTCTTTCATCTGCATAGTTGTTCTTGTTTATACACGGGTTTGGAACCAATTTTATATGGAGAAATTGAAACTAAAAAGAAATCACTTCAGGAACTATTAAGAGTCAGAGAAGCAAGCTAACTAGGGAGAATTAATGGCGCAGAGAGGAGAAGAAGAACCTAATGGATTGTTGAATGTGCGGAAGTGGGGAAGTGGGACTTCGGCGAAAGCGAAGGAGGGAATTTTGATTTTAGAGCTTGGCGGAATTGAGGAATTTGGGGAAATTATTTGAGGTGTTATGATTTTATACAAAAACATAAAATAAAAAGAGGCCTTAAAACACTTAATACAATGTTTTAATGTCGGCTACATTTTTCAACTTAAATATCTTGTACATTATGCACACCTTATATATCTCCACACATGTATTATACATTATATAGTTTGGCATTATATTATAGTTAATATTTCCATATATTATATATCATACAGTGTTTCTAAAAAAAAAAAAATTGTAATATATTCATGTATTTTAATAGAGAGAAGATGCTTAATTTAATTCATATTAATTTACTGAATATAGTTGCTAGCGTATAATACTAAATTATTTTTTCGTTCGAATACTAAATTGCTTTGGTTGATTATGAATCATATTGAAAGTGATAAATTGAATATGTAAGTTGAAATAAATTGAAATTGTATAAGGTGTTATTTTGTACATATGTGTGTCCAAAGATCATTTGTTTCTCCCTTTCCTTCCCAGGGGCGAAGCTATAGTGCAACTTGGGGGTTCGGACGAACCCAGAAACTTTTGCATAGACCTTGTGCTCACGCCATATATAACTTGACATAACATTGACTTTATCGATATATTTATAAGCTATAACATGTCCTTCCTCGAGTACGGACCATCGCTCACGCCTCCGAGGAATTAATAATTCCCTGTGCGGGATCCCTATCGATGATCTTTCGAACCCAGAAAAGGAAGTATATTATAAGAGAGCTGACTGAATTGCCATATACCAAACTTGGCCCGCCAAGCAGAAGTCGCTAACACCTACGGAATCACCTATGATTATTATTGCGCTAAATTGAATAGATTTATCGTCCAAATAGCATAAGAAGAACTCGACATGAACGATTATCATTGTGTACACCTTATATATATTTCCCAAATAGCATAAGAATAACTCCCTCAAGAACCCATCAAACAAGTTCCCAACGCCCTATAGATAGATCCCCGCCACGGTCCGAACACTGGATCGAGTCAACTGTCTTCTCTCTGAGAAAATGGCCTATGGAATATCACAAAATATCAAGAAGACAAGCAAGTATTTCGGGCAACCAGAATCGACTAAAGAAGAAACACACATTTCACTAGAATAACGGTGCCTGGATTTTAAGGGAAACCCCCACCCACTAGAACAACCAAGATCAACCCGTCTCGAAAAGGAATGTCGCACAATACCGGAAAGCATTATCCCATCAATGTTGTGCTTCATATAGGAGTAGAATAGTCGTTTGTAGTTGTCCTAATCCAATCAAAACATGGTTAAATCAAGTAATCGAAATCAATCCTTGTTTGATTTGGATTTGAACTTCACACATACGACCAACTTCTCCTTTCTCCAAGCCAATTCCATGTGTTCAATTATGGTAATGTTTCCATGTCTTTAACTCTTGTTCCTTATAGAATTAAAGTATGCCTTAATTTCAACTCTCTAATGTTTCCTTTTGTGTGCATGAAACAATTTATTCTTCGTAGACCAAATAGTCCCTAGCTCTTGTCCAAAGGACCTTGTTAATTGTCTCAGCAATTCTGCATATGTGTTGCTTGCTTCACCAGTTTCTTTTGGAGATCTATTAAGGACATGGTTCTTGTACATCTTTGTCCATTCTTCCTTTTACATAGATTATCATTTTTACAAATTTGTCAATCATCAAAACTCCATAATTTCAAGAATTAGTATTGAGATCAAGGCAGCTCAACAATTACCAACAACTTTTTCATTGGATAAAATTCTTAGCGGAGCAGGTGTTGAAGCTTTATCATTCCCAACAAAGATTGATAATCACCCTGTAACACCTCATCACGTTGATCTCCATTAGTTTCATTAGGATATTCATTAGCATTACAGACATTCATAGCATTGACATCATAATTAACAAAATTCAACTTAGGATGCAAGATGTGGCTCCCATCTTCATTATAGCCTTACAAACACAATTTTGCAATACTTAGGCAAATGATCGTATTTAAGATGAATAGATCATCTACAAGAGACTAGAAATCATAGAAATGTACCTTTCAAAATTAGTTGTGGTTTCCTTCGACCCTCGTCATTCTCTTTAACGTGATGGGTTCTCCACAAACTTAATTAGGATGGGGACAAGTGAAGAACTAGATATCACAGAGACAAAGGACCAAATTTGACATTCTCTTTTGGAGGAAATAAAAGAAATTCAAATTAATCTCAGGTCAAAATTGCCATTTTAATTATACATAGAACAACCGTTTTGAAATGTGGATTGTTGCCACCACAATTTTGATAAATTGTCTTATTAAAACCGTCTTAATTTTCACAAGTGCCGGATAGAAAGAGCAATTGGTCAATTCGGAGATAACAAGGTTCAATGGGTTAAGGAGATGAGGTCTTTGTTCTATATTTTATATTTTTCCATTTTTCCTTTTTTTTTTATGAATTTAAACAAATTACTTACAACAAAAATAGAATTACCACTAAATTTCAATATGAAACAAATAAAAATTCAAAATATAGAACAACAAATAAATAGATCTAATAAATTAATATAATATTACATCTGTCCCATTTTATTAGGCACACTTTCCTTTGTTATTTGTCTTGACAAGATAACATCATTCTATATTTATAAATAATTTAACTTGAAACTTTTTATCCTATCCTTAATGAGATAATTTACATGCCTTACAAATATCTACGACTTGTTTAAAACCACAAATTTTAATTTTTTTTGTTTCTTTCTCAAAATTAATTGTTGGGCCAACCCACCACAAGTAATTGGGAAATTAAAGTAAATAATATAGTGAAGTAGTAAATTGCAGTAAGAAATTCAAAAATAATTAGACATCTTTCCTTTATAATAAGAACAACAACAACAACAACAACAACACCAGCAACAACAATAGTCAAACAAAAGAAACAAATAACAAAACAAAGAATAACAACAAAGAACAACACCACCACCACCACCAGCAGCAGCAGCAACAACAACAACAACAACAACAACAACAACAACAAATAATAATAATAATAATAATAATAATAATAATAATAATAATAATATCTAGAGCGTAGTAGGGATTCGTCTAGCTAGAGAAAAAAATTTAGAATTCCCACTAAAACTTATCTATATATAGAGTTTGCAGGGAAACTTCCCTAGCTACCTATCGATTTAGCTAGGCAACTTCCCTAGCTAAAACATAGCTAGGGATTAGCTACGATTGTATCCCTAGCTAAACCATAATCTTTGGAGGGAAAAAATTAGCGCCAAAATTTCATTTCCCGCAAAACATTAGCTAGTGGTTTCGCTAGGAAAAAGTCCTAGCAATGTATTAGCTAGGGACTGTCCATAGCTAATTCCTAGCTATCATTTGACTAAATTTTCAGAGGAAAAATATTGCTAGGAAACAAAGCATTTCTAGCTAAATCCGACGCTAATGATGTAAGTTAGCTAGGAATCTCAGTTCTCTAGCTAAAATCCGTAGCTAATAGCATGTTCTCTTGTAGTGGACCTAGTTTGAGTCAAATCCGACCCTTGCTTGTTTATTTACTCTCAATCTTGACCATTGAATTGTTGTTGGGGAAGCAAATTTCAAAAAAATTGTCATAGTCCCACATTGAATTGGTTCTAGGGGTTTGAGATTTTTGGGGTTCTATTTTATAGAACCCCCAATTCACAAATTAGACAGAGGGAATATCTGATATATTCACAAAAATCGAATTACATAGGGTTTCCGCTATTTTTAGCTAAGACCTTTGCTTATTCGAGTTTTTAGTTTTAAAATTTTTATTTGTCCTTCTGTGTGTGGCTGAGGGTTTGGAGCAAAGGAGGTCTTCCAAGTCCATTCTTGATCAAGGCTGCACCTAAGAAAGGTATTTCTTTTTCCTTTAAGTATTTTAATTTCTGTTTTGCTTTATTCTTTGTTATAGTTAATTATTTGTTAGTTTAGTGTAATCTGTTTCAATGCTTTAGTTGCTTTATTTAATTGCTTGTTAATAGATGATTAGAATGGTTTAGAATGCCTTTTATTTGTTGTTTCTAGTTAACTGCTTGTTGATTGTAGGTCAGCATGATTAGAGTGTATTTACTTGTTGTTTAGTTAATTCTTTGTCAATAGTGGCTTAATATAGTAAGTGTTTCATTTATTGTTTGAAGGGACCAGTGTTTCCTTGATTGATTAAATCATGGTTGTTAATAATGTCTTAGATGGTTTAGTATGTTCCTTGTGTGCTGTGTTAAGCAAGATTATTTAGTCGTTTTGCTTACTCCGTTTGCTGTTAATGGTCCATCATGGATATCAAATGCTGCTAAAGTTCACTGTGAAACTTAACATAAATTTATCATGTTTTAAATAAGTATAAGAGCCTGTATGTGTGCTTCACCTTATTTCAATTGAAATACTAACCTGCAGTTGTTATGGTTCTTATTTTGCGGGCGGGGTTAGCGCTCGAAAATCTACTTTAAACTTCTTGGTGCTCTTTCGGACTTGTGTTGAAAAAGAGTCGTCACCTAATTTTTAGGAAATTAGGAAAACCAGTTTTGAAGGGTTTATTCAAATACCGTAAAAAATCCTTTATAATCCAAAGTTCTAGGTAAGGGTTCTGGTGATCCCCTGGGGAAGGTGTTAGGCACCCTAGTATTAAGGATCCGTACTATACGGTTGACCTTTTAATTCCAGTGTGTGATTATTTGCATGAACTGTTTATTTTGTGTTTACTTTCTGCATTTATAAAAGATTGTCATTATTGCATATCATTTGGTTTTGGAAAAGAGTTGAATATTTTCCCCTTATATATGGGGTATTAAGGTTCGGATTTATAATATCCGGGTAAAAACAGTGTCCTTTTATGTACAAGGATACTGTATTTTGTTTATAAAAGGTACAAATATGTTTTGATTTTTGTAATACATACATACATACATATATATATATATATATATATATATATATATATAAGTACATATGCCCCTTTTTTCCATTCATGCTCAATCCCCACACTTCGTCTCGGGTCAATCCGTATGATACGTTAGAACGTCCTATCCTAAAACCTCGTATTTGCAAGCATATTTTTCTTTATTTTGAACAAGCTTAGCTTATGAAAACGGTTTGTTTTAAGTATTACGAGTTAGGGGGCATATATATAAAATTGATTTTGGACTTAAAGCCCGAAAATTGTGACTTTACTTTGGCAAGAAGACATTTTTTAGTTTGGGCTTGGCCCAAATTACCATTTGTATTTTTTTTTCTTTCTGAAATTCAGTTGGAGATTAGCCCAAAATGCATTTGTTTCCAGGTGGGTTTCAGCCCAAAAATCTATGTTTTCCACTATTGGGCTTCGCCCAAATTACTTAGTTTTGATCCAGTTTTTTGTTCAGAACTTAGTTTAATTGTAAAATGCATTCCTTGGTTAAAAGCTGATCCGTTTCGTTATAAAGGAAAATGTCATAGTATTTGTGATCTTGAAAATACCTTTTATCCTTCCATTTGACTTGTATCAAAAATCAATATTTATTATTCTAAAAAAAAAAAATCATTGTACTTAGTCCGGGATTTTGAAAGTTGTTCGGGGACTTAAAGTCTACTAAACGGTATATGCACCGTTTTCCTAAGGCGAATAGTTCTAAAAATACGAATTCCAATATAATGTGAGTTTTAGAAACATTAAAAGTACAACATAAAAAAAAAAAAATCAACATAAATAAAGAGAAAGGATAGGCTAGGGGGTACCAAACACCTAGTTAATCATTTTCACCCATGGTTGGGCCTTCTATCATCCATACGCGTAAATGTTAGCTTCCCTTTCATCTTGGGGCTACTTGTAAAAAAAAAGAATCTATTGGGCCTTGGCCCAACAATTGGCTTAACATAGGCCCAAGTGGCCATGAGAGGTGAAGAGGAGGAAACAACAAGGGAACTCGGTTAGAATGGATTTAGAGCCTGTTTGGATGGGCTTAAAATAAGCGAACAAATTATGTTTTAAATTACAAAGCAATAAGTTGGGGTAGGCTAACTTATTTTTTTTTGGCTTATAAAATTCGTTTTCAGCTTATAAGATGCTTTAGATAAAAATTTGGGAAACTTAAACGGCCCAATTATTTTTTTGGGCTTATTTTATGCGATAAATGACTTTTAGTTCCACCACCAAACACTCAAAAAGCGAAAAAAAATTATAAGCAACTTATAAGCCAATCCAAACGGGCTCTTACTGTACTTATTATATATATAAAATAAAATAAACTAAGATAAAGCACATATATTGATATATATACATATGTCACTAAGGTATATATCCATATAATAGTTTCAAATTAAGACAGCGTTGAATTAGTTCCAGGAGATGGGCCTGGCAAGCCCAATCACATATTTCCTTTAACAATTCTGATCCTAAACCAAGGCGGGCCCAACGTATCCTTTTATATTAATTCTAAGGCTAAAGTGGGTCTCTCTATATCAATTTAGAAAGTTGGACATCATATTCGAAACTGACAAACCCCAAATACTAAAGCCCATGGGAATCCAGCTGATTTTAGCCTGCTATACAATTATATGCACATGATATACAACTTGATATACATTTCGACATGCATATCAGATGTGTATACCTGGTATACGTCTGATCAACCCAACAACTACTTATATAAAGGACTAAATCTTATGTAGGTTCATGTATATATCATGTATATTCCCTTTCTTTTTTTTTTTTTAAACACTTAGCAATTAACTTGCCTGCCTACTTCAACCATTCTAATTCAAACTTTTTATTATCTTGACTAGACTATACTGAGCTGGGTATGAACAATTCTAATCCCTCCAAATATCACCTTAAGCTTTGACTCTATTAACCAGCTACTTCATTCTCCTTTTATCATTGTGATGCCTGTTGACACCCAATTTTTGACCTCCCATAATTTGTTTTAATTACCCAAAGTTCTTGAATATTAAATAGAGTGAAATATGTATTTTCAGAAGTCAAAATGACTTTATAAAATTATTTAGATAATATTTTACCAATCTTGTTTGATAAAATAATTTCTATCATATTATAAATCATTTGGAAATTAATTTACAATTATAATACTTCTACTAAGTTTAACCAAGAGATAAAATAATTTATCACAATTATTCACTCAATTGTCTAAATTGTTAAAATGTCAAGTTGCAAAGTATTTTACTATGTTTAGTGCAAGGAATCTGGTTAATTAAATAAATTAACCATTTTTACCCCTCAATTATTGTTCAATCAATTTATTAGAATTTTGTCATAATTAATTAAGTATTTAATTGTGATTAATTCTAAAAATTGGCCATCAAATGGTTGTAATTGAAATAATCAATTAATAGCCCAATCACGGCCCAATTGAAAGTCAATTTCCATAATTGAGGTCATTATTGCAAAATTAGCCTTTTAAATTGTTGCTTAGTTTAAGTGTGACCTTGTATGAGAAGGCCAAATTCATTAGTTTGACTAATCAAGGTCATTTTTGCAAAGTCACTTTAAATTGGCTAATTTGGACCAAATGAGGCTATAATTGAAATAGCCTGGTCTTAAGACTAATCAATTAAAGGACATATTTGCAAAATTAACTTTAGTTTGTTTAATTAATCTTTCTAATCATAGTAAGGGTTTAAATTAATTAGTCTTTGCCTAATTTTGGTTATCTATTTAAACGAGTGTCAAGACCCGATGCATATATACACATATACACGGATATACATGTATATCATGTCTATATATGAATATGCATAAAAGGGCTCCTTTTATTTTTCATTTTAATTCTGGACCAAGTCCAGCTCAAAAGGGCATGAAGGGCATGACTCAGCCCAGTGCAGGGATAAGAGGGGCAAAGCCTCCTTTCCTTTTCATTTTTTCCGCCTCCAAACGTTCCCCTGCGTCTTTCCCTTCCCCTTACCCCAAACCCTAGCGCCGCCATGGGGCGAACTACCTCTCTCCTACGTCATCCATGCCTGAAAATGGCAAATTTGCAGAGGGTACAGTCTTGTACAGGCTTTGTAAGGCCGAGAAAGGTAAAACATTTAATGTTTCACTCCAAACTCGCGTTAATCTCACCAAACGCAACCTTATCACAGTGAGATCAACCCTTTTTCTTTGTTTTCTGTAGATCAAACGGTCAACACTGTATTTTCTTTAATTACTCTTGTTTGTTTTCGATTTTGAATATCGTCTTATGATTGGTTCTTGAAGAACTTTTTGGATCGAATTTTGGTGGGTGAAATCTGACCATTGATGTTTATTTTGATTTAATCTCGACCCTACAACATGGATATGTGAGTAGAAAAATCCCATTTTTGAGATTTATCCCATATCAAAAACTAGGGTTTGGGATTTGTTTGAGGGTTCTATATAAATGGCCCTAAGTTGATAGATTGAAGAGGAACAGATTGAGATATTCACCCAAAAAAAAAACAACCTCAAATACCTAGGGTTTTCAGCATAAAAATTGCGAGAACCTTTAATTTTGAGTTAAGTTTAAGTTTTAAATTTTGATTGCTTGTGTTGTGTGTGGCTGAGATGATTTAGGAACAAGGAAAATCTCTAAGTCCAACCTCGACTTGGCTGCATAAGCAAAAGGTAATTTTCCATCCTTTCTTTAATTTTAGTTGCTTTGTATATTTCCTCTTATATGCTCATGTGGTAGTTTAGCTCATTTATTATAGTTTTAGTTAATTTATACTTCTTCCACTATGTTATACATTTGATAATGTATTTTAGTGTTAATCACTGCTTATTTAGTAATAGCATAGTTAATTTGTGCCTGTTTTGTATTAGTGTTTGGCTCATGATTATGTTCTGATCAGTGCAGTTTTTTATCCTTGGTTTAGAATGATTGTGTGATTTATTCTTATGGTATAGTTTGGTTGGTTCTTGGCCAGTGTTAAGTCTGTTTACAAATCAAATTTGGTTTCTTTGTTGATCTTTGTGATCCAAAGTTGTTGTGTCCTGTTTGGCTCATGTTCTAGTTTAAATTGGTCATCCTATGGTAGTTTGTTTTGGTTCAATTCTCGGACATAGTCATGTGGTTTGATTAGTAGTCCACAAGTCATTTTGAACATGAGCGTTTAATATAATGTAATCATATATGGTTTTGAATATGAGCTGATGACCTGGTACTGGATAATAGATGTTTGTTTGTGTTTGTTAAAGTCCATAAACTTGGGAAGAGTTCCAATTTTTCTAAAAAAAAAAGAAGTTGTAGTATGGT
This sequence comes from Lycium ferocissimum, assembly GCF_029784015.1. Classification (NCBI taxonomy): domain Eukaryota; kingdom Viridiplantae; phylum Streptophyta; class Magnoliopsida; order Solanales; family Solanaceae; genus Lycium; species Lycium ferocissimum. The sequence continues at coordinate 21,327,509 of NC_081346.1, read as the reverse complement.
GGTTTAACCAAACTGTTTGGGGTCTGTATTTTAAATCACCCCTAGAAGTTGTGAGTTGCCATTATAAGCCCTTTTGGATTGGCTTATAAGTCTTATGTCCGTTTTCAGCTTTTTGGAGTTCGTCGGCCACCTAAAGTCATTTCGTGCTTAAAATAAGCTCAAAAAAAATTTGGCCGTTTGACTTAACTTATCTAAAGCAGCTTTATAAGTCGAAAAACAAATATAAGTGCTCGAAAAATAAGTCAAGGTTACCCCAACTTATTTTTTCGATTATAGTTGTCATGCCTATATGTTCGCTTAAAATAAGTCCATCCAAACAAGCTCTATGTGTCAAAAGTTGTTTCCCTTGGCTGTAATTTAAACGTTTTCCTGTCAAAAAAGATTTTAAATGAATACTGAGTTTAGACTATAGTCCATGGTCTACTTTGCTTTCCACACTTTGTCTGAGAATGGTTAAAATAAGTACTAGTTCAACTGAGTTTGCTTGGTTCTCTCGATTCTTACATTTGTGTTTTGCTGTCTAAAAGAGAAAGGGGAATTTGGATTCTTGATCTCATCTAGGAGGTCATGTTTGTCTGCATAAACTATCTACCACTTATATTGTTTACTCAGGTTTTAAAGAAATATTGTGCTTGTTTTGTATATGTCTAAGTGTCTTATGTAATCTTGAGTCTTATTTGACACTATGATCTAATCACTGATTTGTTGTGGTAACTGTCATAATGGGTGAATTTCACCCTTGATAATATGAAGTTTAGTTAACTGACTAGGTGACGACGTTTAAAAGCAATCCAAACTAATTTTCCTTGTAATCGGATAAATCACTTAGGTTTACAGATTAGGAGTTAAGTAAAACAGGGTCAGGGTTTATGTTTTATTTCCTCTGGTTTTTTCTCTATGCTCCTAAATGTTCAATACATCAACTACCATTACTTGTGTCCTGTGTTGTTCTTTGTGGATTTTTAATATTAGGTTGGTTTCAAAGACACTATTCTGATATCTAGCCAAACTGAGCAGTCATCTGAAACTGTTTTAATGAGTAGGACATAAATGTATATGGACTTTAAAGGACAAAAATGAGGGGTAATGATTTGAAATTGAATTACTTGTATCCCGTTGACATTCTGTTGAAAGTTATAATGTTAGGATGATCTTTTTGTCCTTGTATGCTCTGTTTGAAGAATAGGACTTTAAGTAGAAATTTTTAACCATGTATATCCCCTCCCCTTTTCCTTAGTTGTTTTGAACTTAATATCAACCATATACAATGGATAGACACAGAGCATACAAGTCCAATATACATTCCAATACACATAGAGTTACAATGTATATCACCTGATTTTCTCTTAAAATAAGCTTTAAAACATGGTATAATGGGCTTGGCTGAATCTATCTGATTTTCCACACGTGAACCTGATGGGCTTGAGTCTAATTATTGGGCTTTGGTATAATTTCTTTGAAACTGTTTGCATTCCTTTACTGTTTGGGCCTGTGTCTACGAATCCTTAGGCTTTGAATAATGATTATGTCTCATCCAAATTTGTTGAAATATGTATCTGAATTAGATCTGTTTAGTATATGTACGTTTGGACAATTGAAATATGTATCTGAATTAGATCTCTTTTTTCATATACCGTGTTGGGCCTGAGGCCCAACTCTCTTGATCGAGTCCATATGATTATAGAAAAGGAAGCTAATATTTGCATTGAAGGCCCACCTATGGGTAAAAATAGGCAACTGGTGGGCTTAGGTAGGCCCACCAGCCTAACTCTCCATCGTTTTCATTTTTATCTATCATGTGTAATTTATTTGTATAAACACTTGTATGATTATTGAAAACCCCTATGGATGTAGAATTTAGGAAAAACACATCGTAATTTAGGAAAGTCGCCAAAAACTGATTTTCTAAATCCGGCTAATAATCATCTTCTAACCTGATAATTTTCAGGATTGTGCTTTTTCAAAGGTCACTGTACGTATAACAAGAAAAAATGAAACCTTTTTGAAGTAAATGGGTTTTCAATGGGTGTTGATTCTCTCTTTTAAAAACGTTAAGTGATGGTTCCAGATTGTAAAGTTGTTTGAAAATCTCACTTCAACTGGAAAGAAATTTCGAGATTGTTGTAAAAACGGACCAAAAAATATTTTTTTGTAAGGCTGGGCCGACTGAACTTGATTTAAACATGTTAAGATTTAAAGAACATATGTTGAAACAAGTATTGGACTTGGACTGCTGGGAATTTGACCTTGAACATATTTTCTGAGAAAAGATAAGGCTTTTGGTCCTGGAAGCCCAAAAAAATATTGAGACCGGACTGAAAAAAAATGATATAAGTATCTTACTGGACCAAATTTGAGTTGGGTTCTGGATGTGGACCGCGGACTAACCTCATGGGCTTCAATGACATAGAAAAAGAAATAGACATAAATATAACTTATATGTTCTTAAACATATACGTGTACAAATCAGAGATATACTTCATATTTATATTTATTTATATATATTACTACTTATAATTAATATAAGAGGGAATGTGCTTCTTTTGTCGTCTCACAGGGACGAAATTGAAATATTGCAAATATTTTCAATCTTTGATGCTACACGTGGCTGCTGCTGCAGCAACTGGATTTGCTTTTTGGTCCTTTCCTGAATAGCGAGTACTACTCCGCGGGCCCAATATAATTGGTGTGCATTATATTTGTTTAGGATTTTTCTTCTTTCTTTTTGTTCAGTTGAGGATTTCTTTTTGCCCTTTATATCAGATTTCTTTCTCCAGTACTCCCTCCGTCAAAATTTTGTCTTACTTTTCTTTTTTACTTCATTTAATAAAGAAATCTCTTTTTTTTTTATAACTTTTTAATTTCAACTTTTTACATAGCATATTTAAGACCACATGATTAAAGGATATTTTAGCACATTTAACATATCTTTAGTTAACAACAAGAAGATTTAAAAGTTTTTTTACTTTCTTCAACTCCGTGCCAAGTCAAAACCAGACAAACATTTTGAAACGGATAGAATATATATTTTTCTCTGATTTATGGTGTTTTTAATTTTTATATTTAATTCAGAATAAATAATTTTTTACATAATAAAAAAGATGTTAATTTTTTTTTTGTTTTCAAATTTACTCTTATTTTAATAAGTGAGTTTTTACCTAATCAAGAAATCATATTAAATATGTACTATTTAATTAAAAGTAATTTAGTAAAAATACCTCTTACATTCTATTGATGAGTGAATTTCTTAACATATACTCAAATAAAAATACCATAAATATAGATCTTGGGAGTATCTTTTAGTTTATTTTTTTCTCATACATTTTGATAAATTTAGGCAACTAGCCATAATTTCTCGAACTTGCATTTATTAGGTCTTATTTTACATTTAAATATGTCGTATGTTCCTCTCCATATTTTTTCCCTCTCTATTTGTTTTAAACCTACAAAATCTTACTTCCTTAATGAGCTCATATGTGCTTAGCTTCATTTTAGAATTATTTTCAATAATTTCAATTTTTTTCTTTATTTACTTGAATTAGTATTTACTAATATCCTTATAAGTTTCTTTGGTTAATTTCTGTAAAGATTCTAAACTAAGATTATAAATATTAACCTAAACTTGAAGTTATTGAAAAGTTTACTATGTTATTTAGATGATTCTTGAAGATGAAAATATAATTTTTTTACTAAAACATGTGAAAATAAAAATACATTAATATAACCTGAAATGAATTCAAGATAAGCATAAATAAGTTTGAAGTAAACAATTTCATCAACGGTGAGAGTTGAAATGTTAAAGAAGCAAAATAAAATTTTCCTTTTATGTACTGGAAACATATATACTTATTTGGAATTTTAATTATTATGTGAGATTGTTACTTTATATGTTTTTAAAGTGTTTATCTGATCTGCTACTAACTTCTTAACGTACCTTATTATAGGTTTTTCTTTAAAGAACATCAAAATCTACTCATGTATGGGTGTACTAAAAATAAATTAGTACATAGTATTTGAAATCAAATCAGGATATGTTTCATGGATAAGTGCTATTTTAAAAAATTATATATTTAAATTCTGGTTTCGGTTTGAACTTTAATTCCTTTGCATACACGAGTTATTTTTTATAAGACTCAAAAATCTTTTCATAGAATTTGTATTAAATCTTATCTTTCTGAAATTCATAAAAATACGAAAATATTTCCCAATCTATGATCTTCGTCAAGTTGTTAGTTATCATACTTTATCATGTTAGTTTATCGAATATCGAATCACTATCGTACTTTATCATGTTAGATATTGAATCACTTGTGTCCCTTGGGATTTGCTAATTTTCCTACTTTACTTTCTTCCTCATAAGTAATGTTTTTCTTTAAAATTACCTAATTATATGACGAAAAGGCTTTAATAATTATAAAAACTTATCAATAAGATATGGTTAACTTGTAATTACATTGAATTAGTTATGCGATAAAAAACTAGACTCATATTGTACTTATTGAATAAAAATTAATATTTTTATATCTTGAGCTTGGGCTCGGGCTTAGCACGAGCCTCCGGTAACTAGTATATATATAGAGAGAGAGAGAGAAAGAGAGAAGGGGAATATGGATTCATTTGGTGTTTGGTGCTTGTATGTGTTGTTGAACATGATCTTTGTCTTCACAAATGGCCTGTGCCTGTATGTGTTTGGTGCTTGTATGTGTTGTTGAACATGATCTTTGTCTTCACAAATGGCCTCTATTTATTGGAGCTTTTGGACTTCAATTTCGAATTTCAAATTGTTAAAGAATCTTTCTGAATTCAGTCGGGTGCTCATTGGGCCCCATCGCCACGTGAAAATTATGATGGGACTTTTTACCGAATTTTTTTCTTGAAATTATGATATGAATGAAAATGACAATTTGCGGAAAACTAAACGCTTTTAAGCAAATAAGTACATTAATCACACATTGAAGCTCGTAGGCCAATCGTATTCCACGGATATTTAATATTAGAGTGCGTAAAACCTTCCCTAGGAGATCACCAGAACCCTCACCTCGAATTTTGGTCCAAAAGATTTTTTCCTCTTATTTGAAGAAATTCTTTAAACCCGGTTTTCCTAGTTTTCTATAAATAAATTAGGTGGCGACTCTAAAAAAAATACTCAAATCCAATTAGAGCACCAACAAACTCGTAGTAACTTTTATGCCTTAACCCGCATAAAAGCGAACCGTAACAATGTCAACAAAGTCTAAGTCCTAAATTAGACTCTAACCAAACCAACAGGATGTTCAATATACATCAGATTTGTATAGCATGATTACACAGTCTCAAACAACTCAAACAAATTCCAAACCTTATGCAAATACCCATAACAACACCATAATATTCAAACTGCCTAACAGGGATACATAATTTCAAATGAATTCAACAGATCTCAGAACTTGATACAAGTAATCACGACAAGACTATAATATTGAATGACATAAGATGTACATATAACCTCAGACGAATTCAGCAGATCTTAGGCTTGATACAATACCCACGACAAACCGCTATAACATTTAATAAGGCTAAATAGATGAATATAATCTCAAATAGGTATCATAATATCTAGTCAAACATTCAGCTAGCCATAGGGGCTCTCAGTACCATCTTTTGCAATACTAAAGACATAATGTGAAATCAGGGAAAAGAGTTTGAATCTGTAACGACCCGTTTGGTTGTTATAGTCTTTTTGGTATTTTCGCCATTTCCTGAGCATTGATTAGCTCATTTTTTATCCAATGGGACCGTTGGCACTCTTCCCGAGGTGTCTAGACTGGATGCGGGCAACTTTTGTGGAATATAGGCTTAAAGTGAAAAATGATTGACCCGAAATTGACTTTTGGGTAAACGGACCTTTTAGGGATTTCGTCGATTACGAGAGGTCCGGATGGTCGTTTAGAACTTGTGTCAGTATTTGCTTTGGTTCCTAATGCACTCGAATCCATTTTGGGACTTGGGTTGGAAATTAAAATTAAGGCGTCGGGGGTTGATTCGGTCAACGAGACCTCTGTTGGAATTTCGAGGCCACGGGCGCGTTCGTAGCATGTTTTTATGTGGGTCTATGTGTATGGTATGTGAGCAGATGGCCTTAGGAATTAGTTGGAAATCGGATCAAATAGTGATACTTGGGAGAGTTTTTACGGTGTCTGGTGCCCGCTTTGGCGACACCAGCACCGCGGTAGTGGCGCCGCTAGAGCGGTCAAGTGATTTTTGTTCTTACCGCTGGAGCGGTCGAGTGACCGCTAAAGCGGCACCGCTAGGGCGGTCCCAGTGCCGCTAAAGCGGGTGACGAGCAGTTTGTAAAATTAATGAAGTGTTAAAAGCCCTTAGACCCTCATTATTTCTCATTTCGAAATTAGAGCTTTGGAGAATAGTTCTTGGAGATATTTTGGAGATATTATTGGAGGTATATTTTGCTTGTTCCTTTACTCTTTCCTTTAATCATAATCATCTTGGATTTCCCCTTCCCTTTAATAATCCTTTAATGATGGAAGTTGAAAGAGGATTTTGATGAACTTTTCCTTAGGCTCATTAATGAGAAAATTGATGATGTTTATGTTAGATTTTGATGAATCTAAGCTTATTAATCATATATATTCCATTTCTAGTGTTGAATTTCGGAATCAAAGAGTTACGGTTTATACCCAAATTGGGGGTTTTGCTTGAAATAATAAATTAGGCTAATCCTTGAGTTAAATCAGCAATTAGTAGTTGGGTTATGATCACCTAGTGTTTAATTTGATATTTTGCTTTCGAATTTCCCGTTTTTCCCTTATGGGTTTGTTTTCCCAATTTCTAGGGTTAGAATTAACCTAATTTGGATAGTAGCAATATTAGTATCATTCTTTATGATTTCTAATCTAGAATTTGATTATTCTTAGACTACTTTGGTTCTGAGGTTCAGCGGAAGGCAAGGCAAATGAGTAAGTTGTTGGTGTTGCGGTTCGGCCATCCAAGTAGGTTATGGCTTACCCTTGGTGAGACTTCGTATAGCGAAGCGCATATTTAGATTATATTGTCTGAGATATCATGTGAACCTCCGGGTATGAAGTTGGGTTGGATATTGCCTTAGGTTGGGCCCTGTTATGTGTTGGGACTGGCCACCCCGTTGTGTTGTGCTTGATTGTTCTATTATGTCGGCTTGATGCCATGAGTTGTTGATAGATATTGGATTCTATTTATCGTCTTGATTCGGATACATTGTTGGCATACCCACTGTTGGTATTTACGATTCGGATACATTGTTGGCATACCCACTGTTGGTATTTGCAATTTGGATATATTGTTGGCATACCCAACAACATACCCAGTGAAATCCCACAGTGTGGGGTCTGGGGAGGGTAAAATGTACGCAGATCTTACCTCCATCTCGGAAGATAGAGAGGCTGTTTCCGGAATTGTTGGCATACCCGCTGTTGGTATTTATGATTTGGATATATTGTTGGCGTGCTCATTGTTGATACTTGTGATATTAAGCATGATTATCGATGTTGATCCATGCATTGCATGCACTCTCATTTTCATGATACACTATTGCATGGCCGATATCCGAGGTTCATTCCGAAATCGTTGATTGAGTGAAATTGATACTTGATAAAACTCTTTTACTTGAGTGACGTGAGATGGACGATATTCGATGTTCATCCCGAAATAGTTGATTGAGTGAAATTGATACTTGATGAGTTTTACTTGAGTGACGTAAGATGGTCGATATCTGATGTTAGTTCCGGAATCGTTAATTGCATGGCCGATATTCGATGTTAGTTTCGGTATCGTTGATAGTGCATGGACTCCGCGGGTCTCCCAGGGTGGTGCCAGTGAGAACCCCCCGTGGGCAAAGATCCGGGATCCCGTCTGTCTGTTGGGCAAAAATTCAAAACGGGCGGCACTTAGACTTCGCGAGTCACACTGGGTTGTGCTACCGAGACGTCGATATTTTCGTCTGGAGTACATGTGTACACAGCATTTGCATGGCATTGCATTGCATTCATACACTACTGCATTGCATTACGACTTGATTTGAGGTGTTTGGTGTTGTATTGTGATGCTGTATTTGGATTGGATATATTCAGACTTCGCACATTTGGAATTAGATGCTTTACATAGGCGATGACGGATACTTAGATTCGATTACATTGACTTATACTTGTTGGTTTATCTGTTATCTGCTATCTGCTTTATTATCTGAGTTGTGTTAGCTATGCTTAGTCGGCTCATGATGCCTACCGATCGTTATTTTGTACCGACTGCACTTGTCGCATTCATTTGGCAATGCAGAGTACCAGGTTGGATCCACTTCTATGACGCGTGGCTGATATTCGCTTCAGCATTATCTTCGAGTCTCCAGGGTGAGCATGGCCGTTCGCTGCCTTGAAGACTTCTCGATCTTTATGTCCTATTCTATTCAGAGACATAGACACTTATATTTTAGTATTCTATACTTGTATTATTCTCCTATTTAGATGCTCTTGGGTTATTCAGACTAGACCCTGGGGATGTTATTATCATTCCGCACTATTCTACTACTTATATATATATATATATATATATATATATATATATATATATATATATATATATATATATATATATATATCGTGAGACTTACATATTTATTCCGTTCCGTTGCATAATTTCATTCTTTTAGGTATTTATTCGTTACTAAGTTGAGGGTTGCTTACCGAGGTGGGAAGGTAAGTGCTCGCACGGCTTAAGCAAAATAGGTCGTGACGGAATCAATTTACAACCCTTTTTCTAGACTAATGTCAAATCTGCACAAGACTCTTACTATGCCATTTCATGTTTTTAGTAATCAGACACTATGGATGAATTAGGACCAACCTCATTGTAACAAGATCATTTGAAGACCATCTTAAGGGGAAAAACAGGTCCACTTCCTGGACTAATCCCTTGTTGTAATGAGAGAAAGAGTCAAGTCAGTGCATGAGGGTAGCAAGTTTCACCCCATGAACTTGCAGGGCATGTCATGATAGCCTTTTATTTGAGACAGAGCAGTACTTGAATCAAGGTATACTTGATTCTTTCCAAATCTCCTTCTCCCCAAGGTATCTCTAGAAAGACTTCCCCTGTCAAGTGGTTTATAAAATGCTTATTCATACACTTGAACCCATCATACTATCATTAGACCAATTAGACCAAAGTAAGACAGTTCTAGGAAACCATACTTAAGCACATTTTAGCTTCTCAAGATCAGATTAACAACACTAAACTAGAACAACCCTAGTTCTGTGTTTATTTTAGACCTGCCATCTCATCTTGAATACCCACTCCAACTAGACTCTTTAATACCTTAGCCTCGCCTGACTTAGAGACTGACTTCTTTTGAGGCAAAATGACTTGTATGCTAACAGATTTAAAATAGGTCCCTTAAGGCCATTTCATTTATTTGTCACATCTTGCAAAAGGGAGTTAGTCTTTTCACACACAAATTCTCCTCATTAGTCGATCATGCTTGTTAATCCTTTCTTGAAGCTTCAACTTGATCCTAGGTAGTCAAATTGGGGTTTAGACTAAAGAAAAGATCATCACAATTGCCATAATCCAAGTTTACAAGTCAACAGACCATTCTCATGCCACTACTAATCAGAATCAACTTGAAATTAGCATCTCTAGGTTCAATCTCAAGCTATGACCTTCTGAACCTTACTTCAAACAATTGGATATAGAAAAAAAGAAAACTTAGCATTTAAACAGACAAGGCTCAATATAATAGTATTATACTAATCATTAACAATATTAAGCTTAAACTAGAATTTAGTGAACCCTCATGCTTAATCTACTCCAGATATTCAGACATTAAAGACTAAAATCAACATATGTTAAATAGTATCTCCACAGAATCACATTACCCCAAATCATTAATCACAATCAAGGAAATATATATACATATTAAACACATGAATAATCTGGATAATTAACAACTAGCCAAGCTATCTAAATATTACTAAAACATATAAATTTTTTGAAAGAAACTAAACAACAAGATAAAAAATTACCTTTTTGGAGCGCTGTCTTGTACAAGAATGGATTTGGAGCCTTTTTGTGCTTCCAATCTCGAGCCACAAAATAAGAACAAGGAATTAAAAATTTTAAACTAAAAGACTCAGCTTTTTAAGTTGAATCCAAATTTTCGAACTGAAACCCTAACTTCGAGTCTTAATGCTCAAAGATTTGGGTTTTTCTCTCCTTTTTTTGTTTTGTTTGAGAAATAGGTTCTATTTATAAAATGTGTGAGACCCTACTTTTGATGTGGGACAAACAAGAAATTTTGAAAAAAATTACTCTTCATCTTCATGTTATACGGCTATGATTGGCCTAAACAATGATTAACCGACTTGATTTGATCCATTCTCCATCGATCCGAATCACTCAAGACTCGGCCAAAGGAGAATTGTGTATTCGAATCCACAACACAACAATGAAAATTTAATGATTTGCAGGATTTGACTATGAATTAACAAAAATAAAAGAAAGAGGAGAACAATACCGTGTTTGGGGTGTTGTTTGTTGAAAATGGAGTAGTGCAATAAATGTGTTGCCTTGTTTGGCCATGGTAAAGGCTGCTAAGACTGAGGACCTCTGTCATTTTGCCATTTTCGACAAAGATATGGCAGACGAGAGAGAGAGAGGGTCTAGGGGCAGCGGCTAGGATTTCAGAGGAAACCCTTGAAGAGAGAAAATGACCCCCTTAAGGGGTCCGTTTGGCTGAGAAGATGAGCATTTTTTTTTTGGGCCGAGTCAAGTTCTTTATTGGATTGGGCTTGGCTGATTTTAAAGATAAAGGGAATAGCCCAAATGCTATATATATACATATGATATACGCGGATATATATGTATATTAGCATATATTTATGTATATATGTATATAGGGGAAAATACACAATTTTACTATATAGGTAGAGATTAAAATAAACACCTTATCAGTTAAATCATTTCAAATATAGCCATAATTTAATAAACTAATTAATTAATTTAAAATATGGCTAATTGCATGAATAGAATTGATTTTGCCAATATGGCCTTAATTTGAATTAAGCCATGAAATTGGCTATCTCAATTAGAACCTTGATTGACTAATCATTTGATTATTTCAATTGTAGCCATAATTAAACACATAATAAGTAATTTTTAAATATAACCACAATTAACATCTAATTAAACATTATTAAATTCACAAAAAATGTAAATTGATTAGTAGAAATTAAAGTTCGAAGTGTAAAATGATTATTAATTTAATTAATTAGATTTTTTGAATTAAACGGAGTAAAATGCTTGCTAATCGATTTTAACAACCAAATAAATAATTATTTTGAATTATTCCCTTGATTGATTTTAGCCAGTGTCTCATAATTATTGTAAAATATTTAAATTAATATCCAAATGATTTATAGTATTATAGAAATTATTTTGTCAAATGAAATGGCGAAATACCATCTAAATAATTTTATAAAATCATTTTGATCTGTAGAAAATACCTACTTCACTCAATTTAATATCCAAAGACTCTGGAAAATTGAAATAAATTATGGGAGGTTAAAAATTAGGTGTCAACAACAGTTATACTGTTTGAACCTTTCTAGGCATAAACTTACACTTAGCATGGTTTAGATGGCTAAACTAGTATGATTAATAACTTTAAATGATAAAGGATGTCCACCCTAGCCTAATATGGTATTATTAATATCTCTATGCTAGTTTAGAAACTGATCCTGAAAAGTTTTAGAATTGGTATGAGTTTATCTGGTTCACTTAGATTCCAGCATGATAAAGTGAGGGTCAAATGGTGTTAGCAAGTCTAAATAGGATCAACAAGGGTCTGAATTCAACCTCAGTCAACCTAAATATGTAGTATTGCTGATCAAGTACCCTCTTTGCTTAAAATGACTTAAATGACCATTATGTTGCAACTAGTTGGAATTAACACTCATTCATTGACCAGAGTAGTCAGAAATGGATTGAAAATGCATGTATAGCATGTAAACCTTAGAAACCTAACCTTGAATAGTCTAAACCTGTCATTAATTCTCATGAATGAGTCTTGTAAGAATTTGTTTAGTTATCTCCAAGTACCGCATGTATGAGCACAAAAACAATAAAGGTCATTTGGGTCGCGCCTAACTTGTTGATTGGAATTAAAATGTGAGAACTAATAATATGCAGATTATATAATAATGAGATTATTAAATAATCATTGATCTCTCTAACAATAGATTTGAAGGTTATCTTCCAAATATTATTGGAGATCTCATTGGGCTTCGTACGTTGAACTTATCTCACGATGGCTTGGAAGGAATTATACCAACTCCTCTAGGTATGTGGTTGCCTAGGTTAAGTTTAATGCCTTTGTGTCTGTGAAATTTTACTCATTATTTCTAGATTTGAATCTGAATTACACGTATGAGGGTCTAAAAGTGATACTCAAGGCTTGGTATGTGTGTCCTGAGATTCTATGTTGACTGCATAAGGCCAAATGTCCAGTTATGTGTTGATATTCCTCTTTTCCCTGCACCTGAGCATGTTTTCCTCCTCTGAATATTTGTATGTTGTCTCAAACGCATCACATGAACCTGCAGTGCATTTTTTCTCTTAAAGCTTGATCTAAACTTAGCAATGTTGATGTCCAGCCTATCTGCTAGTTCCCTATGTGAAAAATCATGCCTTCTTTGTCTTACCATGGTTATGTCAAGACTCATGTTAAGAATGAGCCATGTAGTTTGTGTGACCATCTGTCAAAAGGACTTAAAATCTTGCCTTGTCTGTCTGCCTGTATGCATACTGAATGCTCATGTGACCATACTGAATGCTCATGCCCTTGCATAATTGAACTCTTATGCAATATTGCATCTCTGTTTCTCTTTAATCCTGCTGAGCATCTGAAAACCATAAGATCTTGTTGTAATATTTGCATGGTGTCTGAAAGAAGTTTAAATGAGTTTCATTTGTCATAAAATGAATCTGATAATGCTAGAAGTTTAGTTCAATAAGCCTATTTTTGAATAGTTGATTTTTCCAGTATTTTTGAATTGGCATGCTTGTTTAAGCCCTCTCATTCTTTCCTCAAAATACCTCATATTGTCACTGAAATAATGAAAGCCTAATGGTAAGATATAGTGCATCTTTTCTGCATTAAAACTTGTCTACATATGCTGTCAAGATGGAGGTTTTTAGTATGATAATTGAGTTCTCTCAAATCTGAAAATGAGTAGGATGGGATCTGGTTTGTAATAAAGTGTATCATCTTTAGTAAATATTGGTATTGGAGTTTTGATCTTTCTGCTTGTTTAAGATGTTATACACATAGGGATATATCAGGATATAGAAAATATACAGTCTTTATATGCCTTTGGTATGTATATAGACTTGTATATCAAGTATACACTTGGTATATCATCCGTATGGATTTAGAAATCTCTCTAGGTATTTATGTGATGCTGATTTGGGCTTGCTTCTTTACCTATTTTTCTTGTGGGGCCTCTTTCCTTTATATTGTTACCTGCATATGTTTGGGCCCATTTGTTCTTTCACCTTTAATGTTTTGATAATGGAATTGGGCCAGCCTGTTTTAAATCTTTTCTTTGTACTTATAATTTGGGTTTGTTCTTTTTGTTTTTTCCTCGCACATAAGGACTGTTTAAGTATAGTGATATGCGTGTGTATACACATGGTTGTTATATGTGTGTATTTAGTTTACATTAGACAAATAGTTAAGTTCTAGATACCTTCTAACTATAATTTTCTTTTTCCCCCTTTGTGTTTGCTTGAGACCTCGACGTGGGCCACTTGGGCCTCTTCTTCTAAAAAACCCATTGGGCCTGAGGCCCAACCCTTCTTTCTTGATTGAGTCTGCAAAAAATGGCGAAACATTGAAGGCCCAACCATAGGTGAAAATGGCAACTGGTGGGCTTAGGTAGGCCCACCAGCCTAAACCCTCTCTTGTTTCTATTTATATATACATGTGTATAATTATTTGTATAATAGTTGTATACATAAACAACACTTGTAAATATATTGAAACCCATGTATGTTAGGACTTAGGAAATTCCAAGTAGAGATTAGGAAAAATAGTTTTCAAATGATTTTATGAAAATCGAACACGTGCAAGATAATGATCGCATGAAATTGGTAAACTTGAGGTTTTTTTTCGCAAAGCATTTCCAAGTAATATAAATATGGAAAGTCAATGGTTTACGCAAACGATTTTGAAATAGGAAAATTGGACCCGTTTTTAGGCCTTTAAGCACGTCAAAAAATCTGAAACAAAAAATGGACTATTTTGGACTAAAGAGAAAAAATGGACTGTTTTGCACTTGGTTTGTAAAGATTTAAGATCAGGCCGGTTTTGACATAGGGACAATGTGATTGATTTCTAAACAAGGTATCATGACATAAATGAATTCTTTCTTTTCAATTCATAATTGACTTAAGGCATTTGTCATATTTTGGGCCAAAAGCCCAAGCCTCAAGGCATAAAAACAAACGGAAATACCCTTGAACCGGATTTGAGATAAGTTGGCTTTGGTGTTGGGGTATGGTTGAATATATGAGCTTCAATGGATTAAGGAAATAAAGACAATAAACTCCTTTTCACTTATACCTGTACTATTATTATAAAGGAGATATACTCCATTTATTTTTCTATATAAGTAATAAAACTTATAAGAACTAAAATCATAATATTTGGACCAAGTTAGTAGTCACTCTACTTGGGAGAAATCCCGAGTGTGTTTTGGTCCGGAAATGAAGTGATTTGAACCCCTATAAACATCTTTGACCAAATCTTTTCTCAAAAGGATATTTTTGCCAAAAAATGAAATTGATGATTAGCATGACAAGTTTTTCAAGAAAGAAACATTTTTAAGCAAATAATCACATTAATCACACATTGAAGGTCGTAGGTCAGTCATATTCAACGGATCCTTAATACTAAGGTGCTTAAAATCTTCCCTAGGGGAACACCAGAAACCTTACCTCTAACTTTGGTTTAAAAGAATTTTTCTCTTGTTTTGATAAACCCTTTTACCCGGTTTTCCTAATTTTCTTTATAAAATTAGGTGGTGACTCTAAAAATATAAAATCTAAATGAAGCCCACAACCTCTTAGTAGCTTTTATTCACCCGCGTAAAAGTGAATCGTAACAAGTATCATAATATACTGCAATGGTATACTTCAACTGCTACTGACTTGGCATACTATATGCTAGAATAAATTATTTTTGAGATATAGAAAAATGGAAAATAAAAATATACTATATCAGTTATCCTTTTTATTTATATATAAAAAAAGAAAAAGATAAAGGAGCCAAATGGTGTGTAGAACAAGATTATTTATAAAAAGAAACAGGAATTAAAGAAAAAAATAATTTTAAAGAAAATAAAATTGGAAAAGGAGAAAAATTGAATGAAAATTATCAGAAATTTTAAAAATAAATTAAAAGAGAGAAAAAAAGTGAATGAAATTAGATTATGAAGAAAAAAAAAAGAATAAATGAAATAAAAAAAGGAACAAGAAATTAAGAAATAAAAACATAGAAAAAAAATGAAAAGAAAGGAGTTAGAATTAAACACGGGATCAAATTATGGTGAAAAAGAAAATAAAGAATAATATGATTTGAAAAAAGAAAAAAGAAAAAAAAGAACAAAAAAGGAGAAAAAGAAAAAAAAAAAAACGAGAAAAAGGAATAGGAGAAAAAAAGATAAGAAGTAGAGAAATAAGAAAATAAAGAAGAAAAAAGAGACAATTACCAACAAAAGCTACAATGGATAGGAGGGGTAAATAGTTTTAGGGGTATTAAAGTAAGGGGGCATGTAAGAGTAATTACTTTGTGTGTAGCGAACTGTGGATAACGAAATTTTATTAATTTTCAATTCACAAGAAATTCGAATTATATTAAATAGTCCAAATAAATATTGTTGGCTAGTATATTTGGATCAATTATTTAAGTCCAATAAATACGGATTTAATTAAAGGTCCAATTTCGTTGGGCTAGTCCATTGATTTGAGCTACAAATGATGAGCCCACTTTGTCAAGCCCAAGATATCATCTTATCCAAGGGGCCCAAATTGGTGCCACGTGTCAAATGACGTGGTAAACCAAGTCAAATAAAAGAGCCTATAACGTCATGCCACGTGTCAAAATGATGTAGCATGCCCAGTCAAATCAAAGGACAATGAAGATGCGCCACGTGTATAAGTGACATGGTCCCGCCAATCAAATATCGACATGTATCGACTTAAATACGATTGGTCGAAAAAAGCACATCCTTATCACGACTCCTCCATTACTCTGACTATAAATAAGGGTCTTATAATTCAGAAAAGGGGACAGAAATTCTAACAAGAAGCCAGGGAGAGCTCGTGGATCAAACGCCGCAGATTTCTCTACAAGCTAAAAGCATTCAAGCACTCAAGTATTTCTCTAGAAGTTCTAGAGATTCAGACGAAGATTCAAGATCAAGCTCGTGAATCCAAGTACAAGTTCGAAACGCAAGACCACAGTTGAAGATCAAGCTCAAAGCCCTTGAATTCAAATACAAGTCAAATCAAATCCATCATGTTCAAGATCAAGCTCAAAAGCCACTTGAATTTATTATGAAAAGGCGAATCGGAGGATTAGCCAAGTTATGTCATATTCTGAAATTAAATACAACTATTGTTGCGATATTTTCCTGCCTTGATTATTATTTTCTCGATGCGAATTTTATTGTCTACACGAACATGTGTGTTCTTTTCCCACCATTTTAAGCTGGGTCTTATAGAGTACACACCTGGGCCGTTGGGCTTGTTATCTGTGGATCTTCTTGGACTTGGATATATGATGCAAAAATCAGTACGGGCCCATAAAACTAATGATGGAATTTGAAGACGGAAAATAGTTCCAATAGTTAATTTATGCGTTTAATACGGGAAAGTACGTCGAAACCCCCTGAAAACAAGATAATTACCCGCTCACCCTTTACTTTCATGGCCCCAAAATTATAATACCAACATGGTATCACCCTGTCTATTATATACTTATACGAAAAAATAAGGGAAAGAGCGTGATGCCCTCTGAAAATAAAATAATTACCCGCCATAACCCCTCCACCCACTTTTAAGTTCCCAAAACTATATACCCAAAATGCCTCCAAAATTATGATACCAACATGATATCACCCTATCTCTTATATACCATGAAGGTATCACAGAGGATTTCTTTCATTTCTTTAGAAACACTCATCAGTCCTCTAATATGGTATATATAATATACTGACATGGTATCCTAGAGGATCATGTTCATTTGTTAAAAAAAAAAAACATACTTTCTTTTTAGGGAAAGAGGTAAATATACCCCTCAACTTTGCGATTTAGAGCAGCTATACCCCCGTTATACAAGTGGTGTAAATATATCCCTGCCGTTACAAAATGGTGCAAATATACCCTTTTTGTTGATGGATTTTTTTTAAAAAAAATTATTTAGTTTATTTATTAATTGAAAAAATACCACGTGTTAAAAAAATATCATTTTAAGAAATATCTCCGCGGTTTTTTTTAAAAAAAAAAATCTACCCATTTTTTTAGTAGACATATTTTTCTAAAGCCACATGATATTTTTTTTTTCTGGTGGGTCGGGTCTGGTTCGTTTAAAAAATGGGTAGACTTATTTTTTTTTTAAAGCCATGAAGATATTTTTTAAAATGATCCAAACCCGACCCACCAGAATTTTTTTTTTACCATGTGGCGTTAGAAAAATATGTCTACTCAAAGAAAATGAGTAGACTTTTTTTTAAAGTCACATAGCATTTTTTTAATTAAAAAATAAGCTAAATAATTTTTTTAAAAACCCCGTTGGTGAAAAGGGTATATTTGCACTATTTGTGTAAGGGCAGGGGTATATTTGTACCATTTTGTAACGGCAAGGTTATATATGTACCACATTTTTAACGGGGGTTATATCTGCTCTAAATCGCAAAGTTGAGGGGTATATTTGCACCTTTGACCTTCTTTTAAAAAAAAAACGTAGCTCTATAATATCATCATCTTATATACATATAGTGAGATGGTATCATGGAGGACTACTTCAATCCTTCAATGAGGCATTCCTCGGTCTTCGATGATACCGTCATGATATATACCATATACTGAGATAGTATCATGGAGAACTGCTT
Source organism: Lycium ferocissimum (assembly GCF_029784015.1). Taxonomy (NCBI): domain Eukaryota; kingdom Viridiplantae; phylum Streptophyta; class Magnoliopsida; order Solanales; family Solanaceae; genus Lycium; species Lycium ferocissimum. Next base: position 21,309,315 of record NC_081346.1, on the reverse strand, counting down.
TTGTCCTTCAATGAGACACTCTTAGTCCTCCATGATACCAACATGGTATATTAATATACTACCTTTTTTTTTTTTTTTTTGGTGGGGGTGGCGGTACTCGGGTAAATATTTTCAACCGCCTGGATAAAAGCGAATTAGTTTAAGAAGGGGCATGGTTGGATAAATATTTTACTTTTTAAGGATATGTTGTGTTGTTTTCCAAGAATTATACAGAGTATTAATTTACGCACACTCATTATTTATATCAAAGCATATCAATTTATTAAATATTTAGAAACAATTTAACTTTAAACTTATATTTTATCCTAAATGAGATAATTTTTAGCCACACAAGCTTGTTTTGATTCCCCAAATTTCAAAAGTCTGTATATCTTTCTTAAACTCTATACTTAATCAAATGATGTCACTTAAATTAGAACAAGAGATATTAATTAATCTTCACTATTGATAATGATAATAAAAGTGCATATGAAAACAAATGCAGGGGCGATTTTAGGCCCTATTTTTGGAGCACGTGAACACATGGTCGTGCCGTAAAATTAGATATTTTATGTATATATTTTCTAAAATTAGTATAATACTACTCTTTGGAACACATACTACACAAAAAGTAAATGGTGCACATGGTTGGAGGTTGAGTTATTTACCTAGGGGACTAAGGATCAATTCCCGCTTAATAGATTTTTTCTTCTTTTTTTTAATGGTGACCCATGCTCCAGAAATCCTAAATTCGCCTCTAATTACAAATGTCCTGTGTTCAGTGTAAACACCTTTGGTAAGTTTCCTTGAGGATGCAACGTCACCCCCATAAAGAAGCGGGAATAAAGATAATAGATGTTATAAAGATAATAGATGTTACAAAGTTTCCAATATATATAGATTAATTCAGAAACTACAACATAAAGATGACCACATGAAAACAAAACAAATACTATCAATTCCCGCTTAATAGATTTTTTCTTCTTTATTTTAGTGGTGAACCCATGCTCCAGAAATCCTAGATTCGCCTCTGATTACAAATGTCTTGTGTTCAGTGTAAACACCTTTGGTAAGTTTCCTTGAGGACATAAACGTCACCCCCATAAAGAAGTGGGAATAAAGATAAAAGATGTTACAAAGCTTCCAATGTATATAGATTAATTCAGAAACTACAACATAAAGATGACCACATGAAAACAAAACAAATACTATCATCATCATTATCAGAGATGGTTAAACTAACACATCTATGTCGTAATTAATGCTTCGTTCCTAATAACAAATAGTGCAAAATTGTCCCTGATTCAGCTTCACCAGTTCGTAAAGTCCCTGATCTTAACGGTTAACTGCAGCTCTTTATCTTGGTTAAGTTAATATGTGGGAGATTAGGAAGAGAATCCCTGATAATCATACGGGAAGTTAGATTCATATCCCATTGAGTTTAATTGGTAATCTGAATCATTTTGCTTCTCTCCAAAACTGTTCATTTGAGAAGTTCCTGCAGACATATTCAAGGAAGGGGGGAAACTCTCCACAAAGTTGTTGTTTGGAATTATAGAAGAATTAGGCACATAGCTGTAATTTTGATGATCAGTGTTAACGTGGGACGACGATGAGGGGAAATTATTAAACGAGGGAATATATGGCGCATTGTTAGGATCATGATGAGTACCGAAGTTGAAATCATCTTTGGAGATACTGAGGTTTTTCTGAAAATTCAAGACAATTTCCTGTGGATTTTGATGTGGCAAAGGTATTAGTTGTTGATGTTGGTCAAGATTTCCTGAGTTTGGTTCTTGATTTTGAGGTATTATTACAGCCAAAGGTCCTGGTGCTGGATTCACATTGTGGACACTAGGACCAGCACCTTGGTTGCAAGTGTGCCTTCCTCGATAAGTGACTTCAAAAATGTTGGGATCTTCATCGGATCTTTGAACTTGCTTCGTGGCTAAACAACCTTGGACATGTCGTAGCGTGCATCTGTAATAACCTCTGCATTTAACAACCAAATTTTTTGTAAAAAAAATAAGTTGCTAGACAAATGCCAGTATATAGTATAATTCATGTTTTAATGTTATACCTTGGATGTTTGGCACCAAGAATATCTTTCTGGCCATATTTTCTCCAACTAAAACCATCATCAAGAGACCCTTCAATTGGTGCCCCAGGATGAATTTGAACTTGCTTTGTCCACCGTGGTGTACTGCTCTTTCTGCGACATTATAAACATAGACATATCAGTACTAGTGAATAGAGTCAGTGACCAAACGTGAAATTAATTCATGTATACATATAATTTATGAGAACAGAAAAAAGATAATAAACCTGTTGCGTGTTGTAGGATCCTTGGGCTCAAGGTCACGATCAGAATCTTCACTATGAGGAGGACTTGTAGTGAATGATGGCGGAGATTCAGACCTTCCAAAAATGGGAAGTGCAGGGGAATTGGAATGTGCTAGTAGTGAATTAGAATTGTCTCCAATAGTACTATTGTATTGGAGCAAGGACAAAGCCATGTCAAATTTGGACTGGATGTTGTGAAGCAAGAATTCCCGAGTAGTTTCGGGTGAAGCAGAGGAATTATTATAGTTAGGAGCATTGAGATGGAGCTGGAGCTGCTGAACGAGGTCCCTTCCTTGAGTTAATTCACTTACAAGTCTATTAAGCTCACCATTATTATCAGCTCCGTAGTTGTCCATTTGAGAAATTAACTCTAGAGTTTACGTAAAATACAAGACAAAAATGCTGCAGTGGGAGACAGAGTATATAGGAGTAATGAAAATATACAAGTTAATTGTTGAACCATACAAGAACTCTTACTTGTTGTAAGTTGCTAGCTTGTAATTTTGAATGCAGAAAATAGGAGGAAAAGGAAGAGATATATAAAGGGAAGGTGATGAAGGAAAACAGAATGATAACAAGGATGGGAGAAAGTTTGACTGCAGAATAGTTTCCTTGGACCAGTCTTCGGTCAACGGAATTGTAGTATAAGTAAGCTAGTCTAATTGCTGACCATTTCAAACTAATTAACCTGACCGTCTATTTACTATTAAGTTTAAACTCAAAATCCAATTTAAACCCTCCATGTAGGAAGTGGGGGTTTTGGGGGGAGGTTGGTCTTTGATATTACAACGTTGGGGCAACAAACATGGACTGGATCGAATAAATGATGAGGAGTGAGAATGAGAGGTTTGGAAGTCAAAAATATTGAGAAAAATGGGATGAACCAAAAATGAAGACCAAAGAATCTTCAAACCTTCTGCCGCGTTTACTGTTCCTCTTAGTTTTTAGCTAACGAGTAGCAACAGTTGCAGTGAAATTGAAACAACAACTATATATGTAGTGTGCAATTAGGTTCATATCCATCTGTTCCCACATTCCTAATTAGCTAAAGCTACTTTTCAACGTACGATGTTTTTCATGATATATGTTCTATATATATTTTAGAAAATCGTTTTCTAAATCACTTTCAATATTTGGACCGGTTACATGTGAATTATATTGTAAAAGATGGACGATGTGACATGAATATAATTCTTCTTTATATTTTTAAGCCTTTAAAGGTGGACACTTGAGATCGAGTAATTGTTGCAATTTTATTTGTAAAGAAAAACAATATATTCAAGTTTTCACTATTCAGACAACCAACCACTAAAAGGTTAATTTAATCAAGGACCTAGCTAAAAAGGAAAAACTAAAATTGATGCCTGACGTAGATTACTCAAGCCCTCGACTTAATTAATTTCTTACGTCGATGTTTTGATATATATACTAATGGTGCTCAACATGCATGGACGGTCTTCTTCGCTAATTAGTTACTAATATAATGTTCATCATAGAATTTAGTAATGTTTCCTGCTAATGCAACATCTGCGTTTCTTGTTAACATAAACAGAACCACTGCAAGTATATACACACTCAACAGCCAACACTTACCCTTTTTGTTTTGTTTTTTCTTTTGTTGGCGTTGACCATTCAAGGTATATTCTTGACTATTGACTCTGCTTTGAGCTAGATCTCCATTTCTTATTAGATGGTGGACTCTGAAAAGTAGTGAAGGAGTTAAACATTAATGCTTTTGATTCTTAGGTTGAAGTTACAATTATAACTTCAATCCTCTCCAATATTTTGATTTTTTATCATGCACATTGAAGCTTCCTTCTCGGACTGAATTCAAATATTACATATAAACAACGGGCAGAATCTAATATTCACGAAGTTTTAAGGAAAAAATATATACTTGTTGTGTTGTTTTTTAACAAAAAAGGACCAACTAGCTATTTATAAAAGGAAATCTCCATGTGAGGTCCGCTACATTAGATGAGTAAACTTACTCTAATTGTAGTATTTAATGACTTCAAGCACTATAATATGTCTGCTATTAAGGTCATAAGCTGCTGGTTCATGCATGTACTTAATACATCCTACTTAATTCCCAACATAAGCTGTTTGAGATGGTATGGTTAATTAATGGATCTTTCCGTCTCTCTCATATATAGGCATCGTGCTCCTGCAATATATATATATATATAAGAGGCGAATAATTGAAATACACACTCCCCTATACCAATTCATGAGGCAATGTTGACTGCGCATGGAGTTTAAGTAATTAAGAAAGTAATTTTCTTGAAACTAATGGTTTAAAATAAGTTATAGACATTTGCATTGCTACAAATCATCTCATTGAGGGTAAATAGAAAGGAAGTACCACATAAATTGAGATGGATGGAGTATATATACACTCACGGAAATACACACACATAACGACTAGACTATCAAAAACAGAACGCATGTGTACATAGTCATACATATACGTGAATGCAACACACACAAATTATCAGATACTTTGAAATAATTTTTTTAGTCTTTCCTTATTAATCATTTCCCCTCTTCTCTTCTACTGGTTTGACTTAAGCATTTGCGTTGAATAACTTTAAAATAAGTTGCTAAACATTGTCCCAAACTTGCGCTAGTCCAAAGTTACCCTTATTTTAAATTTACGGTCTTTAATTTGATCTTGAAGTAAGTAGTAAATGAGCTATTTAATTAGTTTCTTAATCCTTTTCATTTCATTAGATATTATAGTAATTATATAATTAACAGTAACTCTTCTATCCACTAGCAAATTAAAGAATTTGAGAAGAAATAACTAGAGTATTTAAATGGTTATGTGTATTAATTATGTATATTCTTATAATTGCTTGAGTCTTTCACTACAACAAAATATGCTTTTAGAGGCAATTAATTTTGCGGCAATAACTTAATTGCCACTAATTATATTCTAGAATCAATTATTACAGGCAATACCAAACTTTAGCCCTAACAATAAATGCCACTAAAGGCTTTAGCGACCTTGGATCTAATGACATCAATCAATTGCTGGTAAATCTTTTTGTGGCAATAACTATTGCCGCTAAAAGGAAAATATATTCCCACTAAAAGCCTCTTTTGGTGTAGTGTTTGATCCTTCTTTACTTAATATCGTGTAGTCAAAAAGACCATAAGTAATATATTGACGTTGAATACCTTTTCAAATGTGTGTAATATATTGACGTTGAATACCTTTTCAAATGTGTGTGCATGTCTGCTCCAACTGCTTTAGCTAGAGTGTACTGAAAACATGACAAAATTAGCTTAACGTCATCTGTCATACACCAATGAATTGTAAATAATATACGGACTAGCTATTTTAGCAAAGTATAGTTACGTGAAACTAATAAACATAATATGTTTGAGGACTATGAGTTGCATTCTTATAAGTTATCTCTAACATAAATGACAAAAATGACATATAGTAACACACATTGCGTTTATGGACTATCATGAATGATATAATTCAAACAGTAAATGAAATACACCTCTCTCTGTAGTTTTATTTGTCCATGTTTGACTTTGCATACCCCTTAGGCCCTTAAGAAGTACTCTCTCTATCCATTTTTACTTGTCCAAAATACTAAAAATAAATGTCCACTTTTACTTGTCCAATTAGGAAAATCAAGAGATAATTTATCATTTTATACCTATTTTACCTTTATTATTAATTATTGGGTTGAAAACTTTAACAAATTGTTACAGACGGCACAACTTTTAAAGTATGTTTGATTGATTTCAATTATTTAGATGATTTATAATAATTAAGAGTGATATAAAAAATTGTCATTTTTTTATTGTTCTGATCCTTAAGTGGTGTGCCAAACTAAACATGGACAAATTAAAATGGAGAGTAATTAATTAATTGATAAGTTTACTATCACCCTTTGAATATAACAAATTCAATATTTTGGGAAATACATTGAGAAATTATTACAGTTAATAATAATGAAAAGTTAGGAACTAAGCAATGAATTATTTCTTGATAATTTTCCAAACTGGACAAGTAAAAATGGATATTATTTTTAGTATAATGAACAAGTGAAAGTGAACGAGAGAGTATTAAAAAATAAAAGAGAAAGGCTTTCACTTTCCTAAAAAAGTATAGTCTAGATAAAGTACATTTCATTATTATTATTCTTAGAAGACAATAAATCATTAGTGGGACAAAAACACACCCCTTTGGCCATCCCTCGCCTCATGCTTGCAAAGTTCCTGTGGGTGCTCTAAATTAATGATACATGTCTAGTAGTTGTGCGGGGCGTGAAATGGGCAGATTGAGCTGAATTTAGATGGATTAAACTGTGTTGAGTTAATAAATGAGTGAGTCAATAAGCCGCCAAAAGATTACTAGAATTAAGAAGTGTTAGATCAAGATGGGCTAAACTTATGGATCATAGCTTCAGTTTTTTTTGCGCGGATTGTCCTTGAAACGTGCTAGTCTTTAATTAATTTTTGCCCTCAAATTGTTGATCTTAAATTTTTGACCTTCGCCTAAAAAAGTGGCCGTAAATACCCCGAGGTTTTTTGTTCGAACCCCGGCTCAGTAAAAAAAAAAAAAAAAAAAAAAATTGCAAGACAAGGTTTCGCTAAAGTTAGGCCTCGTAAGGCGTAACTTAGTTATGTTGTAGTTTCAAGATAAGCCTTATAAGGCATAACTTCTGTATTTTTAAGTTACGCTTAAGGCAAAGTTATGCCGCACAAGGAGTAAAGTTATGCCTTAAAGCATAACTTAGTATATAGAAACTATGCCTTAAAGCATAACTTGCCTTACGATTTTTTCTTACTTTGCTGGAATTCTACAACTTTTGCCCGAATAGGCCTAATTTGCTATGAATTTCTGCCTTGCGAATATTTTTTTATCCTCTGCTGGGGTTCGAACCCAGAATCCCAGGGATATTTTCGGCCATGTAAAGTGCCGAAGGGCAAAATGAAAGACCAACAATTTGAGGGGCAAAATCAAAGACCACCCCGAGAATAAGGGCATATGTGTGAATGACCCTCATAGCTCAACCGGTCCAACTCTTACCAAATTTTTATTTTATCATTTTCTTATAGTTTGTCTAATTATCAAATAAAATTAATATAATTTTTTCTTTATTTTAGCTATGTAACACATGGAGTATCAAATAAAAATTGGCAAACATGCTTAACCAAATTAATCCAACTTTTAGATGGATTGAATTTGTGTTGGTATTTAATTAGATGTGTCATATTTTTGTGGACTGATTTTGTTACCCTAATAATATGTAGAGATCAAACAGGATTACTTTTCCTTAAACATTGGTTTCGAAATATTCTACTACGTACTCCAATCACTGTATTGTGTATCGTACGTACCATAAATATGATAAAGAATGAGTCAAAATTTAAAAAGGAAAAAAAGATATATTGTCTACTCCCTAGATATATTATGTGTTCTTATCCCTTATCAGTAGTGGGAGTGGGACGACGTTATTCGTTCACAGTATTTAACTTGATTATCTAATAGTAAAACCAATCTTTATAATATGGGGGTGAAGTATATATGTGAAATTCATTAAATATTTATAATGTTTAATTGTGAACCTTATAACTAAAACTAGTTATAAGTTTGGTGACAACTTTAGAACCTATAAGGTTCAAATTCTAACTCGATCTCTATTGATAACTCAACTATATAGCTATAATATGTGTACCATCAAGGAATTCACGCGTAGTCTTGGGAGAAAATATCTTAAAAGGTCACTCAACTTTGAGAAATTATTTAGCAAAGTCATTAAACTTTGCTACATATCAATAAAATCATTCAATTTTGGCCTTTACTCTCATAAAATCACTCAACTAAATATGTCATGAAAAAAAAATATGACATGACAATATTATTTAAATTTTTATGCCATGTAGACATGAACCCCACAAATTTAAAAAAAAATAAAAAATCATATTTTAATACCTCAACATCCACCCACTAACCCTTCATTTAAAACTCATTTTCTTTGTTGTTTCTACCTTATTTTTATGTGTGATCTTATTCTTTTTCTTGAAATTATTTTCTTATTTATTTATTGCACTGTCCTTCTTTTGAGCTTCTACAATCTTTCTTTTCGTCTCTATTTTCTTATCTTTCTACTTTCTTTACGTATATCTATTTAATAGATAAGACTCTCATACAATATATTTACATCAAATCTATATATATGAATTTTATTATAATTAAAAAATAAATGAAATAAAAATATATATTAATTAATCATAATTAAAGAATATATAGAAAAACGTGAATGTTATTATTGGTTTGGCTGAAAGGAAGAGGCCACATAGGACCGGTTGGACCCTTTCCTTTGGTAAGCAACAACAATTTTTTTTTTTTTACCAAAAAAAAAAAAAAAAATTTTTGGTTAATATACGTTGGAACTAAGGTTAAAAATAAATCCGTTGGCATTAATATTTTTAATGAGTCAATTGAAATTTAACAACTTAGCTCTCACGTAAGGTGTCTAAAGTAGTAGATTAATTTTCATACATTAAATTTTAGAAAAAACTGAAATGTATATCCAAAATTAAAATATGAATTTATTTTATTTTATTTTTATTTGTAGGGTCCATGTCTATATGGCATAAAAAAATTGATTAATATTGCCATGTCAAATTTCTTTGATGACACATTTAGTTGATTGATTTTATGAGAGTAAAGGCCAAAGTTGAGTGATTTTATTAATATGTAGTAAAGTTTAGTAATTTTGCCACATAATTACTCAAAATTGAGTGACCTTTTGAAATATTTACTCGTAGTCTTGTTGCAATAATTTACTGGTGTGGTGTGGTGATGCTGCACTTCAACATTTCTAAAACGCGGAAATACTGGAGCACTAAATATATAATATTATACTTTAAAATATTAACTTAGGAGACGATAAATAAAATTCGTCAAGAGCTATACGTGTAAGAAGGTTGATTTTCCTATAAAAAACATTTGGTGTTTATGACTTTGTCTAACTCATGGTAGTTGCAATTAACACCCTTCCGTACTCTATAAAATATATAAAGCACCTGAGATGACTATAACTTGGCTTTATGTTATTATGTAGGCTTAATGCATATGTGGTCCCCTAAATTTGCCTTTTTTATTTTATGTTAGCACCTCAACTAAGTGTTGTTCCTATTTAATCCCTGAACTCATTTTCAAGTGTGTCTATCAAACTTCCTAAATTTGATTTTTATTAGAAGCAGAAATTAAATTGGGGAAATGAAGGTGGAGTAATATTTTAGACATGTGGTAAGCTATTCTTTAGGTTATGGATGTGTAGGTTTCTGCTGGTTCTGCTCTTTCACTGTGGGCTTAATTAAGAGCTATTCTTTTTTTTCCCTCTCAATTGCTGCTAGTCTAAGCTAAAAGATGACATAATTAAATTAGAATATATATTAGCATATTGCTACAATGAAGATGGAATACTATGTAAATCGGATTGTGTTTAATAGACACACTTGAGAATGAGTTCAGGGGTTCAATAGGAATAATACTTAGTTAAGATGTCAAAATAAAAAATAAAAAGACAAATTTAGGGGGCCGCATATGCGTTAAGCCTATTCTTTAAGAAAGAAGATCAAATTTATAGAGCATCAAGACTTACAAAGAGAGAATACCATCATAACGAAGATCAAAAGCAGGAACACCTTTTTTCTTTTCCTTTTTCTCCATTCACGGGCCCACACGTCCTTCATAAAATCAAAAAACAGAAAAGGTGGAAAAAAAAAAAGTTTTTATATCCTCGCAAGCAGTGACGGAGTCAGGATTTTCGTTAAGGGGGTTCAAAATATAAAAAAGTAAATATACGAAGAAGACTAAGAGGGTTCAATATTTACTATATATACATAAAAAATAATTTTAACCTTATAAAAATAATATTTTTTTTCCGCCGAAGGGATTCGGATGAACACCCTCGGCATAGTGTGGCTCCGCCACTGCTCGCAAGTAGTATGATGAGAAAGTTTAGGTTCAAAGAATACTTAAACCGAAACGATGAAATAAAAGGAAAGGATACTATATGGTTGGTTCTAGAGAATAAATTATAAATTAAATCCACATATTTTCCACAAGTAATATTGAGTATGACCCGCTCACTGACTACGCGTCTTGAGACTTTGATAGTGCTTTTTCTCTTGCTTTTTGAATTCTAACGTCTTGCCGTGGATGATAAACTGATTTTGATTCAAATTATCTCTTCTTATGTATTGTTGAATTGAACAATAAAATGGGAGAGTCATACGGTAATTGACCTGGTCTTTTCGATTCATTTTTTTGCGCGGATTGCTCTTCATTTGGGATGGTCTTTAATTTTTGACCTTCAAATTGATGGCCTTTAAGTTTTGTCCTTCGCCTAATACTCCGAGATTGTGGGTTCGAACCCCAGCTCAGTAAAAAAAAAAAAAATCGCAAGGCAGCCATGCAAATTCTGCCTTAAGGCCAAAATTCTGTCTTAAGGCAGAATTTGCAAAACTCTGCATTGCAAATTTTTTTAAAATTTTTAACTGAGTAGAGGTTCAAACCCGAAATCAAGAGATTTTTAGCGAAGGGCAAAAGTTAAAGACCACCAATTTGAAGGACAAAAATTAAAGACCACCCCCAGCGAAGGACAATCCTGCAAATTGGCCTTTTCGATTCAGATCTTTGGGCGGGCCAAGTACAATCCCTTATTGATCAATTGCTCCTGCCTGTTTGTCTCTTGGTCTTTGAGGCCCAATGATGTAGTAATAATAAGGAAAATTTACTTGTCATAGCTACCTCTAACACTTATTTATGAATAATAACTATCTTATTTTTTATTTAATTTTTGTAGCTTTATTTTTCCAAAATTACATTTCATAATTGGTCCAAAAACTTTTAAATACGTATCCTCTCTATTCTCCCTCACTACACATTTAAGATTTATTATCTTCTCCAAACCCTAAAAAAAAAATTCTCTCCTCTCTCCCCTTCCCCCTCACCTCGCCACCTCTCTCTCCTCTCTCTCTCTCTATCTCCGGCCTCTCTTCTCCTTCACCTCACTTACCCCTCCCTCCCTTCTCTATCTACACCACCCATGCCGCCGTCAACACCACCACCACCACCACCACTATTACTATCATCTCCATCTCCAAACTCGAAAAAAACCTTAAGGTTCTAGTTCTTCAGATCTGAATTCCATATGCTTCATGTATTAATTGTTGACAGTTAATTGTTCACCAAACCCCAAAAAATTTCTCTCTCTTTCCTATTCAATAACACATGTTCTGAGGTTCTTCAATCTAGGATTCCATTACTCAGGTCTATTATGAAGGTTTTTGGTGGAGGGGAATATCGTGTAAGAGAGAAACTAGATGTGGTGGTGGTTCGGTATGGTTTTTGGAGTGGAGGAGGACAGTGGTGGATCGAAGAAAGGCGGTGGAGGAAGGAGGAGGTTTTTTTCCAGTTTGTTGTGGTGGTTCGAAGGAGAAAATGTATATTCGTCATTTTTTTAGTGTATTTCAATGTACTATTTGAGTATATTTCTGTATATTTCAGTGTACTGTTTCAGTATATTTAGCTATATTTCAATGTATTTCTAATTTATGAAACAGTTTCTGATACATTTCATTGTATTCCATTATATATACGCATACTACAATTTTATATTTCTTAAACAATCAATCATATTTCATTGTATTCCGGTATATATTTTTTCCGTATTTGGAAGTATTTCTAAAAAGTTTGGAATGGAGTAAATTGGAGAGAGAAATGTGGGTTGTTATGGAACTTCACCAATGCGTGATATATGGTTGATTTAATTTGACTTACCATTTAAAATGAAAAAAGAGAATATATTCCATAAATACAGCCTATTTTTACTCTGCCAAATTTTGTATTTTCGTGTATTTCAACAACGCGAATTCTGCCGAATGTTATATTTCCATGCATTTCAAAAACGCGAAATACAATCGAATACAACAAAAACTAGCAAAAAACTTTTGAATGGAGTGATTTTGATAGAGAGACGTTAGCTGTCATGGAACCTCATGAGGTTTGCGTGAATCATGGAACCATTAATACAAATTACCATATAATTTGAAAAAGATTTTTATTGCCATAAATATAGCCTTTTTTTACTCACCAGCCGCGCTGTATTTCGCTCTATTTTTGCTGTATTTCACTGTATTTCAAAAACGCGAGATACAACTGAAATACAGCCAAAAGCAGCTACGAATTGTAAATCTTCAACTTGTAACTATAACTTGTTAGAAGCTATTAAAAGGTAGTTATTTGTGTAAGTTTTACTAATAATAATTAAACATTTTTTTGTGCGAGTGTCCTTCAAATGCACTGGTCTTTAATTTTTGTTCCTTTCGCCTAATACCATGAGGTTTGGATTCAAATTCCAGCTCAGTAAAAAAAAAAAAAAAAAGTCAATTTCGGAAGGCAGAGTTTTGTAGTAAGTTAGGCCTGTTTAGGCCAAAGTTAGACCTTAAGGTAGAGTTTTGGCATGTCTGAAGGCAAAACCTCAAAACTCTTCCTGATCAGGCAGAGTTTGACTCAAACAGTCAAACTCTACCTTAAGGTAGAATTTCAAACTCTACTTGAGGCAAAACTCTGTCTTGCGAATCCAAACTTAACCTTGCGAATATATATATATATATATATATATATATATATATTTTACTGAGCGGGGGTTCAAACCTGAAACCAAAAAATTTTAACGAAGAGAAAAAAATTAAAGACCACCCCAAAATAAGGACATTCCTGCGAATTGCTCATAATTAAAAAGAAGAAATTGCACGAGCAAGCCACTAGGAGGATTGTTATACTGTATACGACATAATCGATTATTACAAGATATTTAATCTTTAACCAATTTTTTTCCGGTATTCCGTCCAGCATTCAAACCGTCTTAAGTTGGCATAACTTCAACCCATAGAAGAACTGACGTTGGTTGACAAGCTTATCGCCAATGTGGAAGTTGTTGAAAAAATATTGATTAATATCTCAAAAAGAAGTATACAAAATATATATACGTTTATAATCTTCATATCATATTAATTGGTATTGAATATCCTAATCATTTTGGTAATAATGTCAGTTGGTAACTGACTATTTGAGAAGTCTGTGAATTCAATATTGGTGCAAATTGTAACTGACAATTTGACTATTTCAATGTCTCTATTACACCATCTTTAATTGGTGCCATTAAAACCTTAGCTAGCCTCTTTATTTTGTATAATCACCTTCACTGTTGAAATGATCTTTAGCCATTCCCCATGTTATATATTCGACTGTAGGATCCTTCCGCTATTACACTACATGTATAAATTCTCCCTTTGAGAATATATAGATAAATACAAAGATCAAAAGATACAATTTTTCCTCCTTTTTTTTTTTTTTGCTGGGTTTTCTTTTGATTTAATCTTTGTTAAATTCTGGCTTCTAATTTTGTACTAGAAGAGCTTTTTGAATCCTGGGGGATACACCCATACCGGGTGAAATATCCTTAAGGACAGGCAGTGGCGGAGCCACACTATGCCGAGGGTGTTCATCCGAACCCCCTCGGGGGAAAAAAACACTATTTTTGTAAGGTTAAAATTATTTTTTATGTATATATAGTAGATGTTGAACTCCCTTAGGCTTCTTCGTATGTTTGCCTTTTTATATTTTGAACCCCCTCGGCGAAAATTCTGGCTCCGCCAAGCGAGGACAGGGTCTTAATTGACATGCCTCAAATTTTCAATAATTTTCTGCAAGGTTCGTGATCAAGTATTTTCCAACAAGGTTCATGATCAAATATTTTCTATAAGATTTCCAGCATAAGTCATACAAAATGTAATCATCATTGTGTTTTGTGGACATAACGTTAATTCCATCTAAATTGAATGTTTTCTTGCATTGTTCTGTTTCAAAGTCTGGCTTCTAAACCTTCATGACTGAAGGTGATCCTATTTTTTTAACCAAAAATAATTGGTATTGCCACTAATTGTGTCTTCTCACACATTACTGCTATACAGTGCTTGATTTCTCTTATCATTAAAGCGAAGATGAAGAAGAAGCGGAGGGGAGCATCAGAGCAGGCATGGAGTTTCCTAACACTCTCTAAAAGTTAAACACATTGGAAAAACTGAATATAATTTAAATAGCACATGTAAAATCGGCTACTGGGTGCAAATCCTGTTGTTAATCTGTATTACAAAAATATTCTAAAACAGTAACATTGTAAAAATTCCAGAAAACAGTAAACTTTGTAAAACCAGAAAGTGTAAACCAGAAACTGGAAAATATCAAAACAGTATCCGAAAAATATTTTTTTTAAGAAAGAAAATCGAGCCCACTGAATGCACAGTGTGTCCTTAAGGAAATTATTCCCCTCAAGTACCCGAGGTTAATGGAATATATCCTCCCAGGATAGAACGATCTTACTCACCGGTGTATCGGTACCTAAAACCACGGTGTCAGCGAACCACTTAACATTGTAAAATATTCTAAAACAGTAACATTGTAAAAATTCCAGAAAACAGTAAACTTTGTAAAACCAGAAAGTGTAAACCAGAAACTGGAAAATATCAAAACGATGTATCAGAAAATATTTTTTAAGAAAGAAAATCGAGCCCAGATGCACAGTGTGTCCTTGAAATTATTCCCCTCGAAGTACCCGAGGTTAATGGAATATATCCTCCCAGGATAGAACGATCTTACTCACCGGTGTGTCGGTACCTAAAACCACGGTGTCAGCGAACCACTTAACGGCAGTAAATTACACTAGAATCTATTTGTGCGGAAGAAGAAAAGTTTTGAAATTCGAAGAAAATTCGTTAGGAATATACGAAGGACTAAACGATTTATATAGCCATTGGTCGGTTTAGTGAAAAGGTGCGGTTCAAAAGTTGCAACTTTTTTTCGGTTTGAATTACATCTTTTCGAAATATTTCCCATTCAACTTAACTAAAACCCAACAATCCCCCACATGAATGGGGAATGACATCTGGAAAAGGAATGCGCGGACGAGTGTGTGATTTACAAAGCAAGGATTAATTGCGTACGGATAAGTAGGTTTTCCTTTGAACTTTAAGTGGTGAACATATCGGATATACTCGGTCAATCGGTAGATTTGATATCTTTGAGCAAATCTCTGAGCTTTGGTGTATACCTAGACAACCACATGTCACACAATCAACCCTTTACCGTCTATGGTTCTCACGATTGTGTTTGTTTCAGCCATGAACACCGCCTGGTTTCATGAGTGTATAGAGAATGGGCTTTTTCTATCATTCTCTTTGAAGCGCCTTACACTTCACACTTACATAGGTGATTTCTAAAACGTGTCATCACGTAGATACACCATTTGGTCATACCTGCCAAACTTAGAAACCATTAAACAACTTAAAGCTTTTATTAACTGCGTTAAAGAAGCCTTAATGTTGTATCCTTGTTCACGAACATTGTCTTCATCACTAGAATGGATTGAGTTATTTGACAATGTCGAACCGTCGTTCATAACTTTGTTTGATCTCTTTGAACCTAGCTCTTGGGATCTCCGAGTGCGCGCCCAGGTAGAGTTACCGCCATGATGACTTGTCCTAAGCCTTAAACCCGTTCCGCCGATGATCTTTCAACTACCTCTCTAGTTAAGCCTTTTGTAAGCGGATCCGCGACGTTATCTCTAGACTTTACATAGTCAATAGTGATAACTCCACTAGAGAGTATTATTCGAATGGTATTATTTCTCCGTCGTATCTGAGGAGATTTCTCGTTATACATAACGCTCTCTGCCCTTCCTATTGTCGTTTGGCTATAGCAATGTATGCATATTTGTGCCAATAGTTTGGGCCAGAATGGAATATCTTCTAAGAAATTCCAGAGTCATTCAACTTCTTCACCGGCTTTGTCTAGAACTATGAACTCAGACTCCATTGTAGATCGGCCGATACAAGTACGATTTGGATGATTTTCTGACAACTGCTTTGCTCTCCATAAATGTAGCAAACACATCATTGCGTGGATTTTGTTTTAAACGACCGGTGATATAATTTTTATTATAATGCAAAACAAAGCTTATACAATAGGATATTTTATGCGGCCGACTATACTTAAACAGACATCATGACACTCGTGGATGGTTGACATCGGTTGTAAAAGCCGCAGCCTTTTAAAAATATATATATTCTCAACCATTCCCTTGTCGGAGTCTCGCTGAAATATCAGTGATAGCACGTTAGATAGAAGAAAATCCAAGCTATTATCGATTTTTATCATTATCATCAATTAGTTCTTCGGTTATAAACCAATGAATTTATATTCAATGAACCGTCTTGTCTTTCCAAAGAGTTGTCTCTCACGGAACACATTTTTATCATGAGAAGTCACAACCTTTCAAGTGACATCCGTTCACGAAATTAATGAACATGACCTATAATGAAAGACATATGATCAACCTCATCAAATTAGTAGTTCGATCAACTAGTCCTTACCAATACGGAACGAGTTATGTGAATATTTCACTAACTACCATACCACGAAGGGCATACCATGTCAATACCACCAATGACATATATCGTGGGGTTGATATAATAGAATAATGTCAATAAGTCAACATTTTTTTTTATTCTATCGAAATTTTCTGATTTGTGAACTAGAATCAATACCCTTTACTATTGGTGGCATATCCTATGAAAACACAATCAACAGTTATCAGTCCTATTTTTACCCTATTAGGAACTTGCACTTTAGTCAAACACCCCCGCTGAAGTAATTCAAGTTGGGCTTTCTTCATTTTCCATTTTCATATGGAATAAAATTGTGTTTTCTATAGGCACTCGATTGAGTATTCTGGTAGTCATAAGGATAGCTTCCCCCCACAAGTTCTACGGGAAACAAGTACTTATTATTATTATCAATGATTAACTGATCATCATATTTATCAACCAATAAATAGCGGATAGCCTTTCCGCAACATCCATTTCATGAAGGAACATAACTCTTCTGAACAAGTATATAACCAATTATCAATTTGGTAAACTAGTTAATGTATACGGGGAAAACCGGACATAACTTAAGCCAATGAAGTGAGGGCCGAGGCAAGGAAGATGGGAACGTGCCTGATGACATTCGAACCGTAATGCGGGGTTGAGCCGGAGGAGCCGTAAATCCGGGCGGGGGCCGGAGGAGCGCTTGTACAGGGCGGCGGGATACCACTCGGTCCGTGTAGTTGGTCCGGGTGGTCGTTGGTCCGTACGGTGCGCGTAGGCGGGATGCGTCGGTGGTGTCCGTCACGGTCGGTATCAACCATGCGTGTGTCGGACGGCGCGGGATCGATCTAATCCCGTCAAATCTGTTCGGAGAAGTGTCCTTGTAGTGATTATTTTATTTATTTAATTGAAAAGCCCAAGGAACACATAAATAGGGGTCCCCCCTTTTTTAGGGGGGCATTTTTTATCTTAAAAAGAAATATAATGAAAACCTCTATATCTTTTCTCCTCTTTCTCCTTCGGCCCCGCCCA
>NC_081346.1:21171812-21291389 GCF_029784015.1 Lycium ferocissimum | reverse complement strand
CCCCATCATTAAGAGGCGACGTGGCGGCGTGCAAAAGGCGGTTGGCAGAGGCGTTACGTGGTCATTCCCGCCAAAATTTAAAGATAAGAACGAGCTGGCCGAGTCACCGGTTTCTAAGGTTATTCACTTCCCGTTATCCCGATGGATCGGCATGACGAGAAGTGAGGGGCTATCTGTATACGGGGAAAACCGGACATAACTTAAGCCAATGAAGTGAGGGCCGAGGCAAGGAAGATGGGAACGTGCCTGATGACATTCGAGCCATCATACCGGGGTTGAACCGGAGGAGCCATCATACCGGAGCTGAACCGGAGGAGCGCTTATACCAGAGCTGAGCAAGGATACCACTCGGTCCCGTGTGACCGTTGGTCCGGGTGGTCGTTGGTCCGGTACAGCCGTTGCGCGTGAGCCGTGCGTCAGTAGTGTCCTGTCACAGTCAGCTATCAACCATGCGTGTGTCAGACGGCGCCGTCAGTCTAATCCCACCAAATCTGTTCAGAGCTGTCCTTGTAGTGATTATTTTATTTATTTCACATTGTACAAAGCCCATGGAGGCAACACTATAAATAGGGGGCATCCCCCTTCTTTGAGAGGGTTGGCTCCCTTTATCTTAAAAAGAATACCTATAATAGAAGAACCTCATATATCATTTTCTCCTCTCATTCATCCATTCGGCCAAGGCTGTTTCTTTTCAATATTGTTGTTAATGATATGATACATTGTGCATAACGTCTATATCTTTAGCTATTTTATCGATGAGCCTTCAAACCTCTACTTTCTTTTGTCTTATCAATCTCATGCACTAAGCACATATCCTATACCCGCATATAAATTCAATTGATTATCCGATTTCGGGGTAAACAGTTAATCCTAATGATCACCATATCAAATATCCATTAAGGATTTTATGGGTTTGGCGTAATACAAGAATGTCATTAGTTTTCACATCTCTTATTTTTCCAAATCAAATTAGACAGTAAGTCTAATACGAACTAATCATAAATTTTATATCAAGCTAAAACCCCCACATTTTAAACATTTGATATGGAATTGGATATATAACTTTCTCTCCACAAGAAATAAGGCCAAAGAAAACTACTCTCTGTGATTTTTATCCAAATGTCACGATGATAAGTCTTTAATTCTTAACAAAGACTTTTTGATTAACTGATTTGTGATATAAACAACTATAACCACCACCATTACATACACGGTGCAATTAGATTCTCATCTTAAAAATTTCCCTACGTCAATCAATGGCCAAGATATAAAGGAAAAACTAACTCGGAATCATCTGCCATGTCAACATTGATCACCACTTTATGCGAACCATGAAGCTTCTCAATAAAATATGTGAGAAAATTAGTACTGCCACGTTTGAGTTAATACTTCAGTCATACTGGAAACAGGTAATGACCATATCAAATAACACATCTTAAGCCTACCAAATGCACTATTTCAAAGATGATTTTGAATTATCACAAATGAACCATTTACCCGAATATTTATGAAGACAAAATTCATAAAAGTCACTAGGGTAGAAATTTTATAAATAATAATAAGCAAAGTTAAGAAAGTAAAACCCGATTATGCCACTTTCTTGTTGATCCATCTTTCGTATAAATTTATTTACTCCCAATGTCGCAACACTTCTCACATCTAGAATTGGAACGTGGATCTCTCGCGAATAATTCATTTGATGATAACACAAAGTAAATAGAACATTAGAAGTAACTCAATTAATTAGTAGAAAACCATGATATTGGACTTCAATCTACAAATTAAATACTTCCTGGTGCAATTTTTTCCTTTCCTTTCCAAGTTGATCGACTCAAGTTGGCTTAGGATGAATCTGCCATCAGATTTCTTCAAGGAATAAGATTTCTTATCTCATGATTACTTTACAAAAAGTAATGACTCCATGAAGCATCAACAGTGAGCATTAGTTGAGATTTTGTTGTCGACTTTCACAATTTAATTTATTCTTGAATGGAATAGACCATTTAAACAATCGCAACGGTTACAACGACCGAAGAAGTGCATGAGTAGGACAAAGCAACAATACCGCTAATCCTTCACGTACCACTCTTCTCAGTACCGGTCCTCTATCTTTCTCAAGAATAGCAATATTGAGAAACGGGGAATCGAATTTCCAAAAGAAATATCACCACCGCAAACACTTACTTTGGTTAGGAAAGAAAGTGTTGCATTGATATTTCTAATTATGAGGTGTAGGGGAACCTTTTTAATCACTCTATGACTTGTTTGCTCACTGGTGGAACCACACAAACATTGAGACCTTCTTCAGTCTTCGTGTTTCAGAAAAAGAACTGCCAACCTTGTTCTTTACTTTGCATAACATTTATTTATTATGCTAACAATATTCCTTTCATGTTCTAGTCTTTGACCAATATGCACATTACAGAGAACTATTCAAGTCCAGTAGTTCCCTTCTCAACATTTGAATCTACCCACGTCTTTGTTCAAATGCAAGACCGAGAATTTGTAAGGATATCAAAACTAGCGAATACATAAGGTAGATTTTCCTCAAGACTATCCAACAAATGATCACGGATACATGATTCTGAAATTTTCCTCTATTGGGCATCCAAAAAAAAAAAAAAAAAAGAGTCATTAAATTCCTTAACCAAATCAGAAGAAACGTTGCTTTCCTCCCTTAACCAAATTTAATAAACGGCGAAGTTTTTATATCTTCAAACCGAATATTATTTGAAATTAATCGGTGAAGTTTTTATATCTTCAAACCGAATAACAACAATGAGAACCAGCGAAAATTTTATATCTTCAAACCAACGAACGTTACTAAATCGGTAAAGTTTTTATATTCCTTAAACCGAGTATTAACTTGGAGTAGAAAATCACGCAGATTTTAATCTCCAAAAAGCAGAGTAGAAAACCACAAAGGTTTTAGTCTCCAAAAAAGTAACTTATTTATTTCTGAACAGAGTATAATCTCCAAAAACAGAAAAGAGATGAACATAGGTGTCAAGTCTAAAGTGATTGATCCAGGATCGAGACTCCACTAAAGAATTTATTGAATCCAACACAAAAAAAAAATTCCTTTACAAAAAAAAACAAAAAAAAATAACTGCTTGAAAAGACAGTAGAAATAACATCGAAAAGGTGTGTTGGTTTAATTGACGCTCATAAGTCACAACGACTCTTTTTCGTAATATGAGCAGGCACGAAGCGGCTTTGTAAACACAGAGTCAACAAAATTCTTTAGCATCACAAAGTGCACTTGGTTCAAAGTTCTTAAATACTTGACTTTCAATCCTTTGAAAGATATCAATGTGCTTAGGCCCAATGCAAAACTTTCAATTTTATCTTTAAATAAAAACATTGTTTCCTGAATGGCTTAAACGACATAAATTAAGAGGTGACATCACATGGAATAGAGCTTTTCAATCTCAACCATTGTTAATTAAGAAAGGTAGGCCAGATTGAGAAATACAAGTTCATATGATGTCATATACAAGACGTCAACTAATATGACAACAATGGGTAACTAGCATTCAGAGTACTTGAGATATTTAACATATCACAATACTTCCTCCTTCTAACAGCCATTCGGTAAAATAATTTCAAGAAATTTTAATTCTCGAATACAGAATATAAAAAGAATATAATTTCCTTAAGATTGTTGTTAATCTGTATTACAAAAATATTCTAAAACAGTAACATTGTAAAAATTCGTAAAAACAAGAACTTTGTAAAACCGTAAAGTGTAAACCCTTAAACCTGAAAATATCAAAACAGTATCCGAAAAATATTTTTTTTAAGAAAGAAAATCGAGCCCACTGAATGCACAGTGTGTCCTTAAGGAAATTATTCCCCTCAAGTACCCGAGGTTAATGGAATATATCCTCCCAGGATAGAACGATCTTACTCACCGGTGTATCGGTACCTAAAACCACGGTGTCAGCGAACCACTTAACGGCAGTAAATTACACTAGAATTTATTTGTGCAGAAGAAGAAGAAGTTTTGAAATTCAGAAAATTCGTTAGGAATATCTGAAGGACTAAACAGATTTATATAGCCATTGGTCTGGTTTAGTGAAAAGGTGCAATTCAAAAGTTGCAACTTTTCAGTTTAGTTGCATCTTTTCAGAAATATTTCCCATTCAACTTAACTAAAACCCAACAAATCCTACCCAAGAAGAAAAAGAAAAAAAAAAATCACTTACATATACTAAAAACGTAAAACTTTTCTAACATTGTCATATTAATAAAATTTACGTATTGTAACAGATTTTTATCTTATTATCAGGATTATCTATTAATGTTCATATGAATAATTACGAAATCTGGTTTTTGAATAACCGTACAAAATAATTCTGCTTTTGGATAGATTAAACCTAGCAGGAAAGGAATTTGATTAGGACTTATATATAGCCTTGTTTAACCTTAAAATGGAGAACAATTAAATTTATGCGTGACGCCAAAGATATGTGACTAAATTCAATTCAAGATTAAATAGTTTGGCGCCCACCGTGGGGCCTTAGATAGTAGTGGCGGTTCAATACAACATTCTGGTTACGCTCGATATTTTACACTTGTTCTTTAAGGTTTGATTTCAGGTATACCAGAAATGTCGGATTCCCATTCCGTCAACTTCCAAGTGGAACCAAGCCATCACGAGCATGACGACGGGGACGTACCAAACAACAACGCGCCACCCGTTAATCCTGTTCAAGTCGGATCATCGGTGGGCAATGTACCGGCCGGCGAGAATAACGCAGTCATGTCGCGAGCAGCCTCCAAAACCGATTAGACATAGCTATGGCTCGATGTGCCCGCAAGAGATCATAGCGCAATTGCAAAACGGGGTCGTGCACCGATATTGCCCCATCAGAATAGACCCAGGATACGGAGGAAAGACACGTCCCACGGGGTAACGAGAACCACCCCGGGCAAAGCAGCGAATTGATAAGAATGCTCGAAGAATTGACTAAACGAGTCGAGTCCGGCGAAAAGAAGATAGAGGCGAACGACAAGAAGTTGGAGAACTACAACTCGAGGGTCGATCAGATTCCGGGGGCTCCACCAGTGTTGAAGGGACCGGATTTGAAAAAATTTGTTCAAATGTCATTTTCGCTGAGTGAGGCACCTATGAAAATCCCTAAGAGATTTCGCATGCCCGATATCCCGAAGTATAATGGGACGACGGACCCAAATGAACATGTGACTGCATATACATGTGCTATTAAGGGCAATGATCTCGCCGATGACGAAAGGGAATCAGTGCTATTTAAGAAATTTGGGGAAACCCTGTCAAAGGAAGCGATGATTTGGTATCATAACTTGCCCGAGCATTCAATTGATTCATTTGCCATGCTCGCTGATGCTTTCGTCAAGGCTCATACCGGGGCCATTAAGGTCGAAACGCGAAAATCGGACTTGTTCAAAGTCAAGCAACGAGATGACGAGACCCTCCGCGAGTTTGTGGCTCGATTTCAAATGGAGCATATGGACTTACCCCGCTCACTGACGATTGGGCCGTTCAGGCTTTCACCCAAGGGCTCAATTCAAGGAGCTCGATCACATCTATGGAGCTAAAGCAAAATTTGATAGAATACCCGGCGATCGCCCTCGGGTCGAAGTACACAATGTATCGGGCCGAAGATCAGGGTCGAAGATGATAAGATTCTGAGGGCTGCATCGGTATCATGGAATTCCGGTAAAAGGAGTGATCGATTGAGGAGAATGGTAGATCGGGATTCCGGATCGTCATATGACAGGTACCAGCCTTACCCACTCGATCGAAGGGGAAACGGGCGCAATAGCGAATCAGGCAAGAATGATAGGAGGAATGATCGAAGGAATGATCGAGGCCAAAGTAGCCGTGGATTGATAAATAGAAATGCTACCAATAGAGCCCCGGGAAACAGAGAAACTCCAAGGTTATCCGAGTATAACTTTTGCGTCGATGTAGCAACCATAGCGGCGGCCGTTATCCGAAACAAAGAAACAAGACATCCAAGGCCAATCCAATCTGATCCAGAGAAGCGGGATAAAAGTCTTATTTGTAAGTATCATCATACTCACGGCCATCGGACCGAGGATTGTCAACAGCTGAGAGAGGAGGTCGCTCGTCTGTTCAATTTGGGACATCTTCGAAAATTCTTAAGCGAACTAGCAAAAACCCATTTCAAGAACCTAGATTCCAACAAGCAGGATAGGCCGGAAGAGCCTCAGCAGGTGATACACATGATCATGGGAGGAACTGACGTTCCCATTGGGCCAGTTGTAAAACGCACCAAAATTTCCATAACGAGGGAAAAACGTATCCGGAATGATGACCCCGATGGTCCCATCACATTCAATGACGAGGACATGGAAGGCATCGCCCAGCCGCATAATGACCCACTGGTAATATCTGTCCTTGTCAATAAATTTAGAATTAAACGTCTGCTAATTGATCCAGGTATCTCGGCTAATATCATCCGATGGAGAGTCATCGAACAGCTGGGACTACTAGATCAGATCGTGCCGGCAATACGGGTCCTCAACGGATTCAACATGGCATGCGAGACGACGAAGGGTGAGATCACTTTACCGATCAATATGGCAGGAACTACGCAGCAGACAAAATTTTATGTGATAGAGGGAGACATGGGATACAATGCATTGCTGGGCAGACCGTGGATTCACCTCGTAAGAGCGGTCCTCTCAACTATGCATCAGGTATTGAAATTCCCGACCCCAGAGGTATCAAAACCGTCTGTGGTGAACAACAGGCCGCAAAAGAAATGTTCGCAGTTGAAGAATCTGTTAAGACTATAAAGGCGCCAGATCGGAACGAAGGGAAGAATGCCAAATAGTAACCACAGATCCCGATCCCGAAATCTTCGGAAGATCAGAACGGAGACACACTAGACGAAGAGTTAAAATTCGGAGTACCGAGAACCTTTGTGGTGCCCGATGATTCTGATGCCACTAAGTCCACGGTCGAAGAACTCGAGCAAGTCATACTGTCCGTCCATCTACCAGAGAAGAAGGTATACCTAGGCACGGGGTTAACCCCCGAGCTCAGGAAAAAATTTATTGAGTTTCTTAAAAATAACTCAGGTTGCTTTACTTGGTCCCATTTAGACATGACAGGTATTCCACCGGATGTGACGACACACAAGTTGAGCCTGGATCCGAGTTTTCCTCCTGTCAAACAAAAGCGGAGGCCACAGCTCGAGGTAAAACACGCATTCGTCAAGGACGAGGTAACCAAGCTCCTTAATAGAGGGTCCATTCGAGAGGTAAAATACTCATATTGGTTAGCTAACGTTGTAGTAGTGCCTAAAAAGGGGAATAAGTTTAGAATGTGCGTAGATTATAAAGATTTAAACAAAGCCTTCCTGAAGGATTCATTTTCTTTGCCCAGCATCGATGGTATGATCGACGCTACTGCGGGTCACGACACGCTGAGTTTCCTCGATGCCTACTCCGGGTACAACCAAATACAAATGGACCCAGAGGATCGAGAAAAAACCTCTTTCATAACTAGGTCTGGCACATATTGTTATAATGTAATGCCCCTCGGCTTAAAAAATGTTGGTGCCACCTATCAGCGTTTAGTCAACTGCATGTTTGAACACCAAATAGGAAAATCCATGGAAGTATATATAGATGACATGGTCATTAAATCCCTGCGAGCAGAGGACAACTTGAAATTTTTGTAGGAAACTTTCAGCATATTAAGAAAGTACAAATACGTGTTCGAACCCGTAAAAATGTGCCTTCGAGTCGGATCGGCAAGTTTCTGATTCATGGTATCAAATCGGGGGATCGAAATCAACCCGGATAAGATAAAGGCAGTTGAAGATATCACGTTGATCAACGACATCAAAGAGGTACAAAGATTGACAGGACGGATAGCTGTCCTAAGCCGATTCATCTCCAGATCCTCGGACAAGAGTCATCGGTTCTTCTCGTTGCTAAAGAAAAAGACTGACTTTGCATGGACCTCCGAATGTCAGATGGCCTTAACAGAACTCAAAAGGTACTTATCAAGCCCACCTCTACTCCACACGCCAAAAGCGAACGAGCTGTTGTATCTATACTTGGCAGTGTCCGAGATAGCGGTGAGCAGTGGCCTGGTTCGAGAGGAGAAAGGTACGCAATACCCGGTTTACTATGTAAATAGAACCCTCGGTGATGTCGAAACCCAATACCCACATTTGGAAAAACTCGCTTTGGCTTTATTGAGTGCATTTAGAAAATTAAAACCTTACTTTCAGTGTCATCCCATATGCGTCGTAACATCGTACCCCCTAAGGAATGTCATGCATAAACCCGAACTCTCAGGCCGACTAGTAAAGTGGGCTGTGCATATTAGCGGGTATGATATTGAATACAAACCCCGAACTGAGATCAAATCCCAAATATTGGCGGATTTCGTGGCCGATTTTGCACCGGCCATGATTCCCGAGGTCGATAAGGAAATGCTTCTTACCTCGGGGACTAGTACGAGAGTCTGGACTCTTTACACAGACGGTTCTTCTAATGTAAAATGGTCCGGGTTAGGGATCGTTCTTAAACCTCCCTCGAATGACGTAATAAGACAATCTATTAGATCGGCTGATTTAACTAAAAACGAAGCCGAATATGAGGCCATGATTGCAGTGTTTAGACCGGGTGCTCGGGAGCCGAGATCATTGAGGCCAAATGCGATTCTCTCCTGGTGGTCAATCAAACGAACGGAACCTTCGAAATCAAGAATGATCGAATGCGGAGGTATCAGGAAAAATTACAGGTTGTCCTTCGCCGGTTCAAGGAATGGACGTTGGAATATGTACCCCGGGATCAAAATAATGAGGCGGATGCCGTAGCAAATCTAGGATCCTCGGTAAAATCGGATGGGTTCAATTCCGGAGCTGTGGTGCAGTTGACAAATCGGTCATAGAGACCGGCCACGCCGAGATAAACTCGACCAACCTCACTTGGGATTGGAGGAACAAATACATAGACTATCTTCAAACAGGAAAGCTACCATCCGATGCCAAGGAATCAAGAGCCCTCCGAACCAAAACAGCTAGATTTTGTTTGGTCGATGGCCAGTTATACCGAAGGTCATTCCACGGCCCCTTGGCGAAATGCCTAGGACCAAGAGAAACTGATTACGTTCTGAGGGAAGTTCACGAGGGGACTTGCGGAAATCATTCGGGAGCCGATTCATTGGTCCGCAAGCCGATCGTGTGGGATACTATGGAACGACGTGGTGAAGACGCTAAAACCTTTGTTCGAAAATGTAACGAATGCCAAAGGCATGCCCCGTCAATACACCAACCCGGGAAAGCTCCATCCGGTCCTTTTCCCCATGCCATTCATGCTAAACGGGGGTACGGATATAGTAGGCCTTTGCATGAGCCCGGTAAGACGCAATTTATTTTACTTATGACCGATTATTTCTCTAAACGGGGTCGGCTACGTGCACTCGAGAAAGTCGTGGAAAAAGAGGTTATTGATTTCATTTACGACCATATAATTTGTTGATTCGGGTACCCGCGGAGATCGCGTGTGATAACGGGAAGCAGTTCATAGGCAGCAAGGTCATCAAGTTTTTCGAAGAATACAAAATCAAGAAGATCTTATCCACCCCGTATCACCCGAGCGCGAATGGCCAGGTCGAGTCTGCCAATAAAACTATATTGCAGAATTTAAAGAAAAGACTGGCCGGTTCTAAGCACCGATGGAAGAAGGTTCTGCCCGAGCGCCTACCGCACAACGGTAAGATCAAGCACCGGGAAGACTCCGTTTTCCCTTATATACGGAGCCGAGGCCCTGATACCCGTCGAAGTTGGTGAGCCAAACTTAAGATTCCGATATGCCACTGAGGACTCGAACCATGAAGCAATGTCTCCGTTAATCAATCTCGTGGACGAAAGGAGGTTTCGCTCATATCCGGATAGCCGCACAAAAACAAAGGATGCAAAGATATTATAACGTGAGGACCAACCCGTGCACTTTCGTATCGGGGGGGGACTTGTTACCGGCGAAGGTCACACTTCATACAAAGAACCCTCACGAAGGGAAATTAGTCCCGACGGGGAAGGACCATACCGAGTTACTGGAATAATCGGGAAAGGTTCTTGTCACCGAGAACGAAGACGGACAACAGCTGAAACACAACTGGAATGTAGCACACCTAAAGCGATATTACTGTTAAAGGTACGAATAACTTTTCTTTTGTTTTTCTTCTCTCTCGATCTAACCAGGCAGGGATACAGTCCGAGCGACACTGGAGCAGCACAACGAAAACTGGAAAGTCATAGACTTAGGACTGAAAGCGCGTGCCACACTCTTTTTCCCTTTGACCGTTTTTTCCCGAAGTGGGTTTTCGGCAAGGTTTTAACGATGCACAATTGAACAAATACATACACAAATAGAGCATACCGATCAAAGATCGGAGATTGGGGACTGCACACACCGGGCTAATAGTACCTGAGCTCTCATACCTCGGACTCGAGTACTAGGGGACTATTATATTAAGTGATAACTATGTCAAAGCCAAGGCTTGAACGATAGGATCAAATGTAAGGATCAAACGATCGATTGAATCGTGTCCAATTAGTTTGTTCTTGCCACGGCGACAATTGTGGATACATATCCGGTCGGTTTTTCAATAAAAAATCTTACTTCGATCACAATGATCCAATGTTGCCAGATACTGGAAGGCTATGGCCCAAATGATTAAAGACTACGGTCTAGAAAACATACACAATGCTAAAAAGCCGGCTTAAACGGTTAAAGACTACTATATATATATATATATATATATATATATATATATATATATATATATATATAAGATTATATATATATATATTAAAACATATATAAAACATCATGATCCGGTCTGTCTTGCAATTTATAAATAAAGCAACGACTAAAGTCAACACGGACTAAAACCCGATCACGAGCCATTACCACTTGAATTTTATCCCGGCCAAAATAATAAGGCAAGCTAAAACGATGGCATAAATCGAACAATCATTGAACCGAGGAATACTTTGCAAAGAGCAACAAAAGGCGATGAATAGACCGAATGAAGATCTTCTTTTCATTTATACACATAAGTGGATTTAAAAAGGCTCATAGTAGCGGCCTTAAAACAAAAAGCAAAAACAACAACAAAGGGGGAAAGAAGGGATGTAAGGCCTACGAGCCTAATCTTCACCCGATCCCTCAGTTTCTTCCCCGGCTGACTCAAGGTCGATATCCGAATCCTCAGGGTCGAACGCCGCTTTTGCTTCTGCTTCGAGCTTCTTGGCCTCCTCGATCAGATCTGACAAGTCCACTCTGGTGGCTTGAACTTCTTCGAGGGTTTTCCTTCGGGATAAGCACCGCACGTACTCTCGCTCAGGACATCGGCTTTCGGCAGCAGTCACATCGGCCTTATACTGCTTTAACATATCGTCATAACCCGAGATCTGGCCAAGAGCCTTTCTATGTTCAGCCTGTAGATCGGTGATGACCCGATTCAGTCGATCCCGTTCAGCTTCGGCCGTAGCAAGCGATGAGCTAAATAAGTTTATTTGTTCCACCGACGCCCAAAGCTGCTCCCTGAGAACATCACGTTCGGCCACAGCACCGATGGTCGTTTCTCGGATGGCATTAAGCTCGGGCTTGATCCCATCAAGCTCTGCCCGAAGATGATCAATTTGGCTAACATATGCCCGGGCCTGAGAAAGAAGGGCATTAGCATCGGCTATTGAAGATTTATTGAAAACTTCGAAAGCCCTTACCTTCTCTGCCAACTGGTCACGTTCCCGCTTAGCCTCGGTAGCTTCATTTCGAGCCGCTACTAAATCCGACTTAAGGATAGAAAGATCAGGGAGAGACGAGATATATCGCAACTTCTCGCTCATGGGCAGTTCGCGAGCTCGTCCACCTCCCCGACTCTTGCTTTCGAGCTCCTCTCGAGCCGGCCCACTTCATGCCCGAACCGTGGAAACTTGTACGACGAAGCACGGGGCCTATAAAGTAAAGAGGAACGGTTGTTAAAACGAGGCATACGAAATTAAAGCTAGTGAAAAGTATGCATAAGAACAAGACTTACCCGGCTCAACGCCCGCCGAGCCTCGTTGAAAAGGCACGATTCGCCGACTTCGCCATTTTCTTACGGATCCCTCGGGGCACCAAAGGGCAGCGTATAATCGGCCACCTCGACCGCCCCGATAACATGTTCATATCGGCCGGCACCTTGAAAGTTATTAGCCTCTTCCGATTCGGGTCGGTACTAGGCACAGGAAATAATTTCTCCAACCTAGGATCGGAATTAACCCCGAAACGGTTGGATACGGGGATGGATAAATGCTCAAAACCCGACATACCCGGAGCGGGTATTTCATAACCCTCATGACCGGCTGCCCCTTCCTCGATCATCTTGCCCTTGGCTTTTTCAACATCGGCGGGAATATCCACCAATGGGGGTGAGAATCCCCCGTATACAAATTATCATTTCGTACGAGGCCACACTTTGACGGGCAAGGACGTAACCAATACCATACAAAGGCGGAATGTTGTGTACCTTTGAGCCCGGTACCGAGGAGCCGCTTCGATCCAACGGGCACAAATCGGCAGCCCCTTTCAAAACTTCAAGTAGGAGCGTGCTCTCGTCGTAGGTCTATGGGGATCCCGACCTTCTACCGATGTTCTCTATGACCGTCGGCCTCGGGACATCCCTCGAACCCACCGGAATCCTGACTTCGAGCTTTCCACCAATGGTGGAATAATCGCCGCAGAACCGGTCGCATCTTGCTCGGCCGAGCTCGTCACGAGCACGACGCCCGCCCAACGCCTGGTCGTCATCATTAGAATGATCCGATAGTTGACCGATAACCTCGGCATCCAGATCACGGGCCGAGACATCTTCCGAGAAGGTCTCTCTCATAGTGAGCCTCGATCTTTTCCTGGCCTGGGACGATGCTCGAGAAGATTCGGAGGATCATCTTTTCCTCCTTTCGACTTTGTCTCCCTAGTCAGAAGCTTTGATATCTTGCTCGTCGGCCGAGGCCTCGGCAGCTTCTTGGCCCCGAATTCTGGTGGCCTTTGATAGACCTGTGAAGCGAAAAGAAGAACAGTCCTTACTTATCTAACATGGCGTAGCACGTAGGGAAAACGGGACAACGCTTTAAGAGAAAGACTTACCGTGTGTTCCGGCCTCCCACCGGGACCGGACAAACATCTCCGTGTACGTGCCGCATAAGTAACCGGGGAAATGTATTTTCTCGATCCACTGATCAAGGTTAGGAACCGCACCGAGGGTTCGGGCAAGCGCTATATACACACGGGCAAATAAAAGATCCAAGCAAGAGATAGGCATATGGTCATATCGCACCAAAATAAAGTTACTTACAGTTCGGGTTCCATCTCTCCGGAAACGGTAACTTGTCAGCAAGAATCAGATCCGTTGTTCTGATTCGGACAAACCCGCCTCGCCACTTTCGGTCTCTATCTTCGTCCGTACCGAAGGCGGGCGCCTTTCTCCGCTCGTTTCGAGAGTTTAATCGCGCCCCTCTCGAAGACACGGGGACTATATAGTCGGAGTAGACGGTGCACCGTGGAATGGAGCATTCACGTTGAAGTGAAATAACGGAGGAGCACAACGATCCTCCAAAATGATGTATGAATTTGGCCGAGGGTAACCTCATACCGTTTGCAGAAATCCACTACCACGGGATCGAGTGTGCTAAATGTGAAAGGATAGGTATAAACACTTAAATACCCTTCCACGTAGGTCGTTATGGCTTCATCCTGGTCGGGAATAACGACCTCCTTACCCTTCCACTCGCAATCGGCCTTGACTTGCTCGAGTTTACTCTGGTGGGTATCGTGCACAAATAGGCCGATATTTCGACACCTCGATCCCCTTATTGAGAGGGTTTTTCGACCTTGAAATCCCGAATAGTCGAGCAATCTTGAGGAATGAAGTTAGTCAAGATCGGCTCCGGCTCGGGAGCCGGCGAGGTCTCATCGGTTTAGCCTTTCAAGATTTGCTCGTCATTTCGAAGTATGAAGATAAGAAGGTTAAAATGAAGGTTTGAAGATCGAGTAGGAGACCGATAAGATACGGGTTAAGGTTCAAGATACGAGGATCAAGGATCAATGCACACGAAGGTAAAACTCTCTCCGGGCAAAAGTCAGAAAGTGAAAAATGAAAGGGAAAACTTGCTTTTACAGAGTGAGGCCGAGACGGTTTGCCTTCCATAACCGTCTTCAGTACCAACGGGGTATTGACACGTGCCGATGTCAGACGGATGTCACGGATGTGACCTTGATCTTATCCAACCATGGGGAGCGTACGCGAGAAGGAACCGGGACGACCGCTCGATCAACAGATCGTACTTAAGCAGGCCGGCCTTCCGATGAGACCTTGGTCGGGATCTCACACGAATACCATTATGATCAAGTAAACCTTCCGTATCGGTCGCAAAAGATGTGGTCTCGAACTAATTACGGTCGAGTTTTGAATAAAATGTTTGAACATGGCAGCCGGTAGCAAAACATTTCGAATTTTTGTGAATTATAGAACAATAGACTATTGATCGAATATTGTAAAGACATATACAAAGATTCATGTACAAACAGCGCACATGGAATGCTCAATCAAGTCCAACAAAACCAATTCGCAAAGTCCCATTAAAAGTTATTCCATTCCACAAAATTCCGACTATGTCGGATACATCAGTATAACAGGAAAAACGGGAGAAGCCTTACTCTACTGTTACTAATTGGAAAACGAAAGTAAAACAACAACACCCTTAACCGACCTAGCGAGTCGAAGGTTGAGATCTTTAGCCTATTCCACGGGATGCGGCGATGAAGCGTGATACCGATTAGATATCCCCATGACTTACACCGGAGGCGGATGAACCGGGGATGTTCGACCCCGGTAGATCTTCTTCATCAAACACTATTGTCAGCGGAGTTTCGCCAAAAGGCATTTCTCGACGGGTCTCCATGATATGACGGGTTCGAACCCGAGATCCAACCCCCGAATGCCTAACTGGGAAGCTTCCAGTCTCTCTCGCGCCTGTGTGCCCCTGCGGGGCAGATGCTCTTCTTCCCCGAACAACATCCTCGACTACCAACTTTCCCTTGGAAGCCCTCCTCGTCTGAAGTCCTGAAAATCAAATACATTAGGTTGAGACATAATACAGGGAAATGAGGGTCGAAATGATCAAATTAAGAAATTACCATGGTCTTTGCCTTTCCACCCTTCGGGTGCCATCCTTCTCCAAGAACGACCTACGCTACGAGAAGCTCGAAGAAGGGCAATCACCCATTCAAAAATAGCCGTAACAAGCTTGGGTTTAACCGGATTTGGTGAGGGATTCCACACCTCAGGAAAATCGGCAGATGATGGACGATGAAGTTGAGCTGTGCGTATCATCACAAACCGATGAAGCCACCCTCGGTTATAATCGTCTTCGGGGTCGATCAGGCTTCAACTCCCCCTGGGAACCATATGAACAATTCCCCCTCGGATCACCCGAGGTATATATATGTAAAGCAAATGGTCAAGGGTGAAGGTGACTCCGGCCACATTAGCCAACTTCTCAATACAATACCCAAGTCTCCAAACCTGTGAAGCAATCTGCCTGATACATATCCGATACCGGCGACAGAAGTCCTCGATCACTCGATGAACAGGGAGAGTGAACCCTATGGCAAAGGGATACGTGTATGACAACGAGTAACCGATAATGTGGTGATTTATTTTCACACCGTCCCCAACAGGGCAAACGTCAACATCTGCGCCTAAGTTGCAATCTTCCCTGACTACGATAATGGCACCATCAATACAAGATTCAAAGTTCTCCACCAAATCAAAATGGTGAAGAATTTTACAGTCGTTCGTATAGACGGGAGAATACCAGCAGCAATGGATTCTAGCCCCCTATCGGAACCAGCGGCTCCCGTTAATGGCGTAAACGAGTGCTGATCTTCACCTTGAGTCAATAATGAGACGTGAGCCATGTTCGTGGAAGGTTTTTCTTAACAGTAAATAGTCACGCCCTGATGAAGGAAGATTGAAAATCCGAGGATTACTACGAGCTCAATTCGGGAATCGCAGAAGGTTTTTAAGGAGGAGCAAAGTGAGATTTGAAGAAGTGCAGATGCATGGAAAAGGAAGAATACATGGGCTTTATATAGAAAGAGAATCAAGAGTGTAGCGTATCAAGGACTCTGACACAAAGAGGACTCTCAAAAGGATTTGGTGGCTGGGTAATGATGACCTAGCATCGGGCAGAGTGAGATTTTGACTGGAAGGTCTTGTCCTAGGTAATTGAAGGCGGCTGTTCAGCTTTATTTGGGGTCCATTCCCCGCCGTCAGTAATTTTACCTCGGGAAATAAGGGGGCTATCTGTATACGGGTAAAACCGAGGATACGGCATGCTTGGTTTCCCGTTGTCATGGTTATACTCGGGCACGATATGACCTCCTTATCGGGAACGAGGCATCGAGCTCGATCTGGGATGAGGCGATGAAGAAAGGGCGGTTAATTGTCATAAGGAGAAAACCGAAATATCCACCCTCAACCGGATATTTCGGCGTTGATCTCAGTAACAACTGTCACCAGATTTCTTTTCTTTATTTAGAATTGTACTAGGGTTGGAACTCCTCTACTATATAAAGAGGAGGTTCCCATCCATTGCAAGGGTTGGCAACAGAAAGTTCGAAAGAGTTCATATAAAAAAAGAATAGGAATCCTTTGAAACCATTCCCATTTGTTCCTAAGTTCATCTTTATTATTCACCGTGTAAGTACTCTACAAAGGGTATCGACCTCGGTTTCTATACCCGAGGCCAGACATAATTAATAGTTGGTCAGATCTGCTTCTTTGTTTACTTATTGGCTTATCTCGCAATTTAATCTTGAATTGAATCTAGCCACATATCTTTGGCGTCACGCATAAATTTAATTGTTCTCCATTTTAAGGTTAAACAAGCCTGTTTGACCAAGCTTTCTGAAAAATACTTGTTTTTTTCTTATTTTTAAAAAGTAAGGTGTTTGATCAAGTTTTTGGGAGAAAATAATTATTCTGGGAAGTAGCAAAAATCTAAAAAAATATCTTTTTTCTAAAAAAGCAGCTTTTTGAAAAGGGACTTTTAGAAAATACACTTACGACCCGTTTTGGCCATGAGAATTATTCACTTTTTCCCGAATAATTTTTTCACTTTATTTGAAAATCAATGTTTGGCCATAAAGTTATATTTGGAATATGAAAAACACCTAAACCCCTGTTTTTAATTTTTTATTTTCAATTTTAGACCATTGC
Source organism: Lycium ferocissimum (assembly GCF_029784015.1). Lineage (NCBI taxonomy): Eukaryota > Viridiplantae > Streptophyta > Magnoliopsida > Solanales > Solanaceae > Lycium > Lycium ferocissimum. The sequence continues at coordinate 21,274,087 of NC_081346.1, read as the reverse complement.
ATTTATTTTTTCTTTTTAAAACTTCCCTAAATTTTTTATTTTTATAAAAATGACCCTATCTATATTAACTACCAATCATTGCATGCTCTACTACCCATTCCCCAATATTCTAAACTTCATAAAAATAAATTGACACTCTTTGAGAGTTGATCAATTTGAAAAAATAATAAGCATTATAGTTAACGAATGTGATTTTATAAATTGCATAAAATAATAAGGATTGAAATTAGCGAATGTGGTTTTTATATATTGCATAAAATAATAAGGATTAGAGTTAACGAATGTGGTTTGGATGGAGGAAGAAATAGTAAAGATGACAAATTCAGGTAAATTAGTGAAGTTGGGTGATTTTGCTAGTTTTCACAAAATTTTTGTGTGTATGTTGGAGTGTTGCGGGGGTTAAATCATATTTCATGTTTTTTTAGGAAAAATACATTCAAACAACCAAATATTATTTACAAAATTTACAACCAAACACAACTCCATTTTCAAAGGTTGGCCAAACACTAATTGCTGGTCAAAAATATTTTGTAAATTAATTGGTCAAACACAAACTACTTCTCATCAAAAGCACCTTTTTGAAAAGAATTTTAAAATAAAATACTTTTTAAAATAAGCTAATTTTAGAAGCTTGGCCAAATATACTATTATCGTGAACACAAATCGGAAAAGAGTCTATGTAGCCCGCAGGCGATTGATCACTATCAATATTTTTATTTTTATTTGTGCGTCATAGTATTTTTAATTTCGTTTCCAAATGTTCATTTTTTGTTATGATAAAATGAATTTACACAAAAACTAGAAAATTATCGTACTATGAACATTAATGTTTATCCTTTTCTCTGCAAACAAATGGAGTAAGAGACAACGAAAGAACATTCTGGAATGCATAATTGTACTGTGTACATACAGATAAGAAAATAGTCAAAGTTTTTTTTTCCTGGTATTGAAGATGCGCGATTTGCTTAGACTTTTGAAGATTCAAATAATACTAATTGCAAGATTCACCACTTGTAAAATTATGAGGCATTCAATTAAACAACACCAATAAACATAAACAGGAAAAATGTATAATTCAAATGGCACAAAATAAGCAACGTAAGATTCTCCACACCACTTCATCAGTAGGCCCCACTTGCTTTTTCTAAACAATAAAAAAAATCACAACTCGTGTCAGTAACCACATCCATATACTCTCTCAAAATATCTCTGCTTCCACTCTCAACTTGCCACGTATGTTCTTTCACTTAGATTACTCCTCTGTTGTGGCACTGTCCACGTCACCCGCTTCTCTTCTTCTATCCACGTGGACGAAATATTCTAACCGTCGATCATCTAAACTAGAGATCCTAGCCGTTGGTTAGTTGGAACAAAGAGCTTGTGGACACCGAAATTCGGGAGGGTATATATTGTTAATTGAAAAAATATTTTGTTTTTAACTGGCGGATTTCCATTTTGAGCCTCTCAAGTTTCCACTACGATCATTGTTTTCGAAAAAGAAAAAAAAAAGTTTCAATTTTGCTACGGGAATCTTCTTAGCCGGCCGTGCTCAACTATTTGTAATTTCAACTGCGCGACGTTTCAGGTGCGATACATTGTTTTCTGATTTACTTGTACTACAATAGCATAAGTTAATTTAAGTCTCGACTCAATACGAAATTTTAGAAATATAGAAAGATTTTTCAATTTAAATAAAAATGTTAGTAGTAATATACTGAAATGTCCTTTGAATTTTGTGATTTTAAACTTACATGTATAATGTTTGAATTGTCTAAGCACTAACATATAAAAAAGAAATTAAGACACTTAAATTGCAACCGGCGGGGTACTTTTTATTTACCTTCTTTCGGCATGTTGTCTTTTGATTGAGTTATAGATTAGTTTCCTATTTTTTTAAACTGGTGCATCTGCAATGTCCTAGTATTGAGCTTGCTAGCTATTCCATAAGGAAAAAGAACTCTAAATTTTCGGTGTAGCGGAATTTGGAAATAATATGATTGTGATTGAATAATAGCGTGGTTCTCTGAAATTTAACCGTCTTGCTTAAGATATGCAGTTAACAAAATCTCAGAATTGGAATTTTTTTGCAAGTAGCTAAGGAATTCTCTATTATTCCGCCCGTCCCAATTTATGTGGCACTTTTCGTTTTATATAAATTGCGACAGAGGGGGTAATAAAGTTTTATTTGTTGATTCTTTATGCTGAAGCTTCTTTAGGAAACAGACCCAAAAAGGAAGAAAATAGTTTATGCCCTAGAGAATTTCCTCAATCGTTGTCTTCCAGTTGAGATTAAATAAATTTTACATATCATAATGCATGCATTTTGGATTTGACAGGGGAATATTTTGTGAGAAGCTCTTCTGTTCATTGAGTAAAATTTTGATAGCACAACTTGGCATGGGAGTTGTGACTGTTTCTAGCTCTGCTTCTCGAAGTCCATTGGGATTGAGCACAAGGTTTTCGTCTCGTTTATGTCCTCTTAAAAGGCCAGTAATTGTATCGTTTAAAAAAGATAAAACGAAAAAGACAACTTTAGTTGCACCTAAGGAATCCATATCCTTGCCTATAGAAACGTCTAAAGAAAATGAAAAGAGGTCAAGACGAGCATCTAAACGTTCTGAGAGAGTGCATGCTGTTTCAATTGATGAAGCCTCTCCAAGTACATTAGAATTAGATTACAGTGAAGCTGCTGCCAAACTTGAAAGTATCTACAAACGCAGTCTAGAAACTGCTAGCTCCAATACAGAAGTTACGGATCATTTGGTGAAGCGAAGGCCAAGGACGAGGAAGAGGATTGTAGAAGGTGATGAGGAAGCTAAGAAGGAAATTTCTGATAATGTGGTCAAGAGTCGTCGAAAGAAGTCAACGAGGTTGAATCTAGACCAGAGGATTGCTCTACTAAAGAATAAAGAAGGTGAAATAGTTGCTCCATCCCAAAAAAGAAAACTTAAAGAGGACACCGAAGACGAAAAAATTGATAAGCTTGTCAGAGAATATTCAGGTGCTACTGACTTAGCGAGCTTAGACTGGAAGAAAATGAAGATCCCTCCAGTGCTTCCATCATCGGAGCATGCGTGGCTGTTCAAGTTGATGCAACCTATGAAGGTACGGACATTTTACTGTTAATGGAAAAAGATTAAATGTGAAAGGAAGTTTGTGGATTACATGTGTTTATTTATTAGATTTTCGTGTTGCTATTGTTTTACTTTACGATTGAGAGGCAGTTGTTGTAATTTAGGCAATCCTTCAAGTCAAGGAAAACATGCAAAATGATTTGGGGCGAGAACCAACTGATGGTGAAGTGTCTGAGGCAACAAATATGGATGCCTCTGAAGTACGGAAAAAGCTGGAAGTTGGTCGAGCTGCTAGAAATAAGCTGATTAAGGTACTTTCTTTGTTTACTTGTCAGACCTTCTTGATGTGCATCTTAGAAGTTCATTTTATGCCTCAAGCAACAAAAAAAAAAAAAAAAAAAAAATTGTTTCTGGTTTTATAATCTGAGTTAAGAACACCTGATGTGATCCATCTTTTCATAATTCCTCGATATGAATTTGTTATAACACTGAAACTGGTCAATCTTGACATGTACTGTGTACAAACAGTAATATGTGGAAGGTAGTAATACATGTTATAAAAGACAGTTAATCATCTTCTGCGTTTTCTTTTGAGTATCTCTTTTTATGTAAATCAAATGATGAAGTATTAAGAAATATAGAGCAAGGATACTTGTAAATAGTCTTTTGACTATCTTATATCCTTGAAATTCTTCTTAAATATTTATCTTGAATCTATGCCCCAGAGAGGGAAATGAAGCCAATACTACTAGTGTAACTTGAACCACCTCACGCCTTGGTATCTTCTAACTTTCATATGCATCCAGATATTACATGAGTTTTTAGCTTTATAAATAACTCACCTTTGCAGTCTTGTTCGGTTGCAGCACAATCTACGTCTTGTTTTGTTCGTGATGAACAAATATTTTCAAGATTTTGCAAATGGGTCAAGATTTCAAGACCTCTGTCAGGCAGGCGTCAAGGGTCTAATTACAGCTATTGATCGATTTGAACCTAATAGGAAATTCAGGCTATCAACATATGGTCTCTTTTGGATAAGGCATGCCATAATACGTTCTATGACAACTTCAAGCTTCACCAAAGTCCCATTCGGTCTTGAATCTGTACGTTCTCTTTCTTCTATCTGCCAGTGTTTTTTGTTTCACTGTTAACCCATCAAGGAACCATTTTCTTTCTTCTGTCACTTTCTGGAAGCTAAGCGATTACTTCATTTGGTGAAAAGAGAAACATATTATCTCAAGTAATGATATATTTTCAATTGGTGAAAGAAAATTATATCTTGGCCTCCCTCTATGCTTCAATTCAATATAACCTGAAAATGTAAATCCAATGTGCTATATCTTTTTTAAGAGAACATAGCAAAATTTTGAGTCAACGAGCCGACTAAAGGAATTTGTATGGATGAAATGGAAAATCCTTTTAAATAGCTGTAAGTTCTTTTGTGATTCCGTTAGGAGTATTATTCGCTTCTTTAAAGGAATGTCTAATATTCGAGCTCATTTGCTTGTATTTGTCAAGTAGTTAGTGCAAAAACAAAATTGATATTCTTTTCTGATTCAGATCAGAGTGGAAATCCAGAAGGCCAAATTGGAGTTGCTGTTTGAGCTTCAGAGGATGCCAACAGATGAAGAAATAATTGAAAGAGTTCGACTTTCCCCTGAGAGATACCATGAAGTGATGAAAGTATCGAAACCTGTCTTGTCTCTCCATTCAAGACACAAGACAACTCAAGAAGAGTTCATTAATGGAATAACTGATGTAGATGGTGTTGATGGGGATAAGAGGAGGCAGCCAGCTCTACTCAGACTTGCTCTTGATGATGTGGTAATGTTTTGTCCTCTTTGCATCTATATTTGGTTTTCAACTTGCTTCTCTGGTTAAGAGCTTTGCTTCTTGTTGAAATAATGCCACCATACCTCTGGATATAGTAGCTTTCAAATTTCACAGCCATTTAGCTATGGTTATTGCCTAGAGCTATGCAGGGTGTATTTATAAGGTACACCCAAATTTAAAGCATATAATATAATAGAATTTGCAATAAATTTGTGTAATCTTAGAGTTGTCAGATGAAATTATTCATATTGAGAAATTTTAAATGATAAAACCCATAAATGTCTTCGTGATGATATCATTATGGAACTTAGGAATAGACCAAGGGCGAGGAAGGAAAAGAACCTAGGCTCTTCGTAGTCTATAGTGTTCCTAGTTGAAGAAAAAATAAAGTGCCTGCATTGGTCAGAGTTCCATTAAGCTGAATGTGAAAGAACATCCATCAAGTTGTGGTGAAACAGTGGAGCGACTTCTAGAGTCTCAATATTCTGTAAAGAGACAATAAATGATGAGATGGATTCAATTCTGTCAAACAAACTTGGTTTCTAGTTAACTTTCGAATCAAAGGTAATAGGGTGCAAGTGGATATTATAAAGGAAATACAATTCTATGGCTCATTTTTAAGTTTCAAGTATTAGTAGTCAAAGGATTTAGACCTAAAAATAGGGTCTAGATTATATTTGATACATTGCACCTGTGGCTAGGATGACTCAGTAAAGTTCTTGTAGCTTTAGCATCTATTTATAAGTTGCACGTGCAGCAAATGGATTTTTGATGACTGAGAAATTCAGTTGGAGCCAACCCTTTGAGTCAATTGTATCCTTCGAAACTCGGGGATGATGGGCCTGCCCCTCTATCCTTTTCCACTTAAATATGGGACTTAGTTCTCTTGGCATAGCGCTCAAACTTGTGACCTAAGACGCAATCCCTCAACCTTTGACAATTGAGCTAACCCCTGGGGGGCAAATGGATGTTAAAAATGACATTTTAAACGATGAACTCATTGAGGAAGTATATATGAAACAACCGGTCTTACACTATGTTACATGGAACCATTAAAGGTAGGTATCCAGTATGGTTGTTTGGAAGTATCTGAAACAGATACGTCTTTTTACTAATCTCACCCTTATCGTACCATTTCGACATAAGTGTGTTAAGACAAATGGAGGATCTGTGTAACATAGTTTGTGTTGCCTTGAAACAATGAATTATGAAGTATGCCTAAGCAGTGGGTAAACAAAGTTGATGTGGTATTCCTGTTAAACGGATCTACTCACAATAATGCAGGCATGTGTATTTACTCTAAAAGTTGGAAAATATTGTGTAATTATTTGTCTATAGTTGAATGGTTTGTTAATCTTTTAATGAACTTAAGAAGGTATTCGTTAACCTAACGAGTATCTTGCTTCAGTATGTAAGATGAATTTTTTTGATCAAGTAGACAGTAGTTACAATATTAGGTAGCAAAATGCAAAGGTATATATGCGAACTTTAAACATCAAAACCTTTAGAATAAGAGGCTAGGGGTATTTCGATATTGCTAATCGTATAGTAAGAACTTCGTTTTATGCCGAGAATGTTGTTGTCTTAAACCGTTAGAAAACCTGGTTTGAGGGCAATTATCTATCTTAAGAAATGATTGATTGTACCTTGAATTTTTTTCTCCACCCTTTTGTTTATGCCAACCATCCCCGTAGGTTTCCAGTAACACCTACTTAGCCCTGAAGGGAACAGTATCAATCTTTAAATCCAATCAATGCAAACCCCACCCCCACAACAAAAAAGAAAAAAAAAAGAATAGTCACTCACAGATTTTGGTGATACAAGAGTTCTGCTACCTCAACAAGAAAAAAAAAAAAAAAAAAAGGAGGAGAAATTTAAAATATTTCTTGGTGTTTGAATCTTTCTCTTTCCCATGTGATGATTCTCTAAGCTTTGGTGACCAAAGCGCTTTTCCTTGTGAACCCCTGCCCAAGAATAGATTATAATAAAGGTAAAATGAGAAATACCAAAGAAGAAACAAAAAGGAAAAGAGAAATATTGCTTATATGTCATGGTAATTATGATTTTCTTTTTCCTTGTTAAAATTTGATTATGCAGTTCTAGTTGGGTGGGTATTGTTGAAAACTGACTAAATCAAGTGCATTGCTTATGAAATATGGCCACAAGCAAATATATTGATGAAACTGACATCTCTTTTGTTAGAGGCGTAGTTATCTGTTTTCTAAAAGCAGAGAATCAGATGCTAATAACACTTAAAAAGGAAAAGTAATGGAAACTTCTGGCATTGAAAGGGCACTACAAGTAGATTTGCTGAAATATTACTTGTAAATCTTGAGTGTTAAGATATGCATTGCTGTTAATGGAGGATTTTAAGTTTATAAGTTTCAGTTTGTTATATTACGAGGTTTTCAGTGTTTTCTGCACTATTAAATTTAAATCTAACAATAGATCACGTTCCTCTCTTGACAGCTTGATTCTCTTAAGCCCAAGGAGAGTCTTGTAATCAGACAAAGATATGGACTTGATGGCAAAGGTGATAGAACATTGGGAGAAATTGCGGGCAACCTAAATATTTCGAGAGAGATGGTACGGAAGCATGAAGTGAAGGCTCTCATGAAGCTCAAGCATCCAACTCGAGTGGATTATCTTCGCCGGTACATATTCTAAAGAAATCAACATCATTTGGTTACTGTATTGGAGAAAATTTATACCCCTATTCCTGTGTCAGCAATCTTGCCCATACTGTATAGTAGCTGCGTGTACACTAATCATTTGTACCATAGTTGTAACTTACCTCTATTTTCACTAGATTCAAAACCAATATCTGTTAGCACACACCCTGTAAACAACTTATATTATTTTTCTTTTTCTCCTTACAGTGAGTTTGAAACAACTGATCTGTATATTTACGACATGGCTGAAAATGTTTCTCTCAATCTTCATGGTGGTCTTCGACTGTCCTAATTTTCATGGTGGTCTCTGATTGTATTAATCCTTTTCCTAGGCACTTATCAATTATGTCAATGGATATGCTTTAATCTTATTCGGAGCATTAAGTTCGTAATTTAGGTAAAGCAATAGGGAAAGAGAAACACTGTACAAGCATCTGCTAGTGCTTGTTGCCTCTGTTGTCTCAGGGTAACTGGGGTTGAGATGATACAGGGTGACATCTGCACTGATTCAGAATAGCACTGCTAAAAACTAGTGCAGGGCCGTCATCCATATAAGCCAGTAGTGAAAATGTGCAAGTCCACGTTATGATATAGAATTTAAAAATTGATTAGTGCATCCTATCTAAATGATTGAACAGTATGATAAACCATACGATAGGATAAGGAAAACAGGCACAGGTTAGATTTTCAAATAGCTGTTGAATGCATTAGGGATTGAGGATATTATATGAAGGGATGTTGCTCTATTATTGTCTCATTTTTTAAGCAGTTTTTTATTTGATAATGTTGAGTGACATGTTCCATTGACTGGGAAATCACAAAGGAATATTGTAAAACACAGATACTGCCAAATGTTGTTTGGCTTGTAATTAACTTGTAAGTCAATCATCTATGTTTTACATATCCGATTCTGAAATCGATTGGATAAGGATACTGATGCCATGAATGACTGGGATGATATCATTCTTTTGTGAATAACAATTCAAGGTTGTGAAAGGACTATTTCTAGTTGCTTCAAGCTTTTCTGGCAGTGGTTTATGTAGTAGTCATTAGTCGGCCTTATAAAGTTCACTAAGCCGTACTTTGGTTTCCCATTCACTTGTTCAATCGGAAATAATGTCAACATTCTATAAGCGACTTGACCGGTCTTTGTCCATTTAATGTCCAAAACTATGCCAAATGTTAATGCACTTAGCTAGTTCTTATGTTGGAAGACGTTATCTGAGGCAGGGCCAGCCCAAGCTTATAAGTTACGTATTCACGTGAATTAAGTAGCTTTTGCCCAGAACAATGTAAATGTATTAAAAAATTCACTAAATGTCTATAAATATTTGATTGTGAACCCATTTGTTATTTTATCTTAATTTGAGGTCGCTATAAAGAATCCATAAACTTCAAATTCTGAATTCAGCTATGAATTCTGAGACATAATGTTTGTTCCTACTTGGTGTTATCTCGACATTTAACACACTAGACTCTCAAACCCTAACATCCAAATACAAAAACCAAATAATTTAGAATTAGTAACTAAAAGTGGAACAAACTTTCTCTCTCTAGGATGGCTCGTCTCTCTCGGTGCATGTTAAGCTAACGTGCGCCATCCATGGGGAAGAGGGCGCGTCACCCATCTGAGAAAGCTCGAATGGCTATGGCTGACGCACAAGCACAACGAGGTAAAGGGAAGGTAAATTCGCAGAGGAAAGGAACTGGTGTTTCTGGTTCAAATGGAACAACACAGAACTCGCAGGAACAAGGTATGACCCAGCAATTGCGGGAACAAGATATGACTCCGGGAAGGAGTGTAGGTGTGGAATTAACCGTAGAAACAAGTGATATAGTGGTGAAATTGGGGGAATCAGCTAGATCTAACTCAGATCTGAGCAACTCTGCCACCATCGTGGAGAAATCGGTGACAACAAACAATGATGAAGTGATTCAGAAGGAAGCAGTGGTTCACACTAAGGGCATTGATAAAGCTCAGAGTAAAATTGCTCAGGAGCAGTGGAATGAAATGCTCCAAGCTACTGAAGCGGCTGCTGCTCCCTCTTCTAGCGGTAAGAAATTATGGGCTGATACAGTTGAAGAGGAAGAGACCACTATTCCGGTAAGGAAGGCTTCAATTTGGGATGATTTTGAAATCTCAAAAATGTCTAATGATGGGTTTAAGCTCGAATATGTAGCTCCTACAACATATGATAGTTCTCCTATTGTTGAGATAGAAATCGATGACATAAGCTCTGTAATAACATATTGGAAGGATCTTTGTGGTTTGCTACGTTTTGGGTGTATATCCCCCATTTGCTGTTCTGCAGGGATGTATTCAGAGACAGTGGGCCAAACATGGGATTAATAAGATCTCTATGTTGAGGAATGGTATTGTTCTTGTCAGATTTAACAATGCAGCAGGCAAGAATGCAGTCATTGAAGGGGGCATATATCATTTTGACAACAAACCGTTCATTGTGAAAGCTTGGTGTCCGGATATGGAATTCACACGAGAAGAATTGCTAACTGTGCCCATTTGGGTAAAATTTCCAGGTTTGGATTTCAAATATTGGAGTCCAAAGGGGTTAAGCAAAATTGGTAGCCTAGTGGGTAAGTCACTGATGGTGGACCAATGTACTGAGAAGAAATTTGGACTTAACTATGCAAGAATGTTGGTAGAGGTTGACATGAATTCAAATCTGCCTGAGACTATACCCTTCAGGAATGAGAAAGGGGTTTTGATCAGGCAACAGGTGCAATATGATTGGAAACCTATTCTAAACACTGCAAAAAATATGGTCATGCTGAAAAGGATTGCAGGAAAAAGCAAGGTCCTCGGAAGATGGATCAGAGTGTGCAGGTTCCTAAGCAAGCTCAGAAAGGCATGTATGAGAAGCAAGTGGGGCCTAGGCATCAGGAGCAGCAAGGGAAAGATCAGAGGGTGGATGATAATAGTACCAAATCTCAAGTGGCTGTAGTGAGCTCATTAAATCAGACCACTGATGGGAGTGCACAAACTCAGGGACTAGTGCAACCACAGGAACCTAAACAACAGCAGAATAAACTTGGTTGGAGTACTCCAATGAACAGTACCAGAATGCAGCAGTCAAAAACCCAGCAAGTAGAAAAGTCCAGCCAGAACCAGACTAGAACAGTGACCATGAAGCATGTTATAGCAAAGTCGGTTTCAAATATGAGAAGTCCACCAATTCCCCAAACTGGGAATGGTTAATTTCTTATGTTGGAACGTTCGGGGGCTTAATGCCCCAAATAAGCAGCAGGAGGTTAAAATCCTGTGTAATAAGGAAAAATCGAACTTCATTTGCTTGTTAGAAACTAAAGTAAAAAAGAATAAGGTGGACAGCATCACTAATAAGCTGTTTGGAGGATGGCAAGTGTTAACAAATTTGGATTTCCATTTTAATGGTAGAATTCTGTTGGTTTGGAGGCCTGATTTCTACAGGGTATCTGCTATAGACATAACGGCTCAGTCAATAACTTGTGATGTGTTTGACATTTCACTCCAATTGAGTTTTCAGTTAACAGTAGTATATGCTTTCAATTCTAAGGAGGCGAGGAAGGATCTTTGGGATACCCTAACTAGGCTAAGTTCTTGTTCTAAACCTTGGCTAGTCATGGGGGATTTTAATTCAGTTTTGCATCCAGAGGATCGGATTGGAGGAAATCCTGTTGGATGGGCAGAGATTGTGGACTTTCACACTTGCGTGGACACTTGTGGTTTGATTGAGCACCCTCACCAGGGAAATAAATATACTTGGAATGAAAAAGGGAATGATCAGAGGATTTTCTCAAAAATTGACTGGATTCTCATCAATAATGAGTGGCTGACTTCTATGCCTTCTTGCAACGCAATGTTCTTACCAGAAGGCATAAGTGACCACTGCCCTGCCAAGTTTACTGTAGCTGATGATAGACCACTGAGGAGGAAATCTTTTTTATTTTGCAATACATGGGCTCATCATCCTCAATTCCTAGAGGTTGTTAAAGCTGGGTGGGAGGTTCATGTCGATGGTTGTTTGATGCATAAAGTGGTTAGAAAACTGAAATTGTTGAAGAAAAGTTTGAAAGCTTTGAATGGGCAGTTTTTCAGGAACATAGAAGTAGAGGCTAGAGAAGACAGGGAAGCACTGCTACAAGCTCAAACTCAGCTTCAGGCCAACCCTCAGTGTAGGTTAATGCAGCAAATAGAAAGGGAGAAATACTTGAAGTTTAGATTAAGCTCGTACCTGGCTGAACTGTTTCTACAGCAAAGGGCTAAAGCAACTTGGATCAAGGCGGGGATGATAACTCAAGGTACTTTTACTCTGTGATCAGGCATAGAAAACTTAAGCAGTCTACTACACAGCTTAAGGATGACCAAGGTGTTTGGCAGAATGACCCTGATATCGTTGCAAATTTATTTGTAAAATATTATGAGGAGCTGCTAGGGCAAAAAGTGAGTACTAGAATTGGTGCTTTTTGTAGCTTCATTAGGCAAGGGCCACTTTTGTCTGAAGATCACCAGAATGCTTTGATGCTACCTTTCAATGATAAGGATGTGAAAAGTGCAATTTTCCAGATTGATAGTAATAAAAATCCAGGTCCAGATGGCTACAATAGTGGTTTTTTCAAGGCTGCTTGGACAGTGGTGGGCAAAGATATTTCAGAGGCTATATTGCAGTTTTTTCAAAATGGTAAACTGTTGAAACAACTAAATTCCACCAATATTGCGTTAATCCCTAAGGTAGATAACCCTGAAGTTCTTTTGCACAATTTCGACCTATTTTATGTTGCAATGTCATATACAAAACCATTTCCAAGTTGATTTGTCTAAGATTGAAGGAGGCAGTAAGCATCATTGTGGCAGAGAACCAAGCTGCATTTGTGCAAGGGAGGTCTCTTGTCCATAATGTGCTTATTTGTCATGATTTACTTCGACATTACAACAGGAAAACTTCCCCGAGGTGTTTAATGAAAATTGACTTGAGAAAGGAGTATGATATGGTCAGCTGGGATTTTCTAAAGGAAGCTCTAATAGGATATGGATTTCCATCTGAGTTTGTACACCTGGTTATGACATGTGTATCATCGCCTTATTTTTCTGTTAAGGTAAATGGTGAGGGACATGGGTATTTTGCTGGGAAGCGGGGAGTAAGACAAGGGGATCCCATGTCTCCCTTATTGTTTGTGTTAGTTATGGAATATCTGTCAAGGGTGTTGAAGAATATGAGTGAATTACCTGACTTCAGGTTCCACTCGATGTGTAAGAACCAGAAATTAACTCATTTGGTCTTTGCCGATGACCTTATGATCTTTTGTAAGGGTGATACCAAGTCCGTAACTAGAGTTATTGAAGCACTTACTCATTTTAGCCTCGTATCAGGCTTAGTTGCAAATATGGACAAGTCTAGTATTTTTATGGCTGGTATTGATAATGCTACTAGACTCTCCCTTTTAGAGATAACAGGTTTCTCCCAAGGGTCTTTCCCCATCAAGTATCTTGGGCTTCCTCTTTCTTCAAATAAGTGGACCAAGATGGACTGTAATGTACTGATTGCTAAGATCACAAGTAGAATCAACAATGGCTATTCCAAACAGCTTTCCTATGCGGGTCGATTACAGGTAGTATCAGCTGTTTTATTTTCTATTCATAATTTTTGGGGTGCAGTTTTTATACTTCCCCAGAGTGTGCTGAAAGAGGTGGATAGAAAATGTAGAGAATTTCTATGGGGGGCCACAGCAGATAAGAGGAAGGTAAATCTTGTTGCTTGGGACGCAGTATGTGTACCTAAATGCAATGGAGGGCTTAACATAAAGGGATGCAGGAACTGGAACTTAGCATCAGTAGGAAAGTTGCTATGGCAATTAGTGATAGATAAGGATTCATTATGGGTTAAATGGGTGCATGGGATCTATATGAAGGCTGACTTGACCATTTGGGAACATAAACCACCACAGGACTGTAGCTGGTATTGGAAAAAGCTAAATTCTCTAAAAGATGGCATGAGAGCATGGTATGCACAAGGGAGATATACTCTAACACCTAGAGGGAAGTACTCTATTACTAGGAGTTATTTGGCAATTGTTGGGGTTTCAAGGAAAATGGATCTTTCTTTGCTGAACTGATTTGGAGTAGTGTTGCACAACCTAAACATAGGTTTATTGTGTGGTTGGCAGTTAAAGGAAGATTGCTCACACAAGATAGATTGCTCAAGTTGCACATTCCGGTGGATGATTTAACCTGCGGCTTGTGTAATTCTGTAACTTTGGAGACTTCTCAACACCTGTTTGCAGAGTGTGTGTGGTTCAAAACTATTAGGGAGGCTCTGTTACAATGGGTGGGCATTCATTTGCATCAAGGTGCTTGATAGCGATTTTTACCGAGTATAAAAAGGAAGCATTGGAAGCAAATGCGAAGGAAGTTATTCTTCTTGTTTGGGGGCCATGATATACCATACTTGGATGGCTCGGAATAGGAAAATTTTTGACAGTTCACATGTACATACAGCGGGAGTGGTAACACAGATAAAGAAGGAAATAGTTGATAGATTAACTTTACCTTACTTGTATAAGAAGCTACATAGACTTAGCGGGATTATGCATAGAATATTGTGTAACTAGTTCTTTGGTTCTGTTGGAGGCTTAAAATCACTGCCAAGTGGGGGTGATTTTAGGTGCTCTTTAGGTTGTAATTCTGGTCTTTTGTTTAGTCAATGGTAATTTTTACAGTGTTACCAAAAAAACTAAAAGTGGTGCAATTTATTACAAATATACATTATTTAAGCTTATTTTCATAGTTCCAGCTAAAAGATGTAATCATATCATATTATATTAAAAGTGAGAAGCTCGTATCTTTAAAGTTGGATTACAATTTTGCCCCTGCAATAAAAGAAAATGCAATAAAACATCTAAAGAAAGAGGAACCTTCAATTAAATAACTTTTCATTACACTAAAAGTGAATCAGCGAATTAGAAATGGAGTAATTTAATGCTTGACAATCAAAATTCGTTGAATCCAAATTAAGATTGAGGGCATTGATACTCTCCTTTATTTACTTCCAAAAACATTTATCATCAAATTATTATAGAGAAATTAGAATCATATCATCATCATATTTTATATATTGTAAGTCGAAAGCCCCAAAGTGAAAAATTGAAAGACAAAAATGCGCATATAAAATTGATAAACCTTCATGCCCTTTAAAAATTACGTTATTCAATTCCTTAATCTACAGATTAACAAATTAATGTGGGCTCTCTGCCTCTCTCTCTTCGTTACTCTCAAAAGGTGGAAAGATGGAGGAGTTAAATGCATTCAATGTATATACCCCGTTCATTAATCATCTTAATCTTGAACATAAACGTAAGAATTGTCCATCTACGTAAATTTTCTTGATTAGTTATTATAGTTTTTATGTTTTGTTTTTTAATCTTCCATGATATGATGACAGTAACCTTTTCGCGTTGTCTCTTTATATTCTTTAGTCTCAGTTATTACTGTGGTTTATTCTACCCTCTGTTGTTTATTTCTTTCATCTTCCAAATATCATTAATTTTTTTTAACAGCTTTTCACCTTTTTATAGTTCTCTATAAAAGTGTAATCTATCAAACTCAAAGTGAAAGGCTTTCATAGTTGTATTCTACTTAACTCCTATATCGGTATTTTCTATGTTCTTTTAGTAATTATCGTGTATTTTGATGAAAGTATAATATGTTCATTTTGATGATAATTATGTTCATTTTGATTTTGTGTTGTCCATCTTTTTTACAGGGATTTTGTAACCATAAGTTCATCGTTACTACTTAATTACACTTCAATCGGAGTGGTCAGTATTTCTCTCCCCAGTTTTATATATATATTTTTTAACGTTATGTATTTGGGTTCACAGTTGTGGGAAAGTTCTTGATTGGTTATTTTATTTTGCTTATTGGTTTGTTTTTCCTTTTCAGAATTTGGATGTTCCATTCTGTCAGAAAGCTTCTGTTTGATGTATTTTTCCAGCTAAATATGTTCTTGAAAATCTGGTGAAGATTATTGTGAGGAGGTAATTGTACGATCAATAAAAGATTTAGTGGTCAATAAAGTGGGTGAAAACTATGAGATGATGATTTTCAGCATAGGCAGAAAAAGTTATGATAGTTTGCTTTTGAATAAATCTTGATAGGTAGAATTATCCGTACTTGTATTGGTGAGAGATAGTATAAGTGCCAGTCATGGCCGGAACAAGCTGATATGGAGACCACCTAAAATTATTTTGTGGATTATATTGTTGGTTGAAAAGCGAATCTTGTGAGCCTTCTTGTCTGCTAATGAAAAATAGAAAGAAGTTTATCCTTTTTTTTTTTCTTTTTTTTTTGTTTTAATAACGGTAGAGTCAGCAACTTGCACGCACCTCAATTAATTCACTAGGTACCTGTTTCCCCCAACCAACAAAAATATAAAATAACACTATCTACTAAACTCAGGCTTAGACATACAAAACGAAAGCACTTAACCAGTTAACCTTTTTTCACTTTTAAACACTGGTCTCCCATAATCCCTTTGAGCTTCGTTGTCCAGTAACAAGCCTAAGTGCAAAAAGTGTTGAGTACTTTTTTCATTTTTTGGTTGATAATTAATGAGAAGAAGTTGGAGACAAATGTAAATGGCAACTTAGTTTGCACTTGTACAACTTTTGTTTGTGCAATGCTAAGGAAATAATTGTCAATACTTTTTCTTGGAGAATTTAAATATTAAAGTGTTTTCAAAAAATTAGGCGAGAATATAACAGTTATATTACTATTCTTTTTGAAAAACTTAAAACTTTATAAGAATAGATATAAGAAATTTATTCATAAAGTAGACAAGATTATAGGAAAAAATTATATTATGAATGACTGCCTGCAAAATTTCTAATTTTCTTGTGGTTTCTAATAGAATTGTTTTCATATTCAATGGCTCATTACACATCATACCTAATGTAGTTGTAATATTATCTATATCATTAGAAACTAGTTAGTGTAATGGCACATATAGTGGTAGCCTAAATCCACTAATGCTCCCACCCCATCAGTTAAAAAGAAAGACGAATAGGAAGCACTAATAAATTCGATGTCATTTTACAAGCAAGAGTTAAAAGCGACGAGTGAAGAATCTAACTTGTCTTTTAATTAGCATCATATTTCATGGTGATAAAAAGTATGAAAGCAAGACAAATACATGCCCAATACAATCAGAAATTCAAGTTGGTTCTGTAAGCTATTTCTAGTTGGGATTAACTAGGAACTGCACACCAAAAAAAGTGATTCTTGTTGATCTAACCAAATTGGAAAACTTATAGGATTGAAGTATTCTATTTATGAAGAAAGAGCATCTAATTATATTGTACAAACACATTTACTAGATGCTCTATGCTACTTTAAACATCTAGTGTATCTCAAATAACCAACAAAGTGCACATCTTAGGGGTTCACTTTGTTTGGGTACATATATAAAACTCAACGTAAATAATACTAATGCATATATAACCGAAGCGAAAATCGATGTATAATTGGTAGAATAATTGATAAAATTTCATGAAATTGAAAGTAGACATTTAAAACCAAAATTAGTTCATATGATTGTTTTGGACTTCTTTTGACGGTCTAGAATGTTCCACTTCCTTTTGCAAGATAAAATACTATAGCACAATAAGTTAGCTGTACATCAAAAAGGTAAGAAAAATTGTCACAAGTAAGAAAGTAGAATTGTATATCATATCCATGGAGTGGCACGTGTCTGTCCCTAGCATATACAGATATTCAGATAATTAAAAAAAGGGGGTGCGTAATTTTAATAAGGAGTTTAAGCCTTATGCAAATATATTTGCACAATTAGATAGGGACAGATGCATAGTATATATAGTTGGGGGTTCAACTCAGTACTTTGCATCAAAACTTTGTAGGTATGTTAAGAAAGCTCTTTCATGTGTATAAATACAATTTTGAATTCAGTAACTCAAATGGTCAATAGATTCAGTTACATCCGGCACTCATAAGATTTTAATTCGTCTCTGCAATCGTATCATCTTCGTCTCTGCAATCGTATCATAGATAATGTAATTGCAAGTAAATTTTTAAGATAAATGTTTATTTGAACAGGATAAAATGATAACTAACCTTTTACAAATTAAAATTCACAGTTAATTAATTTATATATATATATATTTCCATGGTTGTGAGTGTATATAACTTGAAGGAAGGCCTTAGAGTAACAACAAAGTTAGTCTTTGTATGACCTATAAATCAGAGATTCGAACCGTAGAATCAGCCACTAATTTTTATATTAGGATAGGCTGCCTATGTGACACGTTCTTAGGGACTAAAGTATTTTTTTCCCATTATATATAACTTAAATTCTAACTTTAAGTGGGTGAAAAGTGATAAGCTTTCACTCCCTTTATCATCAGGCATGTCACAGGAGGCACTAATCAACAAAAAAAGGGAGTAGTCTATGGTCTCTTGGAAATTTGGATGCATGAGTAGGACGAACATTAATATTCAAAGTACGTACCAGAACCAAGGCAGAATAAGATTCAAGCATAACCGTAGAAACAGCTAATGCTCAGTCAAGGACAATAGAATTTTAATGGAATATATATAATAAGAGATGATGATGAATGGGGGACATCTCAAAAGATAATGCTGATATCAACCATGATATGAATGGTTCCTTTCCCTAATCACCTTTTCTTCTAAATGTTTGACCTCAAAAGTAGTACACCATTAATTTCACAAGTGGTATTCTGCAAATATATGGTACTCTCTCCGGTCATTTTTACTCGTCTTGTATGAAAAATTAAGAGATAATTTACTTTCATAGAGTTCAAGGGATTCTTAGTGTGCTGTACAATTTTTAAAGTATGTTTTATTGATTTCAATCATTAATTTAATTAGCAATAATTAGGGGTGAAATAGTAAAATTATCATTCTGTTTTTGACTCGTTAATAGACATGTCAAATCAATACATGACAAATAAAAATGAACGGAGGGAGTAATTTGTTTCACTCTTTTTATTCCTTTCATAAATAGACTCCTTCGAGTTATGTCGTGTGATCATTTATTCGACCTTTAATTAAAATCGGCGCGTGAGTCTAATTCTTTTATGATCGTGAAAATATTTTTTGACCGGGTGACGATGGGTTCTAACCTAGGCCCTCTGCATACATACTCTATATTTAGTGCACTAGACATTAAAGTTGCTAGAGATCACATTTTCATTTATTTATTTAATTTATAATCATGGTATTTAGATCAGTTTGCGCACATCTTGACTAATTTCATGGGATACCTGCTACCTTCCAAAAATTAGTAAATAGCTGAACAAGTACATTTTTATTTACTTCATTAG
Source organism: Lycium ferocissimum (assembly GCF_029784015.1). NCBI lineage: Eukaryota > Viridiplantae > Streptophyta > Magnoliopsida > Solanales > Solanaceae > Lycium > Lycium ferocissimum. Next base: position 21,255,153 of record NC_081346.1, on the reverse strand, counting down.
ATCTTCAACATGCTTTTCACGTATAAGTCTGATTTTTGTTTTATGGATCTGTTAAAAACAATTCTGGTAATAGATCATGAAGGTGTGACTCAAACTCTAACTTTTTTTTTTTTTTTTTTTTTTTTTTTTATGTATAATGGGTGACCATCCTTTGAAGCTCTTGTGGAGGAATATCCTGGGTGCCTCTTGATGAAAAAAACTACTTATGTAATTACACTAAGTTTGTGCACATTACCATAGTAATATAAATATATAGTAGGAGCAGTGCACTTTCGTATCCAACCCGTTTGGCCATAAGAATTATTCACTTTTTTCCGGAATTTTTTTTCACTTTTTTCAAAAATTAGTGTTTGACCATAAAAATTCCAAATACAACTTAAAGTTGTATTTGAAATTTGAAAAACAAGAAAAACTTGATTTTCACTTTTTTACAACCAAAACCTTGTTGAAAAAGTACATTTCAACAAAAAAAAATACTATTTGCAAAAACTATGGCCAAACACAATTCCAAATCCTAAATTCCAAAAAAAAAAAAAAGTTTTTGATTTATATGGCCAAACGCCTACTTAGAATAAAATTGCCTTTGGAGTTCAAGAACATGAAGTGACGGTGATCTATACTTTGGCTCACTTAAAATTGGTATGGTTTGTCAAGGATTTCAATATTTCAGGCAAGATTTGCAATGAGCTTTACTAACTAATTCCACTTTATCAACTGGTCGACGTATGCCTTTTCGTTAACCTTAATTAATGCCTTACTAACTTGAAAATAAAGTCTTCAATATGACATACAGTATGAGAATAAGAATATTAAGAAACATTGAACCCCACTGAGGAGTAAGTGCAGTGAGATGGTTGGAATCTCTCTCCTTACGGGGTAGTTACGGGGGAGCTACGGATGTCGTGAGTTAATCCGAATTTTTTGTCGAAAAATGATATTCTATATATATATATATATATATAGTAGATGTTGAAGGGGAGTCTTAAAGCAATGATAAAGTTATTTCCGCATTGACCTACATTCCACAGATTCGAGGCGTGGAATCAGCCATTGATGCTTCAGGATAGGTTGCCTACGTTACACCTTCCAGGGACGCGGCTATTTCCCGGAGGCTGCATGAACGTGAGATGCTTCGCGCATCTATTTGAGTACTCCCATCTATATATATTTAGTAGATAGTGAATTCTCTTGATTTCTCCGTGTGTTTACTTTTTATATTTTGAATTTACTTAATGAAAATCCTATCTTCGCCTCTACGTCCACCGGTTACCTAAATCAGTGGTTTTCGAGACCGGAAAATGAAGAACTTCTTGATAAAGAGCGTTATGTTTCGCAAGCTTCTAAAATCTGCTTATTTTAAATAGTACTTTTTGCAGAACTGTTTTTCTAATAAAACGCTTTTGTATAGTAGTAATTTGTGTTTGACTACTCAAATTGAAAAACACGTTTGTTTATTAGAGCAACAGTTTGTGCTTGATCAAGGTTCCAAAGTGCTTCTGAAGCTAATTTTTCAGTTTATGAAAAACCACTTTGATTACTCAAAAACACTTACTTTTTCTTAAAAGCTTGGCCAAACACCTGAACTCACTAAAATAAGCATTTTTTTATTTCTCAGATGTTTGAAAAAACAAGATACTCCCTCCGTCCAATTTATGTAATATAGTTTGATTAGGCACAGAGTTTAAGAAAGAAATGAAGACTTTGAAACTTGTGGTTAAAAACAAGTTATAGATATTTGTGTGGCTATACATCATTTTATTAAGGATAAAAGGGAAATTTTTAAGTTAAATTATTTTTAAATATATAAATCTATTAGTATTCTTGTTGGACATACTAAAAAGGAAAGTGTATACGTAAATGTACAGAGTATTACTTCTTAGTGGACCAATCCGATGCAAATCCGGCTTAGGTGGTTTAGTGGCTAAGAACTGAACGCTTTAAACAAAAATTGAACGTGAAAAAATGGAGACACATACGTGTAAGTGACGTGAAAGTGAAACCCCCTGAAGATTAATTACGTTTACATCAGAATTAAATGGATAGTGGAAGTCCAGTAACATCTTCCACCAACACATAGAACAAATTTATTAATCTGGTAAAATAAGAATTCTTCAATTTTATGCTTTTCTTCTTTTGCATGCATCTCGTTCCCTCTCTCTGTCCTATTACCCAATAAAGCATTTTTAAATGGAGCATTTACAGTTAGAACAAATTTATTCCATAAAATACACTACCTGATACAAATTTATTCCATAAAATACACTACCTGATTAGCCTCCAATCATTTTTCCTAACACAAATTTTATTTTTTAATTAATTTCTTTTATTTTGATAATGATTGATCAGCTTCCACCCACAAATGTAGATAGATGTAGACGGTACTTGCTCTCTTTCTTAGGCAAAACCATATAGTATTTATAAGAGTTCAAGACAACAACCTTAAATACCTGCTTTTTAATTAGCACTTCTTCTGAACTAGCTAAGATTTATCATCCTTGGCAATTTTTTTCTTCAAAGAAATGGGTGATAGATTGCGTTTGGCAGTAGGAGTAATGGGTAAATCATATTTTTTATTTATTTATACAAATATGTTACTTTCATTTAATTAAATACTCCCTAGTACTACATGATAAACGTGCATTGTTTTTTTTATTTGTCACAGGGAATGTCGCCTCCATGTTGCTCTATGCTGCACCAATGTAACTATTTTCTATTACATTGTAAATAATGAGTTAAGTTGTAGTATATATATTGTCACATTAAAGATATTTTTATATTATCATGTCACTCAACAAAATCTACAGGTAAACCTCTTCAAATTTGAGATTCATAATTAATCTTGAAAATAAGACGGGTAACCTTCTATAATAGGTAAATGTCATTGACATGATGGTGTAATTTTTTTTTTTTTTTTTATGCTGATGGTGAAGAAAACTTAAACTCATTGTAATAATTCATTCAACCTCTTTCTTATCATTTTAGTTCTAATAATACCGTTTATATGGAGTAACGTTTTTAAATTTCTTTGTGTTTATTGGCAGGCTTACTTTCTCCCGAGTTATAAAAAAGAAGAAAACTGAAGGATTTTCATGTGTACCTTACGTACTAGCATTGTTCAATTGTTGTCTCTATACATGGTATGGTTTACCAGTAGTAAGTTATAGATGGGAAAATTTTCCACTGGTTACTATTAATGGAATAGGGATTCTTTTGGAGATCTCATTTATTCTCATCTATGTCTGGTTTTCTTCGGCTAAAGGAAAGGCAAGTTAAATATATCTACATTTATTTTCTGTATGATTTTTTTTTGTGTGTATAGCATAGTGCATGCATTATTAATTACTTTTTTTATTTATTAAAAAAAGCAGAAGGAAGTTGCAAAAATGGTGGTGCCTATTAGTCTAATATGCTTGGCAACAGGGATTATATCGGCTTTTTTATTTCATGATCACCGTAGTCGCAAGGTTTTTGTAGGCAGCGTTGGATTCGTAGCCTCAGTGGCTATGTATGCTTCCCCTCTAGTTGTTGTGGTAAGTCTTTTTTCATGAGTTTGTTGTCATCCAATTAAATCGACCTACACTGTTATAAACAATACAAATATGTTCATAACAAGTCTAATAAGATAAGATGAAAAATAGAGATTCGTAATTATAGTTAGTTAAATTGCACTGACAGTGATTTCTTTTAATGTTATAGTGTATATAACTTGAATCTTTTCTCCATCTACTTTTTTTTTTTTTTTTCGTTAAGTATAGTAGTTTAAGTTTTGATTATGCGGTTTGGCTCACCTCCAGTACTTCATCCCTCCATTTCCCCAAGTACAGCCTTAAAATTTCGCCACATGTCTCTTAAATAATCTAACGGATCAGATCTATTTGATTAACCAAAGATGTTTTAACCATGATAAAATATTCTCTCTCCTAGTCTCTCCAATTGTTGCTTTTATCATTTCTTTCTCAGAAAAGAAGATGAGTACTAATTTATGAGTTCTACCTTGTTGCAATTAAATTTAGTTGTTGTTGTTGGTTGTTTGCTAATGGAAGAAAATCAATGGCGAAACAGAGAGGGAAAACGAAAATTTCATAGTTTTTTGTGGGATTTTCACCTCCAAATTACATGCTTTGGTTCATTTTCACACGACCCCAATTTGAAGGATTGACTTCCTTTTTTTTTTTTTTTTTTTTTTTTTTGGGTCAATCGTTGTTGTTGATTTAACAGAAGACTTTTACTCTGTTTCTTGCACAATTAACAAATAACACATCTTTCCTTTAAATCATTCAAAAAAGAGAAGAACAAGATCCATAGGGTGCAACTGAAATATCAAATTTCAGAGAATGGAGTCAGTGATATGCACATTTGATTTGCGTTGCTTTGCAGATTATTTTTTTTTTTTTTTAACTCTAGTTAGACAATCAGTTAAGGAAATTAAATTTGGACCATTGATTGAAAAAGTGGACAGGTGTTGCTCATTTAAGGGTGTACTGGATGAAATGGAGGAGATCCCCACTGGAGGGGAGCCGAGTCCTTGATTATGTATTCTGGTATCGCAATATTATGCGACACGTAGAAAATAGTTTACGGCCATCAAAAGGGACTTGTTATTAAACTATTACTTCACGACACAGGACAATATCAACCAAAATGTATAGCACTTTATTACTTTTCATATTAGAAACAATTTGTTATATTATACTATCTATCTCATTGTTGCAAAGAAAATACGTAATGATGACAATAAACCTTAGGTAAGCTATACTCGAATCACCAAAAATATTATAGTACGTACACGATTTCTAAAATAATGTCAAACTACTTGTAAATTTTCTCTAATGATCAATAGTCCCATATATTTTTCTAATAATTAATTACTCATGTACGTGTGTACTTATTGGTTGATGATGACTGCAGAGACAAGTGATAAAGACAAAGAGCGTGGAGTTTATGCCATTTTACTTGTCAGTTTTCTCCTTTCTTGCTAGTGGTCTTTGGATGGCCTATGGATTACTCAGCCATGATCTCTTTCTAGCGGTTTGTCTACAACTTACTTTTGAATTTTTATTTTTTTGTCATACATAATATTCAAGAGCAATATACAGCTAGTTGAACATATCATTATGAATAATACAACTTCTCATTGAACTTCGGGGCAATTTTTTTTCTTCTTCAGTCTCCAAATCTGGTGGGAACACCCCTGTGCATCCTGCAACTTATACTGTATTGCAAGTACCGAAAGAACCCCATAAATGAATTAGCACCACAGAAATGGCCGGATCTGGAATTTAACGATGAGAAACTCAATCAAGAATTCCAGTTAGATGAGAAGAAGGAACCAGTCCTACTTGTCACTGAGAATCTCAACACCAAGATTTAAAGAAATTTTCGTATTCTATTAAGGTATATTATACATATCTCATTTTTTTTTTCCTTTTGTCTTTTGGATTTGTATATGTTCTCGCATGTGTGTTGTTGTCATCTATCTTGTTTACAACTTTTTTTCCGTCTTGTTATTGCTAAGTAGTAGTATTTATTATTTCATTTTTTGGACAAGCAGGTAATACCTTGCTCAAATCATTGAGTAGCACTCACCAACCAAGAATCAGGAAGCGGACCAAGAAATACAAAATGGTGACCCATATCATATACTACCTTGTTTTGACTGTGTGTAATCCTTTAATAACTTCTCTTGAGGAATTGGAAGAATTTACTTTGTGCCTGAAGCTTCTACTTATTTGTTCTTTTCTTTTTCGTTTCTATATTTCACTTTTGCTACGAGCGACTTTGACCCATCAATCACATATGTTGTCAGGCCAATAGGAACCATGTTTTTATTAGGAAATATAGAGTTTAGTACATAATCTTAAATTATCTCGTCTCATCAGTCACGATTAAGGAAAGTCTAATATGTGAAAGCTAATTGAATACTACATTCCGGATAAGAACTACTAATGGTCATTTTCTCTAGATCAATTCCACCGAACAGCAGATTTCAACCATAAGGAATTCCATGTAAAATATGAGCTTTTCTTTTTTTCTTCAAAAAAGCATCAGATTACCAAAAAAAGATCAGAAAAGCATCAGAATTTTGCCAGGAAAGTGGATGCAGATCCAAAAACTAATAGTCCTACTGTTTCTTAGGAACCCTTAAAAAAGTATGAGATTTTTCCCCAGAAGGCATCAGAATTACCAAAAAAGATCAGAAAAGCATCAGAATTATCCCACGAAAGTGGATGCAACTCCAAAACTAAGTCCTACTCTGTCTTAGGAAACCCCATGTAACCTATGAAATATTTTCCAAAAAAGGATATCAGAATTACCAAAAAAGATCAGAATTTTGCCGGGAAAGTGGGTATAGCTCCAGAAACTAATATTCCTACTATTTCTTAGGAATATGAAACGTATACCACTTTGTAATGGATTAAGTCAGAGGATAATGAAAGTAGAATATATACTGAGAATCCATCAAAATTGTGGAAGTGTATGACCAAGAACCAACAACATCTCAGAAATAAAATATCTCCTAACGCTTGAACCTATGCCTTTGAGCCAGGTATCAAGGCCTCATATATCAAATATTAGACATTGCGAACCCACAACTAGTTTTGATCTCAGGCACCCACCCAGGTGAAAGATCATTCTATGCACCAGAGCCAACCAATGCACAATTTTCGGTCATCAAATTCAATAATGAGATATAGAAGCGAGACAAGATTAATAAGATATAAAAGAAATGAAGCCCTGGAGGAAAACAGAGTTCCATATCGGTTTTTAATGCATAGAGAAGTCAAAACGGATATAGCAGCAAGAATACAAATGGCATAAATTTACATTATGCTGGTTGCATTTTTTTGTGACACAAAACTAATAAAATCAATCACACACCATGGATGCTAATTGCTATGCAATACCATCAGGAGGATTAACTAAGAGAGTAACTCATTTTCCACATATAATTTTGAAGAAGTACAATCAAAATTAATTTCGGAATCCACATTCGCTGTTAGGTTTTCCAAAGTTGAGTAAATTATATCACATAAAGGATGAGTTCTATTATCAACAGAGAAAAATTGAACCTTGTTGTTTAGTTCTATCCAACTATATCCCGGATCCTTCTTATACTGCAGTTTCTTCAATGCTTTCCGCACTCTCATTTTCTCCCACCACCTGCCAAATCCTGCATACATATTGGACATGATAACACAGCCGGATGTAGACTTGGGATCCAATGAGAACAGTTTCTCAGCCACCCTCTCACCAACTTCCACGTCCATCCAGAACCAACAAGCATTAAGCAGCGCAACAAAGATAACGCTGTCTGGTTCAATAGTCATTCTGTTAACAAGCTTCTCAGCTTCATGTAGATGGCCTGATCTACCAAGAAGATCCACCAAACACGTGTAGTGTTCCAGAGTAGGTGCTATACCATATCGTTCTTGCATTACGTGGAAAAGTCTTGTGCCCTCCCCCACCAAACCCACACAAGTACAAGCCAGTAAGACACCAACAAAGGTTGCTGCATTAGGATCGATCCCTTCATCTAACATTTGGTGAAAAAGTACAAGTGCCTCAGAGCCAAGCCCATAATGTGCATACCCATTAATCAGAGCCGTCCATGCTGCTACATTAGGAAATGCAATGCTGTGAAAGGATGCTTGGGCATCATTAAGGCTCCCACATTTGGAGTACATGTCAACAAGAGTTGTTCCAACATAGTTATTGGATTCGAATGGAGTCTTAATTAAATCTGTGTGAATCAATTGGCCTTGCTGAAGTGATCCAAGGCAGGAGCATGCGTGAAACAGGGCAGAAAATGTTGACCTAGTTTGGCTAATCGATAATCTTCTCATGGTTGTATACAACTTTAACGCACTCTCGTGTTGATGATTTTGGGTATATCCTGAAATCATAGAATTCCAGGTAACAGAATTTTCTTGTGCTTTCACTTCTTCAAAAAGCTCTACAGCTTTATCAATGTCACCATTCCTTGAGTATACAGAAATCATAGTATTGATGGAAGTTAAATTTCTATCTGGCATCTCCAGAAACAACCGTTTTGATTCCTCTACTTGACCAGACATGGCATATCCTTTGATCATCAAATTGTAAACATGATCCCGCTTGATCAATCCATCAAACAAATATCGAGATTCCTCAATCCTGCCCGCCGAAATTAGCCCCCCAATCAACAAGTTTGAATCATTTAAGGAAGGATTAACTAGTGCACTATAAACTAACATAGCATCATCAAGAACCTCACAATTACAATAAAAATCAATCAATGCACCAGAAACTGAATGATCCCACTCAAACCCAAACTTCACTACTAACCCATGAAGTGCCCTTCCCTCATATAAAGATCCCAATCTACCACAAACCCTCAAAACACAATCCAACGTAAATTCATTCGGGACAACTTTATTATCCTCTCTCATCGACCGAAACAACTCTAAAGCTTTCTGGCATCCACCTTCAACCTTTGAGTATCCAGAAATCAAAGTAGTCCAAGCAACAATATCACGAGTCGGCATTTTCCTAAAAAACTCCAAAGCATCAGTTAACAAGTTACATTTAACATACCCCACAAGCATCAAGCTCCATAACAACTCATTCTCATAATGCAATACATCAAATACCACCCTCGCATCTTCGATTTCATGACACGTGGAGTAAAAGTACAATAATGCACTACCCACAAGCTCAAAACTTTGATATCCAGATTTCAAAACTAGCCCATGAACTTGCTTACCACGATTTATCGACTGTGATCGAGCACAAACACTTAATACTGAGGAAAAAGTAGACTCATTCAGCTTTACATAACTGCTATGCATCAATGCAACTAAGGTTAAAGCTTCAGTGAACTTTTCCCATTCAGAGTAACCAGAAATCATGGTATTCCATGAGACAACAGTTCTCACGGGCATTTTGTCAAACAGGTTTCGAGCTTGTTGAAGTGAACCTTTTTTGGCTAGTTTCGTAATGGAAATGTTAGTGGAGACAACGTTGGACGTTGCTGGATAAGCATTATTACTATTGTAGCACATGTTTGAGCAAAATCTCAAACTCCCTTTCCAACGGTGATGCTTCCAGGTTCGCGTAAATGCCATTGGTCTTATAATCATTCTTATCCCTTCAAGACAAAAGGCGGCAAAAAAACGAATTTTCAAGATGGTGTCAATTTATGAGTTCTTTTTCTTGCTATAGTTAACGGACGGTTAGACTGACACAGTGAGCTGAGCTCCTGCAAAGCTTACATACAATATACGATCAATGTAGTTTGAAAAATGAATTACTCTCTCCGTCTCAATTTATATGACTGACTAAACACAAAATTTTAAAATTAAAATGAATTTTTTTAAAATTTATAATCTAAAAAAGTTATAGATATGTGGCTATCTGATAAAATGAAAAGTTTAAAATTAAAGTATTACTAAATATGAAAAGATATGATTCTTTTTTGACGAGTTAAAAAGGAAAGAGTGTCACAAAAATTTACGCTACTTTGATATTTAAGAGACACAGAATACACAGACTCAAACTGTTCGTTTGATACCTTAATTTAGAAAGTGACAATCTAGACACCTCTTATTACTTTAAGTGTGTTTGTTAAATTTAGTGTTTTAAAAGGCATTTTTTGACTGACTCTCGGGCTAGACGTATTAAAAATGCACTGAGGCGTATTGGCGGGGAGTAAATATCGGGGGGTGTAAATCCAAACTTTTTGGGCGTTTGCTTAATTGTAAGCCTCAGCATTTTCGGTGTTTATTGAGGCTTATGCCCCGAGAATTTTTCAAATTTGAGCTAAACTTACTTAATAAATTTTGTATAAAAAGATTAAATATCCAAAAGTTATATCATAGTAAAATCTTAAAAAGTCAAAAGTTTTTTTCTAATTGTTTATCTTAGTTTCATAATCTTTTCTCTTTGTTTTTTACGAAGTAACAGATACACTTTAGACTTTTGTATGCAAAGTACAAACTACAAAGCAAAGAGTTTCCTACAATTCTTATTATGCTTTCATGCTTGCATTTTCCTTCTTTGTGCTTTATTTGCTTCAAGATTTTTTTAGCATTCTTCAATTTATCTTTTTCAAGATAATTTTTAGTTTTAGTATTTCTTTTGATATCGCTTTAGTTTAGATAATCTTCTAAAGACTCTATTCTGAATATTTGTATTATAATGAGTGTTCATTTATTATCTAGTTTTATGTTTTAAAACAACGGAAAAGGGCCAAATATACCCCTGTACTATCGAAAAAGGGTCAAATATACCCTTCGTTATACTTTGGGTCTAAATATACCCCTAACGTTATACTTTGGGCACAAATATACCCCTCCACTGTTAAAGTTGACTAATGTGAGGCCTAATCCCACGTGGCATTAATATTTTAATGAAAATAATACCATGTGATATGCCACGTCACTAAACAAATCCAATTTTACACACCCTTCCCTGCCATGTCATCTTTACCATAGGCACCACTGCCACACCACCATTATGCCCACCACCTTACTTTATTTGGTGGTTTCAATAGGAAGATTCAACTTTTGAAAACCTAAAACCCCCCAAATCCAATTTCCAAACCAAAATTCTCACGAAAAGATTCAAAACCCATCTCTAAAATCCTTCAATCTTCAATACCCAAATTATAGATGTTGTTAAATTTGAATATATTCTTCAACATTTCTTCTTTTTTTCCACCATTTCCCTCTTTTTTTCTTCTTTTGGTCATCATCATGATAGGTGTCTTGCTAAAACCATCAATGTTCTGTTTCTTATTTTCAAAATACATTTCTTTTCCACGTGATTTGGTATTTCAAGATATATCCTCTTAATTATTTCATCCATAATTCCATATTAGTCTTTGTATAGAGTTCTTGAATTTAAAAAAAAAAATCAGTAGAATCTATTTCTTGTTCTTAAAAATTCCCTTTTGATTGCTGTCAATTTTACTTCTTTGGTGATTTCAATAGGAATTATTTAGTTTGTCTAGCTTTTTTCACCTTGATATTTTTGCATTTTTCCCTTCTAATTGATAAAGATGTGGTTGATTTGTTTCTCTGTGTTAACCAAGTGCTTTGTGACTTGAAGCTTTCCGTTTTCGTAGTTAAGAATATTGTTGTATCAGCGAAATCAGTGGTGGGCATGATCTTTGGTGCAGCAGTGGTTCTAATGGTGAAAGATGATATGGAAGGAGAGGGTGGGGGTAAAATTGGGTTTTTTTGGTGACGTGGCATATCACATGATATTATTTTCATTAAAATATTAATGCCACGTGGGATTAGGCCCCACATTAGTCAACTTTAACGGTGGAGGGGTATATTTGTGCCCAAAATATAACGTTAGGGGTATATTTAGACTCAAAGTATAACGAAGGGTATATTTGACCCTTTTTCGATAGTACAGGGGTATATTTGATCCTTTTCTGTTAAAACAATAACTTTATATTATTATTAATTTTATCTTTGAATTATTAGGATAGAGTGTCATTTTTACAACTCTAATTATGTTTCATCATAGTCATATTATTGGTGTAATGCATCTTTACGTCATTCACCTTTTCAAGATTTTTTTAATGGTTCGTGCACATGTTAGCATGTTAATAATAGATATAATTTTCCTACTAATTTTATCATTTTCTTAAAATTTTATTGTGTTTTTTATTTATATATTTATTTTAGAAATTTATAAAATACTAAAATCAAATATCCATGGGGCTTACGCTCCGTGCCTCGGGACTTACATCTCGCCGAGGCATAGATAAACACCTCGTCTTACACCCATGCCTTTTAAAACACCGATTAAATCTTTTCCGCTCATGATATAGCAAAATTTGTGTATACACTCATAATTTCAACTAATGAAACTTTAATAAGTTATACATTAATTAGTACTAATTGAATAGGAAATGACCCAAAAATTACTTCCTTCGTTCATTTTTCATTTTTACTTGTCACGTTTCGCTTTTCAAGAGTCAAATTATATAGATCTTGACTGACATTTTAAGATGTATTTTTTCATCATATTAATATGAGAAGAATTGCAACTTATAGTATTTCTTATATAGTTTTCGAACGTCTAAATTTTAATTTAAAATATTGAATTAATCTAATTCAATTTAAATTCGGAAGATTAGTTAATTGACTCTCGAGAAACAAAATATGACTGTAAAAGTGAACGGAGGGAGTACTTAACATTTAACAAGATAATTATTAATAGTAACTTTTTGTCCACTAAACCCGTAAAAATATTTATATTTTAACTTTAATATTTTCTTATATAAAAAACTTAAAATTTTATTTTAATTTATTATTTTCCTTTAAAAATCATAAATTTATTTAGTTAGATCATGACCCATTTTGCTGTAGGATTTTATATAGGAGGTTCAAATAATTTTTTATAAACATTACATAATAAACTTTAGTTTATTTGGGTGAGATTTCCATATTATAGAAATAAAATACAATATTCGTGTAAGATTTTTGTCAACTGGTATGTGAGATAAGATGGGATATCCCAGGATTAAGTCTGAGATAAAATTTATATTGTGTTTAGTTGACACGATATAAATTTACCGGTCTTAATCCTGAATATCTTATCTTATCCCATCAAATTTGAAAATATTTTATCTCACCGTCCAGGAGATAAATTAGTCCTACAATTATAATTGCAGGACTATATATAATTCCATATAATTTAGTCCACTAATCAAACTATATAGTATAATGAAGAGTCTAAGTATTTAACTTTTTATAATACATGAGGTGTATTTAAAATTAAGTGATTAAATTTGTGTAGGATTTTTTTAGTTTAAGGGTGTAATTGGTATTTAATTTCTAATTTAAGTGATTCGTGCGGTCTTTTGAATTATCGGATAGTTATGAATTGAATTTTTGAACACAAATTTGGCACCATCATCATCAGTGTTCAAAAGTTCAATTTTAAAATAATAATTTGGCACCATCATCATCAGTGTTCAAAAATAATACTCCATCCGTCTCAATTTATATGATACTAAATTTTTTTTTTTAGTCAATCCCGAAAAAAAAATCTTTTTATATTTAGTAACAATTCAACTTTAAATTCACCTTTTTACCTTAATAAAATAATTTTTAACCACACAATTTTTATAATTTATTTTTTATCATAAATTTTAAATCTTCATTTATTTCTTAAAATGAAACGAGTAATACTGAAAAGAAAGCGTAGTCCTGCATGTCGCCTGGTCGACGAACACGTGTTACCCATTTGGTTGCCGTTGACGCTTTCATGCAGCATGCAGAAAGCCACGTAACCCCCTGTCCACAACTCTACATCTCCATGTTATGTTACTTCTAGCTCCCCTCTCCTAATTTCCTCATCAAATTAATTCTTCCCTGCCAAGACAGATTTCAATACGTTAGTTTTCTAGTCCAACAAAACAAAACATTAATAATGGTGAAATTAGCATCAGCACGTGAGATCCGAATGTACGGTCCAAGACTTACCCGAAACAGATTCGAGTACATCAACGCGGGTCTATACATGTTTGCTACAATGTTGCTTGTAGGTGGGTTTGCGGCTCAGTTTTCGAGAGAAGCATTGTCTGGTTTGGTTTTGTTGTTGATAGCCTTGGGGGTGATAATAGTAGTGAATGTGCATGATCTACTGGCTCACCTTGCTGCCATTGACTATAGATTTTCGTTGCTCGGTTTTGACCCCCAGCTTGCTCTTGTTGAATTTGCTGTGCCAGTGGTTCAGTCTGTAGGAACTATTCTATACTTCTTAGGTGTTCTTTTTCTCTTCGCTCAGGTAATTAATTAACTCCCCACAATCTTGATTTTATATTTCCTTCTGATTTTGTGTATGTATGTGTCATTAGTTTTATCATAACAGTGGGTAGTATTTAATTAGACTTGAGGCGTCTATAAAGTACTCCCTCCCCAATTTAAACGTCTTAGTTTGACTGGGCACAAAGTTTAAAGAATAAAAAGAGGCTTTTGAATCTTACGATTCTAAATTAAATGTGTACCTAATGCTTATAAAATGCAGCAGGATGTTTGAATTGTCAACTTAGTAAATATAAAAAAATGCACTCTTTTTTGGGATAGACAAAAAGGAAATTAAAGTGGACGAAAGGAGCAAATTTCTTTTAAGGTATTAACTGACCCCCTGTTGTAAATGATTACTGTTAGTAATTGGCATTTGGCAATAAAAGCCTTCGAAATCGGGAGACATCAATTCCTGAAAACTTTCCTTACAACTTCAATTAAGAGTAGACAGTTTCATTTCATGTGAGAATTTCAGGAAGAAGATGGGAGGGAGTATGATATTTGATAACCTGTAGAAACTACAAATTTATAATGCTAAGGAAAGGAAGCTAAAAAATCATGTTTCTTCTGAAATGGCACTTGTTCAGACATGACTTAGAAATTAAACAGACTTCTTTCAGAACCAAAAATGTCTAGCGACTCCATTAGTTTTATCTCAGGCACGTCCTTAACGTACAAGTGCCAAGTCCTAGCTAGTTCTATTAAAGACTGTAATATTGTCTAAGCGAATTTCAACTTCCTCGAATTGACCTGCTTGTAAATGAAATAGACACACCGTAATTGTAACACCTTTGAAGCCTTTGTAAAGTGCCAATGTGTGGAATAAGATACTTTCTCAATTTGCTTGTTATTAGCTAGCTATTACAGCAATTATAACAAATTAAAATCACGTAGAATTCTAATCAAATTATTGTTCATCACCCTGAATAAAACAGAAACGATTATGCATCAGTGGCTAAATTTTGACTTTTGGATATGTAGTTTGAATATTGTTGCTGAAATTTTCATCTGATGCATTTCATTTGTAAAAAATTAGGCAGAAAAAGGGTATGGCAATTTCAAAGTGGAGAAGCAAGCTGTGAATCTGCTCATTGCTGGCCCTGCTCTCTGGCTGCTTGGTTCGATCCACAACTCGTGTCAGATTTACGAAAGAGCGGACGGACATGTCCAAATATTGCAACAAAGTGTCAACATTCCCTTCTTGTTGGGAAGTTTATTGTTTCTGGTAGGAGCACTCCTCAATTGGACAGCCCAGTCAGGATATGTCCACCATGGATTGAAATTGTTAGTAAGTAATCCAACATTTTATAACATATCCAGGTGGAAAAATCTATGTATGGATTTAACATTAACTCTTGAATGCCACATATTATGACCATAACAAAAATATATATGAACCCACATTTTGAAGGGAGAAAAGAAAGAGGGTGAATATCCAAATATTCATATGGTAGGGTTGATGCCCACGTCTCCTGAAACCGTACTTGCAAGTTCTGCTCGCAGAAAACTCTCCGCGCTTACTCTTGAGAACACTATTTTTCTTTAGTTAGGTAGTTCTCCCGACCTTAAGACCCTCATGTGGGAAGCATGATCAAGTAGTTTGAGAATAAGAAATGTCTTCAATTACTAGAATATAGGATGTGCACAGTCAGAAAGGCCCTTGCCCTGGTAACCAAGTATCAAAGAGAAGAGAGAAGAGAACATCGTATTTTGGCGACATTCTAGGAGTCATCTTAAACGTCAGATGCTGTCAATAATTCTATAGCAGTAGTCTGATCAATGAAATAAAGTGTATACTGAATAACTTGATACAGAGGTTCCGCAATCCAATTTTTGGATCTGAGACATTCTATTTGGTTGGTTTCCTTTTAAACTCTGTCTATATCCCATGCTTCTTGTAGGCTTATGACATAGAATACACTATTAAGATGCTTCGAGCAGTACAGTTTCATCAACTAATTATTGAGTGATTTGTGAAATGATGCAGAGTGAAGACTGGAAGTGGTTCGGAGTATTTGGGAGTTTATTGCTGTTCATTGGGGGGTTAATGAACGTGGTAAAAGTGTTCAAGATGCAACAAATGCGTGGGTTGAGGCTAGAAAAGCTACGAGGCGGAGCACAGGACCGACTGATGCAAGAAAGAGAGGGGCAAATGCCCCTGATAATAGAAGAGCAAAGGAGAAGGAGAAAGTCACCCGAGGAGGGGACAACATCAACTACTGTTGCCCCAACTCCTTACAAGGATGTTCTTGTTGGTCAGCCTTGAGAGTTAATGATTCTATATGCACTACTCCCATTTTGCCATTGGACAGTCATAGATATGAGGGCATGCAGAGGATTTTGCAATTTTGCTTGATCTTGCTGTTCATCACTAGGTGCTGATTTTATGTGCTTATTGACAAAACTGTTGAGGGGTCGTTTGGCATAAGATCATATAGTATACTTGGATTTCATGTTGAATAATATGTGGATGCATTTGATTCAGACTTAGACTATGGGTTACAGGGACGTTGTGCGGATGTTATATTTGTTATGTAATTGGATTTAACCTTGTTTTTTCACTGGAACCTCAAGTCTCCATTTTTCCTGATGGAAAGAAGAAGCGGTTTATATTGGTGAAAGACATGATACAGTGTAGAACAAAACCTCTTATCCAATATGATGCATGTCAAATAACTTGGGAGGGAATACTTTTGTAATAATACCAGATATTAATACCTCGAGTATGGAAAAATTCTTGGTAGGGAGCGCTTTTTCCTGAATAGCGCCCTATGCAGCGCGAATTCAGATATAGTTAAGCAACCGCCCAAATGGCGCCTTATGCGGCGCGAATCTGGATATAGTCGGGCTTTAATGCGGATATCGGACAGCGCGCAGGAAACCAAAAAAAAAAAAAAATCAGATATTAATAGGAACCTAAAGTTGAAACAAATGGATCTCGGGATATTAAAGACAGATTCAAGAACAAATCAGTTCATTTAGGTGTTCTTTCTTCTTCATCTTTTTCCCTGGTCTGTATGTTTTTCCTGCAGAGTTGCATTCTGCAAATGACATTGCAGCGAAAGGAGCAAATCTAGTAGATCCTCGAGTATGGTGTTAAATAGGACATCTTATTCCCAATAAATAGATATACAGTTCCCGAGTTTACATGCAAAATTTTGCCCAATACAGGGTATTTTAAATTAAAAAACGGCTGAAAAATTAACCTGAATTCCTACCAAGGCGTACAACATTCTACTGAAGCTACCTGTTTTGTCACTGCCAGGAAATGGAAAGTCCTAAATATGTTACAACAAAGACGAAAGAAAGAATTTGTGAAGACCTGTTGACGAAATAATCAAAACTAGTGCTCCGTATACACTGTACAATATAGCCCCCTACACCAGCTGAGATGATCACCCATGGAAGAGCAAGCCATACCTAAGCTAATGCGAGTGCTTCTTCGTCCTGAGGCTGCTGCTGCTGCTGTTGTTCAGAGAGACGGTCTTCAGAGAAAGGGAGAAGAATCCGCCTTATTTCTTCTGAACTCAACGTCTCATACTCTAGAAGTGCATTGGCCATACTGTGCAGAGCCTTTTCATGCTGCAATTGAGTAAGAAAATCACATATAGACGTGAGCGATATTTCCAAACTATGCTGCGTAGTTAAAACATTTCAAGTGATATAAATTCACGATCAACAACAAAATGCAATGAGGAAGTATTTCGGGTTGGGGGTTTTGGCTTTAATTTTGTCGTTGCGTTCGCTCATCAAATAAACATGGCATAACACCAGCCATTACGGATGTTAGTAATAGATACAATGCTTCAATGGCGAAGATCTCCAAAAGATCAAATTCTTGATTCGATTTACAACTATAAAGATATTTATTCATGAATCATAAAAGTAATGCATGATAATTTGCACGCTCAACTTGTCGGGAATTAGGTACCAACTTAAAACCTGAAGGTTGTAAGAACTTAGCAGGGTCTGCAGCTAACTCCGAATCTATTATAGCAACCCATCCTTGAATAATTTCTCCTTTTAACTATTTCTTTACCGGAAGTCTCCTACTTGCTCTATCAAATTTATGCGAAGCATTTTCAATTTAAGACATCTCAGTATTTTTCACGTACTTCTACATTCATAATATTCTACAACTTATAGTTGAGTTTGAATTTTCTTTTTTCTTCTCTTATGTAGTGGTGAATTGTTCTAATCATTAGGGGCATCTCAAAATGAAAAAAGGAAAATTGTCTCATAAGTACCACCAAACATTGACCAAAACGGCCCGCGAATCCCGAACCGGACAACGGCGACACCGGCGGTAATCGAAGAATCCGAGCAACATAGGGTGAGATACACGTTTCATTAATTCTATTTATCCAAACAATTAAGAGGAAATTAAGTATTTTCCTGCATGTGAGAATAGTTTCCAATGTAATTGGGGATTGATTTTTCCACCTTCTGCCCACCTGGCATAGAAAATTGTTCCTAAAGATTTATGAGTCATTCACTACTCATATTTGTACTTCAAAATTCACCTTCTCCATAGAAAGTTGTCAAAGTCCTAAGAGACCAAAACACTGTCAAACCCATTGAAGAGACTAAATGTTTACATCCTATCATACACTCTGAAGTACCTAACCTATGCATCAACTTGGACTTCCAAAGATACTATCAACTACTGAGCAAGAAGACGGTTGTAAGAGGATCGAAGGTAGTATAGCTCTATGATCATTAAGATATGTAACACAAACCTTTTTTAGGAGAGCCTTTACACGATCATACGCTTCTCTTAGAAGTTTAACCACCTGTGCATAAGAAGAACAAACATATAAGAGCTTATCAACCCAAATAAAAGACATGCTATGAATTAGAATTTTTTGATAAGGTCACATGTTACAAAAAAGTACTAAAATATCGGGCTGAGCACATACCTCAGCATCAATACGTGATTGCATCTCAGCACTCGGCCGCTCTTTGATGTGAACAGGTCCAATTACATCACTCATCCCACAGGATGATACCTACAGAAAAATGTGGTACTGTCACACACTTGTAACAGAATGCTCATTCTGACAAATTTAATAACATCATTCACAGCTTAATATATATATTACACAGACAAAGAAAATGAAGGAACAACTCTTTTTAACTCTTCCTGTGAAGCAGATCTGGAGAGAAACCCTCTCGAGGCAACTTTTGCCTGTGGGTAGCAACATCTTTGCAGCAAATCGTGGGGGTGTGTGTGTGTGGTGGGGGGGGGGGGTGTGGGTGGGAAGGGGAAGCTGAGTTGCATCTAACTTATGTCTAGAGCCAAATACTACCACGGCATACACATCCGGAGGGTATGTTTGCTTTCTTTTTTCTGTTTCCACCATGTTGGGTTATGCCTAGGTTAGAGGACTGTTAATTTTACTTATATTGATAAATAGCAGTAGATGGAGGAAAAAGAACTAAAGGTGATCCTCTTTTCTCTATTTATATCTTCTAGGCACTTTGGGTTGAGAGAAATTGGAGGGCAGTCCAAGGAAGCAATAATGACTTCAGAACTTAGTTTCAGATCGGCAGACTCAATTTCTGTGCCCAGCACAGCCTCGAATTGCACAGATTTAGTTTATCTTTCTGTTATTTTGAGTTCCACAAGGGACAATATTTTCTTCCCAACATCCTATTATCAGTTAAGTAACTTCCTAACGAAACCTGCAATACAAAAGTCTTAATGTTCACATGAATATTTTCTTTTAGCAATACTGGTGAGAAATCAAAATGGAAGAAGCACTACTGTAGATAATTCACTTTTGTTCAAACTGGAAACTCAAGTCTCCCGGATAATGTTGATGAGAAAACAAGACTCTCTGGGTTAACAAATTCTGACATATAACAAATTCTGGCATATCAATGCAGCTAAAAGCCAGATGAGCAATTTGAAAGAAATCATGCAACCAGTAAGAACATCATATTTTAATCTAAATGCAACATTGAAATATATAGGCGTGTAAATAATTGCTGAGAAATAAATAAGAGATTGGGAAACAACTTCTTCTCAAAACTAATATTGGTAATACATGATGCATATATTTTAAATCGTTGAAGGTCTCTGAAAAATAAACCTTGTTTACTAAGCTATAGAAATAAAAAGGGAAGAGTGAAGAAGTATTCTTACTACATATATAAGCCATTTGTTTCACTATAATAGATGTTACTAAGTAGCAAAATTGTACCATGTAATGAGCAAGTTCTGTAGCTGTGTTCAGGTCACTACTAGCCCCAGTAGTTACATTGTCTTGACCAAAGACCAGCTCCTCAGCTACTCTTCCTCCCATACAAACATCAAGGCGTGCTAACAACTGTTTTTTGCTGATTGATGTCTCATCATTTGAAGGAAGCTGTGTAACCATTCCCAAAGCAGACCCGCGAGGCATGATTGTAGCTTTATGGATTGGATGTGCACCTTCAGTATTCAAGGCAACAATTGCATGGCCACTCTCGTGATATGCAGTTAGCTGAAAAAGACAATATTTTACCGTAATGGTGATGGTATGTCTGGATATTGTAACATGTCCAGTTGTCCACCACAGAACTTGGACAGGGAAAACAAGGTGTTGGTCCATTACGAAAACATTCTAAGAGTCCTTTCATTAACTATACAAGAGGGTGACCTAGATTCTGCACAGCATTCACAAAATACAAAACTTGATGTTTCGAGGCCAAATAAGTTCTTGTATCCTAAGGTATTTTTCCAGTTCATAAATATGTAAAATCAAACAATTATATAGATTACCAAAATTCAATACCTGATGTTAAATCAAATCAAAATTACAACAGCAAGATACAGGATACAAATATGAACGTATTTTTCATAATAGAGCAGAATACCTTCTTTGAGTCTTCTGACAGGAACATGGTTTTGCGTTCTGTTCCCATTATTATTCTATCTTTTGCAAACTCCAACTGTGATGCATTTACCTTCTCAGCACCTTCAACAGCAGCCTTAATGGCAGCAATATTCACCAGGTTTGCCAAATCTGTTTCAAACACAAACGATTAATAATATATCCATGTCACCAATTAAGAAAAGAGCCAGGTTGTGATCATTCGAATCACCAGTTCCTAGAAAAGATGTTAGAATGTATGTTTAGTATTAAGCTGTCGTGTTACAAGAGTCATGTCATTAGTTAAATACCGTCCCACATGGAACAAATATCATACGAGTCTTGGATTTGACAGCTACGTATAGGTGTGTCTTGTATGTCATTATCATCAGGTGTTCAGTATTTTTCTCTGTTAATTTTCACATTTTCACATGATATCAGAACCAAACTTTGGTAAGCTCATACTCACAATTGCTTTTTCTTTAACTATTCTCTCACTCTAAGATTCTTTATCTAAAATCAGCATTGAACCATTAACTCAGCTCCAAACCCACTCTTTAGCCTATCGAATCTACTTTTTCTCTTTACTCCTCAGCTTGGTAAGTCTGCTCTCTCTATCTCTCACTTTTCTTTTAAGTGCTTCAGCCACGACCTTGTGGAGCCACTTCGTCTTCTCCCCAACAAAAAGAACAAAGCCAGATAAATCATAAAAGAAAAAGAAGGCAAAATAATCTTTAATCAACGTTTAATTTCAAGAATTGAGTTAACACGTGATGGAGGTTGTTAAATTATACATCAGTCCCGCATTGGTTGAGGAAGGGTTCCAAAGGATTTATAATGGTTCTTAGCTACTCCACTCATTGCATTAGGGTTTTGGTGTGAATTTTCATATTCTTTTACGTGGTATCACAACAAAATTTTGGTGAGCCCGTTTTCATAACTGTTTCCCTACCTATTATTTTCTCAATCGGGCTTCTCCCTCTCAATTCAACCATCAACCCCTACAGGCTAAAGTCCTCACTCCGCTGAGCCACTCTCTATCTCTATTTACTCCAAATCTCTCTCTCTCTCTCTCTCTCTCTCCCCCTCTCCCTCTCTCTCTCTCCCTCCCTCTCTCTCCCTCTCTCTCTCTCTCCACACTAGGGCACTCTTCAATCCGCTGAGTCTACTCTATGTCTACCTATGCTCCAAGCTCAATCTTCAGCCCATTGAGCCTATCACTACTTCCACGTCCACTTTTCAATCTTTTTCCATAAAAAGAGTCTCAATTGCTAATGCAAATCCTAGAATAGGTTTGCACACAAGAGAGGGTATTAGAGAATGCACTTGTCTTTTTTCTTAAATTCAAACTTGTCCCTCGTAGTTGTGTGTTAGAGTGGGTTAGAGTCCCACATTGGTTGGGAAATGGCCTAGTGGTCTCCTTACATGGACTTGGGCAATCCTCCCCTCATGAGCTAACTTCTGGGGTTGAGTTAGGCCCAAGGGCTATATCTTACATGGTGTCGAAGTCAAGTGCGTCCTTGTTTGGGCCCCCATATTATATTGTCCATGCTCCAGTTGGCGGTCTGGGCGTGTTAGAGTCCCATATTGGTTGGGGAATGGGCTAGGGGTCTCCTTATACAGACTTGGGCAATCCTCCCCTCATGAGCTAGCTATTGGGATTAAGTTAGGCCCAAAGGTCATATCTTACATTGTGCAAGAGTTCCCAACGAGATTTAATACGGTCCTGGACTACTCCATCCAAAGCCTCAATGTTTTGAGTTGAATGCTCATATCTTTCACAAAACGCATATGAATGCTCTCTTTTTCAATTGGGCAAGTGAGAAATTGTTGACCCTACCTCCTTCCTAACACCCAGCCCAACCCCCACCGAACCCCTCTCTGTTTTTAAGAGTTTAAGTTCTATTAATTTTATTTTTAATCTGGTGACTCAATTGATACTATGATAAATAAAAACAAAGTGTTATCAAAACTATAATCCCATCCTACCCCAAAAGTAAACAAAGCATCAAAATCATCATTTATATAACCCTTTTATAAGCCATCGGTACTTAATTCTACCAAATATTCTCTATAATCAAATGGACAACCTCCCAAATATTATAATCTGCCAAATCCCTAGGAAACATGACAATTAATAACAGTGCAATGATGTATCAATAACACCACAATTCCATCTGTCAATAACAGTAACATGATGTATCTAGGCTAGGAAAAATCTCTGCCATTAGCCAAATGTAAATTGTCAAAAGAAGTTCATAAAACAATGTTACCGCAAGGAAGAGACAATGCACAAAACAATGGACAAAAGAAAACAATTGGTTCAAAGTGTAATCTAGTCCAATGATCTCAAACAATAGCTATAAGTAGTGCTCTTATTCCTGTACATGGCCCATCAACTTGCATAATATTTGCTTTTGTGCATCCCACATCCATTAACTTTCTTTTCACACGTCCAGAGTTATTTTTAGGAGCAAACCATGTCTAGCAGATTGGATAAATGATACAGCCAACTAAACAAATCCAATCTTCTTTTACCAAATACCTAAGAAAATATCACAGATAGACTCCATGTAACGAGGATCATCCATTTCAATCTTGAAGAAGGTTGTATACCATCTAAGTAGACATCTATTTTAGGATAAAAAACGATTCAAAATATATGGAAAACTTAAACAAAAGGCAATGAACACAAAATAAAATGAGCAGTGCACGTGCCTGCTCCATTGAATCCTGGTGTTCCACGAGCAATCGCGTTCACGTTGACATCATCACTGACTGGTTTGTCTTGCAAATAAAGCTCTAAGATCTCTTGACGACCCCGCACATCTGGGTTGGGAACCACAATCTAGAAAAAGTATTTTCGGTGTTAACAGCCTGATGATGGACCATTTTAATATAAGAAAAATGCAATTAAAAAGTCAAAATTTTTTTGAATGACTTTTTATCCTCCTGCTTTTGGAAAACACATTGTATGTGATTTTCTTCCTTATCAAAAAATCACATACAATGTGTTTTCCACAAGCATGATGATAAAAAGTCGTTCAACAAAATTCTGACTTAGTCTGACATCTCTGAGCAAGGAAATGCATACACTCTAAATTAAGTATATAAGTACTGTACAATTTCACAACCAAAAACGCTCCCCTGAAATTTGCTCTTATTCCAATTTCCAAATGTAATTCATGGTGTTGTTAATGGACACCCAAACTTAAAGCATAGCTTTATTGGTGTAAAAAGTCAAAAAAAAAAATTGAAAAAGTTAAACCAGTAGGATAGTGTCGCACAACTCTCCTGTAGATAAATTCATGATAAGTACTCAGTGTACTTGTTATCAGATTGTGCCATCAAAATACTCTTGTTAATCAGTGGAGAAAACTACTAAAGAAGTCCAAATTTATGCCTTGAAAGCCCCATAACATCTGAACAGGATCGAAAAACTCCGAAGGACTTACATGCCTATCAAATCTACCGGGTCTTGTCAAGGCAGGATCAAGAATATCAGGCAAGTTTGTCGCAGCCATCAATATTATGCCCTGTATAATGAGTCAAAACTATACTTCAGTTTCAAATTCAGGAGAGGTATATTCATGATCTCGATTTAACTTCAAGGCATTTACCTCATTTTGCTCAAAACCATCCATCTCCACAAGTAATTGATGCAGTGTTTTCTTAGTATGGCCTTCCCACTGCTTTCGAGTTGATCCAACAGCATCAATTTCATCAATAAATATGATGCATGGAGCCTAAAAGGGAGTCAGACACATGAAAATTAGAAAGCAGTTCCAGGAAACTGATTGAGCTTCTTAAGAAAGGGAAACAGACATCAAATCCTTTCCCATTCCAAGTACAAGAACAAGGAGAGGACAAAGCAAATTATCTCACATGATAGACATAGTAACATGAAGCAGAAAGGAGGCTTCTAACTTCGATTAGGTTTTCACAGTTATAGCAAAATTGGTAGTTCTTTTTGTTTTGCACTGCAGGCGGAACTAGCAAGTTCTAACGACAAAAAAGATTCAAGGCAGATGCTAGGGCATCATTCCTCTAATAAGTGTTGCTAATTCCAAGCAACAAGAAAGTTAATTTTCCTCGTACAGCAAGCTCTAATATTGATCAATGGAATTTCTAGCAACTGTTTGGTTTATAGTTACCCCAAAACCTCCTCTCTAATTAGTTGAATACCTTGTTCACTCCAAAATCTTGGTCTAAGAAAGGTGAAAACTCCTTTTACCTGTTGATGAAGGTGCATTCTTATATGGACAGCCCAAATAGAAAGTATGTCAAATGATTACAGACAGGTAAGTATTTTTTTTTTCTTTGAAACTGGTAAAGTTACAGACAGGTAAGTATTAAAGTGGCTGCAATTTCATAAATCATAGAGGAGACTTTCATAACCAATTATGGGTGATCTCCACCCAGTTCTTCTATTAGTATGTAACTCGAACCAAAGTTTATTTCAGAGATCAACACGCATGTATGCTTTATGATACAGGCAAGATGGGTCTCTATGCACTCAGAGAACATATTGCTTCACAACCGAACCACTTAAGCTAAAATGAGTTTTTCAAGCATAGCTCGGCATTGACTGAAAATTTTCAGCCTAGCGTTTAACTAGTAAATTTCACATGATTTTGCATCTGATATTTTTTTTGAGACTGGTAACATGTATATTTATATATATATATTAAACAGATTTTGCATCTGATATGTAAAAGCGATCTTCTTTATAAACCACAATAGGTGTTGTACATATAATCAATCCAACCTTCTTCTTAGCAGCTTGAAACAAAGATCTCACACGCCGAGCACCAACTCCCACAAACCTAAAGAATAAAATTTTCCCAACCAAGTTATATTAGGTTGTTAGGTAACCAATCGTAAGATCTTGAAAAGTCAGGATAGTTTGCCAAAAATAAAAAAGAAACAAGAAAATACTCAAGCATATAAGAATCATGTGTGCACAAAAACAGACGGTATCCTCTTAGAAGGATGGATTTCTACAGTAAAATCATGCTGCAAGTGACTATCCCACAAAAACAGTCATAAATTTCCCTGGCCATGGAAGAATATATGGTAAGTTAAAGCCTCCAAAATGTTTCTTGCTTCGGTTGGCTGGTAGAACCTGAAGCATGCTTGACACAGCATAATTTACTGCGACAGGATTTGCTCAGTTGTAGCTGATGGCCCTTATGGGAAAAGAATATTGCAGATGTTAATCAACTATTTTTGCATTGCAACTTCACAAGTCGACTCTGGTACAGTCTTGACCCCTTTTGAATGTAAAGTGGACCGTAAAGTCAACAAAGGAGCTTCTAGAATGCTGGAACAGGAGCAGGTTTGACAAGGAAAGTTTTCTTTTGCAAGTACTTGACAAGGAAACTAAAGCTGCCTTAGACACTTGGAGGGAAAGGATTCACAAATTTTTGGGGAAAAGCTGCAATATCTTTAGATTAAAATACAAATTACACTCTAGACAGCCTTCTGGCATAAAATAGTTAACATGCATGAAGTGGACACTTTACTCGACTTCCTCAGTTTCATAAGTATGTAGATTTGGACAGGGTTTTTGCTAACTGTAATTATGTACATACACTTAGGCCTCATTTGTTTGCACTTATTGGAGGTCTGAATCTGAATGGTTCAGACCTTAAGCCATTAAGTGCATTTGTTTGCATTAAGATCTAAGCACTTATTGGGTCTGAATAGGTCTTAATCATTAAGATCTTGAACCAAGTCTTAATATCATTAAGAGGTATTTTTGTATGGAACTTTTTTATCACCAGCTCCAATCCCAACCCCAACCCTCCACCTCAACCGCACCCCCACCCACTCTTCACCCCAACCCCACTCATCCACCTCAACCCTACCCCACCACCCACCCACCTTCCACACCAACCCCCACTCTCCACCACCCCCATCCTATCACCACACCAATCCCACACCACCCACCCCCACTCCCCACCACTCTCTCCCCTACCCTACACACCACCCACCCCCACTCCCCACCACTAACCCCTACCCCACACCATCCACCCCCACTACCCATTACCCTCACCTCCCATCACTCCCCACCACCCCCACCATCAACCCCTACCCCGCACCACCTACCCCCTCCCTCCCTCCTCTCTCTCCCTCTCTTCCCACCACCAACCCCACCCTCACTACCCACCAACCTCACCCCCGTTACCTCTCACCCCTCACCCCAACCACCCATTGCCCACTCACCACCCACCATGACTACAAAACATCTCCACTATTACTAGTGAACATAAATGTTTCATTTTTTTAATCAAATAATATTTTATTTTATTAAATTTGTATTTATTTTCTACTATTTAGTTATTTTTTAATTTGAATTGTATATTTATTATGTTTAAATAAATATATTATGTACATTCAGATATTGAAAAATAAACAATCTTAATCATTCAGTGTTCAGACCTAGAGACAACATCTTATTCATTCAGATATGCATTCAGATTCAGACGTCTTAATCTTAATAAAAACAAATGAGGCCGTAGTAGTACCTTCTTAGAGCTGAATAGATCAATAAAATCCTACTTGTCACGTGTCCACGAAAAGAAGATCTGCCCTACCATAGCTATTGAGACCTACATTATCCAAATTTAGACACCTTGACATGCATAGGCTTGTGCGACATTACCAATATCCTCTTTACAGTTAACAGTTAACATGGAAAAGTGTGATATCCATGAGAGTTATCATCCAATTCCCTAGATGATGGAAGCAAAATACTGAAGATGTGTACATATAATGGCCAAAAATTGACTAAAGTGATTCTCTAAGCACAAGCGACTTGCTATCCATGAGAAGAAACTGAGCTTCTTCTAGAAAGTAAGAGGAGATCACAAATCATAGTTTTCTCACACATTGGATAAAAACATGACGTAGAGTCGTAGACATCAGGGTAGAGAAAGTAGTAAGACATACATTTCTTCAAATTCAGAGCCTGCCTTATAAAAGAAAGGGACCCCTGCTTCTCCAGCGATAGCCTTCAAATCAAGATAATTAAGCAGGATTAGCAGAAGTACATATGCTTATGTTAACATACAAGAATTAGGCCATTTTTTGATTGTGGGAAGAATGCAGAAAAAAAGAACTTTACCCAAAGATAATAGAAGAGAAATCTTTCGCTAATTATATATATATATATATATATATATATATATATATATATATATATATATATATATAAATTAAAAAAAAAAAAAAAAGGACCAACGCTGACACTTGAGAAATTATTCTAGAACAGAAGAAATAACAATATTTTTGTAATTAAAAGGAAGAACAAATCTTAAATTATCTTTCTATGTACAAAAAAAAGAATAGCAAATCTTACATCACCAACTAATAGGAAAAGGAGAGGGAAGAAAAGACTTAATCAGAAGACTCACAACTCACACCTAACAAGAAGAAATTTCATCTGAATTTTGGTTATAGTTGGAAGTGTGCAATGCATCTGGAAATATCACAAAGACCACTGGTAGCCGACACATGGAACATCCAATGTGGACAACTACTTCAGTAAAATGTAATCAACGGCTTACCTTGGCAAGGAGAGTTTTTCCTGTTCCAGGTGCTCCAGTCAAAAGAATTCCCTAAAAACAAGATAAATCATTCCATCAGGAAAAAGGATAGTGGGTGGTTTATAAAAGGAAGCACACTGACAACAACAAGCCAGAATAAACAAGCATAATAAGCACAGACCTTCGGCAACTTTCCCCCAAGCCGAGTGAACTTAGAAGGATTTTTTAGGTACTCAACAACCTCCTCGAGCTCTTGCTTAGCATCATCACAACCTTTGACATCCTTAAACGTTTTGACATTCTGCATCCAAAAGAAAAATGGATAATAAAAACTGCTGCACGATCCAAGATCCACAAACAAGGGAAGTCATACTTTTCCCAATCCCTATTGGACAATACATGGAAGAAAAAAATGCAAACTCTAGTATTAAATAGCACTATAGCATAAGTGTGGTGGTTCAAGTCCATTCAACATCTTTCTCAAGCCACAACATGTTAATCTAAAGCTGAACAAAGTAAATAACCCAACAAGGACTATTTCTATTAAAAAAAAAAAAAAAAAAACATTCACATCGGTGAGACTCAAGAATAAGAGAGAATGTTAATCACAGGTTTGGGCCTTAATACGCAAAGAGAGAATGTTGTACGACTTTTAGAAGTCGTTACCAGTTTGAGTGAGCTGATACTCAAAGAGTTACTCCTGAACAGCTGGAAGATTAAGAGAAAACCAAACAACCAAGACCAATGACGCATCAACGTTTATGTCAATAAAATATAAAATTGATATGGAAGTAAGTTACGTAGGAATAGCCTGGGATAAAAGATATACTTGAAGCTGTTCCTACTTCCCCTTTCCAGGTTAGTCTCTATTGAGACGCGTCAATCCTCCAAATTTCATGACTCCTAAATTTCTGAACGGAATTCCTAGGGGCACTAGTTCTTTTTTCTAATGCCAAACAAAATAGATATTTCATATTATGACAAGAATTAAGATTCCAAACCCTCTAATTCACATAGCACATCATAAGATTGGTGGAGAAGACATAACCTTCATGTAATATCTCCAGAAAGAAAACAAACCTTCTCTGGCATTATTTCTTTATTCAACTCTTTCGGGGCATAGGATGAGCTTGAACCAACACCTGAAGCTCCTATCCCACCTAAGCCACCAATATATTTCTGAAGTGCTGTAGCACCCAATATCCTGAAAAAATAAATGTTTTCATTTCTTAGTAAAAATAAAGAAGGATAAGACTAAGTATCTGCCCACCAAAGACAGGAGAAGTTTACCTAAAAGAAGGAATGAGACTGAAAACTAAGATAAGGATATAGACAAAGCAGTTAATATGCTAACTAGCATGGTAGATCACATAAAATAATCAGTCCACCCCCCCCCCCCGCCACAAATAAACTCCCAGAAAATCTGGAGAAAAGGGCAAGAGCATATCGAGAGAAATTACTACGCCTCATTTTTGTGCGTGCAGAATATTAAATTCAAGAAGATAAGCTTACCAGACCAAGCCAATGGCAATAGTGAATATGATAGTTGAGAGAAACTCTTGCGCAAAACGTGATGATCTGCTTGAAACTTTAGGATCAACCTACATGCGAAAATAACGAATTCTGAGTAAACAACATGCATGCGCAAAAGCATGACCCAACAAATAGACAAAATAATTATGAGCAGAGTCAATGGAAGCACCAAGAGCCATGATTTCATATTTAACTGTTAGTAACACTGGTGTCAACAAAAACTGCAGGGCTGATAGTATCTTACCATCACAACATGTAATGGCTGCTTCTCGGAAATGCCAGGATTGAGAAAGGGTTCATCCATGCTCCCTGATGCCCGTTGCTTCAACTCTTGCAACTATATTTTGATTCCATTAATCATCAAAACAGAACGCCAAATCAAGAGAAGTGCAGTACAAATTGCAGGAGTAAACAGAAATTTAGAGTTCAAAATGATTTCCTCCATTCCAGAAAATAGAAGCACTTGTTGTGGAGACGGAATGAACTAAGACTGATTGGGATAATCTGGAATCCAGAACATTCATTATTCAGTGGCAAGCATTAAAATGGTTTGTTACCTCACAGGTGGCCTTGCCAATAGACACAAAAATCTGAAGGTATTATATGATCAACAATTACCAGTGAAGGAAGACTAGAAGGCTTTCCAGATTGCTCATCAGGTAGATAATCAGCAATAGCATTTGTCGTGACAAGAGCTCGCATATATTCTGCAACTCCTCTACTGTCTACAGCATGAGCTCTCTGCTCAAAGCGCCGAATGACAGACTCAGGGCTAAGGTTAAAAAGATAAAGAGAACAGTGAATACTCTCTAAAAATAAGTTCATGTAGCCAAGGTAACTTACAGACTAACCTAAAAAAGGAAACCAAAAAAACCGGAAATGATGAGGTGAAAGACTCGAATACAGTAATCCACAGGAACTGACAGGCTGCATTCTTGTTTTGATAAGCACCTCACATATGGTACTCTTAAGTTTGGCACTCCCTCTGTCCCATATTAATTGTCACGATTCACTTCTCGAGAGTCAATTTGACTAATCTTTAGAGCTAAATTGGATTAGATTAATTCAATATTTTAAAATTACAATTCAAATACTGACAAACTATATGATAAGTACTATAAGTTGCAATTTTTCTCCTATCAACATGGTGAAAAAATATATCAAAACTCTCGAAAAGTGAAACATGACAAGTATTTTGAGACGGAGGGAGTATTAAATTAGTGAAAGAATTGCAATTACGCAGACCAATCAAAAACATCCATGAGGACAATAACCACATTAAACAACTTTGTATTTATCTTGTTCACAGTATTTTAGTACTCGAAAGACTAGCAAAGATTGCGAAAACATAGTATCCTTGTCATTCCACCTTAGAAATCAGTAATGAAAACACACCATTCCTCATAAAAAAAAGATACTTTACTATTATCTACCTAAGATAAAGACTAAAGATTTTACCTTTGCTTGTTGAGTTCAGCAAGCAAAGCACTCTGCAAAGCAGCATCCTTTGGATTAGCATCGGCCTCCGCTATCAATCTCTCCAAACGCTTCTCTTGCTGCCAAAAGGGCCACCAACTAAACCAATCAGACAACAAAATATTCTCAAAACCTTTCTTCACCTTAGCATATAACCCCATCAAGAAAACAACTATAGGCAGCTTTTTCTTCAGTTCCTCATTCTCCACTATAACCTCAGATTCCACATGACTCACTACTCCACCATTTGAGTCAATGGAATTGCTTTCTTGGGGTTGAATATCTTGAATAGAATTGTCATTATTTGATAAGGAATTGACATTTTCAGGATTCAATGTACAATGAAGAAGTAATTTGTGGTGGCAAAAACGAGTCTTGAAAGGAGTTGTTGTGGTTAAACGAAGATAAGGAGTTGTGGGGTTGGAGAAAGAAAGGGTGGCAAGGACATGTTTGGATGATGAAGAAGAAAAATGGGAAAGAAGAGGTAAAGGCTTAAAGATAAGAGAAGCTTGAAGAGTTGTCATGGCTATCTTTCCTTTGGATTAGATGTTTATTAGGGTTTAAAGAAGAAGAAGAAAGAAGAGATAGATACTTAGCCTTGAACTCAATCCAAACGCTCCTCTCACTCTTCAAGATTCTTTACTGCAAAAGATTGGATTTTTATTTTGTACACACTTCTCTTCTCCCTTTGAATGAGAGTTGAAGGGATTGAAAGTGCCAAGGGATTGGGTTACTTGTTGTAGAGCAAACAAGAAAACCTTATCTCTACTCAGATTGGCGCTCTTCTTCTTGTGGCCTCTATATTTTCACTTCTTATTTTTTGAAAAATATAAGACTTGTCAATAATACTGTAAACTTGCTTTGAGATTTTCAGCACGTCAACTGAGCCGAGCCGGTACCTAACCTAACTCCCAAGGCGAATATAGAAGCATTTTCTTAACCCCAAAAGCCAGTCCTTTTTTTTTTTTTTTTTGGACCAAAGTTCAATAATTTTAGTTTCTCTTATGTGGTACTATCCTTGTGGATTTTGGAGGCCCCGCCCAATGTTTTCCTTTTTGTGTTTCACCTTCTCTTGGGAAGTTCGTGTGTTGTGTTTTAGGTTTTTCATAATTTGGAAAACTGAGTTAGTTGAAAATTTGAGTTTGGAAACCATAAAAAGACTAAAAAGAATTACTATTATACGTTTCTTGCAAAAAAATCAAACGAACACGCTTTGCTAAAACTAAAAAAATTCCAACCAAACTAAGTCTGACAAAGTTTGAAACAAACGACATAAGATTCTGGTTTTTCTCTTTGTTTTCAGCTTAACAAGAGTGGAGAAGAGAGTAAGCGAGCATATAAGTTTCTCAAAAGACAAGCATGAAATAAAGCCTTTGGCTCCATTATAGTTCGTACCTATGAAAGATGATCGAGAATAGTGTACAATGCAGAGCCTAATAGCACCTATGAAAACATCCATTGACCCAAAAAAAAAAAAAAAAAGGAGAGCAAAGACAGACAAAGAAAAGCAAGATACGCGGTTAGGACCAAGAGACTTGTGACATTTTGGTTAACACCTCTCTGCAACAAAATTAATGACCCTAGTACGGAAAGGCTTGTTTTGCACTAGCGATATTGTGGATGATAAGGAGGCATCGAAGTAGGATGTGGCATGCCATTCTGTCCATGCATTGGCATCATCCCAGAACCCATCTGAGACGGCACACTACCAGGTGGCATGTAAGGGTGACTATGCATCTGCATCGGCATTGATGGAGATGCTGTGGAGGGTGCCGAGTTCCAGCCTGCAGAATGCTGAGGCGGGGCAACACCTGGAGCTGGAGTGTACTGGGAAGGGGCACCATATGGATGAACACCTGGACCTCCTATCTGGGGCGGCTGATGCCCCAAGACAGAAGGTTGAGAATTCACCATAGGGGTATTTGGGATTGTGTAATCTCTGCCGCGATCGTTATTAACCTGAAATCAGTAAAGATAACCATTCAACTTAGGCAGTGGCTTATTCCCTCACAGGAAACGGAGAAAAGAAGGCTCAGGAAACTGGAGAGTATAAGCAATGAGCAAAAGAGATATAGATGACACTAAATTACAGAATTCACGTCACAGATTAATATCTCAAATTAATAAAGCCCTCTACAAAGCTGCTTTTACCTTGATACTAAGATCAGTGTGTCGAGAATAAGAGATGTGAAGCATGCAATATCCACCTTGATATATGGAATGTCCTTCCAAAGCTTCCTTTGCAGCAGCAGCTGTGCGCACATCTGTAGAATCATCAAATCTATAGCTTAGTTCAACTCACAAGCCTCTTATTACAGAATGACCAATTCAAATCCACTACTTCTAAGTTTGTACAAGCTGGCCAATTCAAAAGAGGAAAACACTGCTCCTTAGGGTGCAGGATTTCAAAACATTTGTTTTACTAATATACCCACTACTTTTAACCAAGTCGCTTGAGAGAAAAAACAAAGAGAAAGAAAACAGCAAGAAGTATATTTTTATGAAGTTGCGTTCCATTGAAATGCATCAAGAAGATGCTGAACTACAAAAGGGCACACAAAAAGAAAAGAAGAAAAGTTAACTCTAGTACATCAGGCTTTTCTAGGATCAGAGAGCCAACAAAATGCAAAACTGAACTGAGCTATTTAAAGGGGTTAGCTTGTCCCAGCTAAATAAAGTAACACCTAGCTTTTGCGGTGGTTTGGAGTTGAAATTCCATAAAAACACCTGCAGTTTCCTCTCAGTCCAAAAACACCAAAAATAGTTGCAGGGATCATGATCCAGACAGCAAATATATTTACCCAACATAATATTCACTAGAAACAAATAGCCCCTCTAGAATACAGAATGCCATATAGAGATCATAATATAATATAATGTGAAGAAGCTGAAGACAGTGTTTGACCACTTTGCCAAATGCTTTAGAAACATTGGAGCAAGCTAGTAATGACTTCCAAGGGCAACAACTACTAACACTTCGCAAATTATTGGCCGCACTTCATCTTACCTGGATATTGTATCAGAGCCTGAAGCCCTCCATTCTTATCAAACATAGCAATCTTTAGTACAGGACCAAAAGCTGAGAAAACCTGAGCATGAATGAAGGAAAATGAGAACCAATAAAACAACTCAGAAGACAGGTTATGAGAGAAATTACAAAAGCTTTCTCGCAATTGAAGAAGGTTGTTACCGTGTGTAGGACATCTAAGGTAACTGCATACTGCATGTTCTCAATGGAAGCGAGAAGAACATTACTCTCAGGTTCCAGTTTCTTCCCATCCAAACCCAAACTGAACTGCAGCATAGTGAAACCAATTTAAAGAAGGGATAAACAGCATTTCATGACAAGTTGCGCCCCAGGAACATTAACTATTTTTTAATAGGTGCCCCTAGGAACATATCTCAAACCACATAAAAATGAAAAATATGTGCACTCCATGTAAAGACGTGTACTGTTGATTGTATCAGTTGATTGGTTTGACTCTAGGAAACTTTATTTCCTAACATAGTTATAGGAGAATCGAATATTTCTTCTATTGTAATTCATTGTCTTTCCTTATTTAGTTATAGGGCTCACTGTATAAACCCCTTCTCCTGGGATGTAAAGATATATCGAAATACAAAGAAGCCTATTCTTCCTTCTCAAATTCTACACACACGCGAATCAATAAACTTATGGCTCAACCCTATGTTAGTTCCGAATACATATTCACGGTGATCCAATTTATACTTTGCTGTATGAAAGGGCAGTATCTTAAAGTAATCCCACAGAAAGTCACAATGCCAGCAACAAGGAAACTGGATGACAAGGATCTAACAATCCTAGCAAATCCTCTACGTGCAACTGAGTCTGCACTTTTAGACCATTGACTGATGCATTACCTGACCACTTGCATCTATGGCTGAGGAAGCGACAGGAAGGAGAGAATTGGTGTAGTCCCTAAATCAAAACCATATACAAGATATAAGATTGAAAGAGTGGAAAGCAATAATTAACCAAACAAATTAAGCCATATACATGATGTAATAAATGAGGTGAAGATTCCGCAAAAGTAATCTGTATGACCAACTTTCAATAACTAAAATAAGTCATCACTTATGAAAGTGTATGTTTGTATAGAAGATTGGGTGTCTTTTGTGGAGAATCATATTTTTTGTGGTTCTCTACTTTTTGGTATGCCGCTTTATATGGGATCTTCTCTTCCCATCTTCAATAAACTTATTTTACTTTATCCACAAAAAATGTGAATGTGTGTGTGAGATGGAGGGGCAGATAGAGATCATATATACCTGCTACGATGACTCTGAAACTTCACACTCAGATCTGTATGGGCAGAATATGTGATTTTAAGGGTACATGGTCCCAGTTCCGGAATCAAGTACCTAATGCATGAGAGAAGAAAAAAATCGGTCAACTGCCCTGCATGAAAAATAAGTAGTAGCTAGTAATAAGTATTTCTCTGGTACAAAAATTGAGTTTGCTATGAAGATTTAGAGATATAGTTTTCCCCTTAGAAAATCATAGAATTCCATTAATTGCTGTGACTATATGTAACTTAAACAGCCAGCCAACCATCTCAATTTTAGCCAACTAAATTACACAGTACAACCAAACAATCATCCTTTCTGACCAGCAATTTTTACCAGGATCAGCCCCCTTTTTTTTTTGATTAAGCACCGGGTGTCCGAGTCTCTTTGAGCCCCGACTAATCCCGGGGGTGCACAGGCCCTCGGCAAGGAGTTTCCCGCAAGTGCACCACGGGTAATTCAGGGTTTCCCCAGTCCGATGGCCCTCAGAAATTGTTTGCACCCAGCGGGTTTCGAACTTGAGACCTTGAAAGGGAGGATCAGCCCCCTTTCTTACACAATAAGGAAATAAGCTCACCAGTCCTAGACTACTAGTTATAAATATATTCTGTAGCAGCATTTAAAAAGCAGAGTTTGATAAGCTCATTTGCCACATAGCTGGGACTGAAATGAGCACAAGAAGAAGGTGCCTGAAATATCAATATAAACTGAATATGCTACAGCTAACATAAATAGCATGTGTACCCCTTCAGTAAATTATTAAGAAAAGAACTCCTCAAAGACGTCCAGCCACCATGTATATGCATCGCATCTACAAAAACAATCCATAACCAACTGAAATATAAATCCAAAATCACCTGGGAATGCTTCTTCCATCCAGGGCATCCTTTGCTGAAGTAGCAGTTTCTGCATCAGTAAATTGCACTAGAGCCTGAAGATGGTTCAAAGATGCGAAGGACTTGTCAGCTAATTAGGAGGTCAACAAGCATATTGACACTGATCAAATTTGGTTAAACCACTCTTCTGAAGCATAAATACCTGGAATCCTGCAGTCTTCTCAAATGTTGTAATCTTGTGCACAAACCCAAAAGCTGAAAACACCTGAAAGAATAGGATAATTTCAGAAATGAATCTACTCAATGTTAAAAATATAAATTTGGAAAAATCATACATACTAATAAGCAATTCCCAACATGCTCTTCTCAAGTATGTCAGTAATACATTAGAAACAAATAGCACAAACAACACTTCTACTTTATACCCTCTACTGCAAAAAAAAAAAAAAAAAAAAAAAAAAACAACTATTCAAAGAGTATTCCCGTCAGTTGACCTAAAGAAGTTCCGAAAATGTGAAGGATATACACTGGAGGAAGTTGAAAAGAAGAACCTCTTTCCTGTCATTTACTGCACATGATACAAACAAAACTAACTGATCATGAATACATGATGATGCAAACAAAACTGCCTGACCATAAGAAAATCTCTGAAGTTAGAAGATTCTCTGACAGTTCTCAGAAGTCAGCAAATTTAGGTCAGGCCCTCATACTCTCAGAAAGTTCCACGAGAAGCATTGCTACAAGTCTCAAACCCTTGGTTTAGGGGAAGACTATAAAGCATTTAATCTACCACTAAGCTCAAGCAAGGCTAGTATTCCACACGAAGCAAAATTAACTTTATTGAGAAAATTAACGTTCGCATCTGTTAACGAAGCCTAAGGTTCGACTTCATTACAGGGGTGACCTTATCAAACAAAGCTCATCATGAGAGAAGTTCTCAGCAGCCGTAAGTCACCTCAAGTTTGTAAAATCTTGGCCCCTAACTGGGCAAGCTCCATTCCATGAAGCTGTATTTTAGATACCAATCTTTCACTCTAATAACATCCTAATAGCACGAAAACATGAGGAAGGAGATTATTTCTTAAATTATTATTGAAATAAGAAGTTCAGAAATTTTAAGACAAGCAAGTCTTTGGACAGGGGAAGCTTAGGTAACCAAATATCTGACTCATAAATGATTATCTGACTTTGTGTTTAGCCTAATTGAGTTGGATCCTAAAACCTACGAATTATTTGAACCAAAAGACATTATTACATTAAGCA
Source organism: Lycium ferocissimum (assembly GCF_029784015.1). Lineage (NCBI taxonomy): Eukaryota > Viridiplantae > Streptophyta > Magnoliopsida > Solanales > Solanaceae > Lycium > Lycium ferocissimum. Next base: position 21,217,522 of record NC_081346.1, on the reverse strand, counting down.
AAACAAAGGAAATTCTGCACCCACTGCAAGTAGCTGGATGCACATGCAACAAGTTTCCCTTGGAAAACAAAAAATTGCATCTCCATTATGCACATGCTAAGGAAGGATGAAGATTTTAGAGGAATAGAAACATCTGACACTCCAAGAAAGTCAGGAAACCTAGATGAGGAGAAAGGAAGAAAGAGCCAGAGTTAAGCAAAAGAGAAAGGAGACAAACACGCATGCGCTCTTTCTCCCGATGCAATAAGCTTCCATTGAAGATATATCCTGGACATTGGCCTGCTGATCCATTCAATTCCATGTTAAAGAGTGCTCATGAAAGCATGAAATACTCCAACCTAATTACCAAACTACAGAAAACCTTTCCACGAAGAAGAGAGCACCAAAGTAAATCGGAAGTAATTTAATCCTTACCAAGTGTAAAACGTCAATGCTGACAAGGCGAGCATCATTCCCCTCAATTGTAACCAACAGCACATTTCCAGCTGAATCTGCTGTGGTTTTGTTGTTCACTATCTCTTGCCTGTTGGAATATTGTAGGTAGACGGTTTTCCCCCGTACCTGAGCTGGTTCTGAGGAAGACGCATAGTACGATATCATTGCAATAGCTTGATTTAATTCTGCCTACGCATATTAACAATTCAGAAGTAAGAAACTCAAGTTTTGAAGGATGTACAGTTTCACAAGAAAAACAGATATGCTATGAAAGAGAAAGTTGAATTGTAGCTACTCACGAACTCTATAAATGCTTGATTTCGGTTTGCTCCTACATTACACTTGGTATTCACAACTCTACCAAACGGCTTTCCCAATTCGATCAGCTCCTCCTCTGTACACTCCCATGGTAAGTTTCTCAAATGGAGGACCTTTGATGGGGGCTGTGTGTATCGAAACTGAGGCTGGCTAGATGCAGATGCCATCCGAACTACAAACCAAGCTTTAAACAGAATAACAGATATTAAAATGGCATGCGACCCAATATTTAACACTCCTCAAGCTCTGAAAGCTAAGAGCTTGATTGGATTATAAGCAGTATATAGACTCCGTGAACTTTGAAGCTAAAGGTCGCAGTGCAACACTCAAAAGCACATTGGGCTAAAAGTGTAAACTTGTGAATCTAGTAAGCATGCTCTAAATAGAAAGCAATTTTGCAACATATCCATTCTGGATCTATATTTGTTCGAATAAAATCCTTAGCCAATTCCACGCATCTAACCAAAAAGTCCTTTTTTCTTCCAACTTTTCAATCTTCCTATTCATTCCATCTGTGTCCTTCTTCCCCCAATTATTCCCATTCTACCAACGAATTCTCTATAATAATTAGTAAATCTAGAACGGCTAGTTGGTCTCAGATAGCCCCTGTGCCATTAGAGATTTCTCCATTGCGAAATGAATCGAAACCCTTGGTAGTAAAAAATAGTGGGATGTTGTAATTCCAATATTGGATTTCATATTCGATTAAACCTCGTAATCGTAAGAAAGTGGGCTTTTTAGTTATGGGCCTAGCAAAAGAAAAATTGGAATAGGATGATCCCCCCCCCCCACAAAAAAAACCCCACCCCTCAAAATCAGACGTGAATGTTTCCTTTCATCCGGCTCAAGTAGGTATACCAAATAAGGAACATAATTTTTTAGAAAGATGGAATATAATTCAGAATAAGTACAACCATTGGCAATTGTTTTTCTTTTTGATGACAGAGAAATCTTTTTAGAACTAACTTTTTGGGCCAACAGTGGCCTTCAAAACTCTTTTTGAAGATGATCCTGCTCCTCCTCTAACCTTTCCACTTAAATACTGGACTTATTTCACTTGGTGCAAGCAACCATTGCCATATATATCTTCCTTCTTTCTAGTTTCTAGGAATGTCCCATGTTATAAGCTTTCTCATGGAGGTATATCAAGTAACTATAACCAACTCAACCAGTTAACTATTTCCTTATCACACACCAAGGTTAACCTCGAGACACCAATAAAGAAAGAGAATATTAGATAGAACAATATAGATGGCATTTATTGCATTTAAGTCAAATCCTCTATTAAAACATGACAAGTGTTCTTGCTAAACTAAAAGTCAAGTCTTCAAACTTGTAATGCAGTTATATTAGTTAATCCACATTATACTAGTGTCACCACATCCCGTTTCCTCGCTCCACCAAAAATAAATACTTACGTGGAGAATCATATGCATCCAAGTTCCACAAACAGAAAAACAATTAATCTTTCCACAGACGTGTAAGGACAGGGGTATGCATTAGGGTTCGAATTAGGAAAGGGGAATGAGCTGTATCGGGGAAATAAGGGTTAACAGGAGCAGCGACGTGGCAGCGTTGGTGAAGCAGATAAGACACGTGTAGGGAGATAGATAGCGAGCTCATTTAATCAGCTGGAATAAATGGCTCAAATCTTTCCTAATTGCAGTTAATATATCAGACGGCGGAGACCAATTCAGTTAGCTATAACAAGCTAATGACGAGGGAGAAGACCCAACTTGTGGACCGGTAATTCTGTTTCTCTCAATCTCCCTTAGTCTTCTTCTTCTTTTCTTACTTTTCTACTTACCCTATTTCATCCATTACAGGATTGGAGCTCAAACTTGGATTAGATTCTTATTGTTTCAATTGTAACCATTGGGTTGGAATTAATAAGATAGTCCTATTTTCGTGTCCAATTCCTCTTCTTCTTTCTGAATTTCTATTTCAATTTCAAAGTACATTACAAGACGTTAAGCAACATATCCGAATGGCCTAATTTCTTGAGACTCGCTGCGATTCATGCAGCTAAAAAGACTTCAACTTCATGGTCAACCAACCACAAACCCTAAATCGGGCAGTGATTGAACGTAATTGTGACCTGGATTGACTACAAGATTAACCGGGACACCATTAAATGGGATTAAAAAAAACAATCAATATCGTACAATCCCTCAACTCAAACTCATCGAATATATTTAAAACAAAAAAAAAAAAACACGAGCTACTTCTATTTCTCTAAGGACGAAAAACTGTATAATAGAATTTCCAGGATTCAGTGTGACAATTGAAAGCAAAATGTTTAAACGCAAACGTTAAATAGTTAATGAATAAGAGGGATTAGGGCACAAAAACAAAACCAAAAAAAAAAAAGAACAAAAAGAAATCACAGGATTAGAGAAGATGGTACCTAGGCTGTTGTCCGAGATTAGGGTTTCACAGCACACAACTTTGACGCCCAGTAGGATGAGAGATACAAAGCCGATGGGTTAGAGTATACTTACTAATTAATGAACCGATAGATGACAAAAATTAGAACTCCCTCAATTTATGATAGTTTTTATAAGGTAAGGACAACTCAGTTCAAGGATTGAATAATATGAAAATGTTTCTTCAAAGAAAGAATGGAACAACAAGCATACTTGTAGAAAGAACAATACCGTATACGTCTTGCTTTTACTATCCTTAGCCAAAAATACGCATATTAAGAAATTAATAATATAATAAAATTTACTAAATTACCTTTATATAATAAAAATAAATTAATTTCAACTTTTGATTAGAGCATGCACAAAAAATAATCTTTTAACTTTAGAAATTCAATAACACCAAGTTATTATGTGGATTTTTTAATTATCATTTAAATGTTATTTTATTATCTAAAGGTAGAATTGGAAAAAACTAGTTAATTTATGTTTTGATTTCCTAACGTGACACTTATTAGGGGACAAAAAAATTAGCTAAGGTGACACTTATTATGGGACGGAGGGAGTAATTTTTGTTTGCTTTTAGATAATTCCACATATACATGCCACATCTCAGCAGCAAGTATCGAGTAACTCTTTCCATCAAAGTTAAAACAGATGAAAGAAATAACCTAATATTTTTGTCTCTATTGAAAATTGAACCCGAGACTTTATGGTGTTCAACATCCTTCATTGACTAATAAGTCACACCCTTAAATGTAAAAGTTGTGGCTCGATTTTTGGTTAAAACCAAACTAAACCAAACCAATTAAGTCGATTTTTTTTAATATTCAAACCAAACCAAACCATTATAGTATAAATTCTATCGGTCTCGATTTTGTCGGTTTGGTTCGGTTTTTGCGGTTTTTTTCGGATTTTAAGAATGTATCAATACAAAGAACCTTTTGAATTAAATGGTAACTAAATACGGCTCTGACGTGATCCATTCAAATCTTAGAATCTTCTTAATTATTTCATTAACTTTATTTACGTATAGGCCTATGGTTATGGGTATAGGAATTACAGAAACATAACATCTACTTTTCATGATTCTAGTTACCTCCCTACATATAGCCTTTTGATATTACGCAGCCCTCCGGAAGTTTTGTTATCTAGACTCATCGTGTTTATGAAGCATTGAGAAGAAAGCACAGAAGTTAAAACGGAAAATGATAAACAGAAAGACAAAGTCATCTACCAAATCTTTTTAAATTTCAATTGCCATTTTCTTCCCTTTAATTTGTTACGGATAAAATGCTAGTTTATTAGTAGTAGTTCAGATGGCATGTAAAAGAGGAAACCGTAAAACTGGATAAGGGGAAAAAATCTATTTTACCTTTAGCAAATTTTTATTTTATTTTACCTTAAACTTAAATGGGCTACACTTTTCTTTCTAATTATTTGAATTTATATTGGACTTGAGTACGAGCAAAATTTTGAAGAAAGATATATATATATATATATATATATATATATATATATAAAATATTTTAAATATGTATGTATCTATCGATTTGGTTTGGTTTTGGTTCGGGTTTTTTTGGTTTAACACCAAACCAAACCAAAAGTTATCGGTTTTTTAAAATTTAAAACCAAATCAAATCAAACCAAGTCGGTTTTGGTTTTATTAAGTCGGTTTGACTCAGTTTACCGGTTCGGATCGATTTTTCGATCTCATTTGAACACCCCGGTTAAGTAGAATAAGACTCTCGACCTCTTATGATTCAACAAATTCATCAAAAAAATCTCCGCGTTGTTACGTCATTTTTGTAATATGAAAGTAACAAATATTGTACTAAAATCGATTTAGATGTTTTAACTACAAATATAGATAGTCAAGTTATATATATTTAAAGCATACGATGGATCATGTTTATAATACAATAATTGGATTGCTTGCCTTGAATAAGCAACATGGTTCAGCAATTGAAATTGAATGTTAAAAATTGACATACATAGAATTTCAGATCACCATTAGACCTGACAACGATTATTAAACATGTAAATCTTTCCATAGCTTTTTTACTTTATTGATTAAAAAGACTAGATTTTTATTGTTTACTAGAAAGATTTATTACATAGCTCGGCTTATTGAATTATTTTGAAAAAAAAAAAAAAAAAACACACACACACACACACACAAAAACAGGAGGTACGTCACAAAATATTAAGTTCTCAAAAATGTATGAGTTGCTTCCGTTCTTAGCTAGATCATCTTCCAAGTTGAAGGTATGAAGCTTGTCAGATCGTAATCTTCATGGATATTCTTAGCTGGAGCTTTCCAATCAACAAATAATGAATGTACTTGGTCCATTTTTAATAATTCGCGGCCAATGCCCATCTCTTGGTTAATAGTTGATATCTCTTCGTAAATAGTTGATTCTGTGAAATTTTCTAGTTGGTTGGTAGTTTAAGTAACTGGGGTGATATTAATATTGAATTTTAATTTGAACTTTATTTATGTCAATATCAGGTGTAGAAAGTTGTGTGATTGATGTGGAGTAATGTCTGTAGATTTTGATCTTATGTTTTTGGGTTTGTTAGGTTTTTGGCAGGTCTTTCTTGTTTGGTATTTGGATAGGCTTTTTTGGGTTTAGTTGATAAAACCTATGTGTCCACCAAACAATATATGAAGCGACTTGGTTGTCTACCAGTTCCCTCAGACAGTCAATAAGTAAATAACATAGATATTTATGTGAAAATTCCTTACTTAAGGGATTAAAAATCACGACCTACCACGTAGGATTTCTACTCCACTACACTGAGCAACTTCATATTACAACCTGTTGTAACCTAGAAATTAAACCCTTACAATAACCCTATTGTAAGCTACATGCTATGACTAACTATAGCACACACTCAACTAAGTTTGACTACCTTTAGCCAAACCAATACATCTTGATTAACTCTAGCCAAGGGTGTCTCTCAATAGATTGAATAGGTAAGCTGCCTACAAACAACTACTGAGAATTTAAGCTACCTACAACAACTTCTTTAGAGAAGAGTATGTTTACAAGTTAAAGAACATAAACAAAGCTCAAAACAAACTAAGAGACGTTGACATCTTCAGTTGATGGGATTTGGTCCTTCAGTTTATGGTCAGCTTTGTTTTGAACACTTGGAGAATCCTGTGACGGCTGCACTTTAAAGTGATTCTAGGTTTTCCAAGTGATGCTTAATGTGTTGTAACATGTTGAGAATATATTTGGGAGCATGTGGGATGAGGTAGAGACCACTCATCCCACGTTTGACTTAAAGCACGGCCGCAGCAGCTTTGTTGTACTTGTGTGCAGTGAGCAGTGCAGCTTTACAGCTGTTACTGTTGACTGTACGATGTACAGAGAGAACACATAGTAGACCAGGTCCCTCTTTGGTTCTCCAGCAGTTTGAAAAATCATCAAAACATAGAATGTAACACAACTTATCAATTTCCCCCTTTTTGATGATGACAAACGCAGAATTGATGTTCCCCCTGAGGACCAGTTCCCCCTGCAAAACAAACTATTTTAAAGCAAGCAACATGTTATCAAACAACATATTTATTTCGTCTTTCCCTTACTTATGACACATTTCATCTTCCCCGTTACACATATCGTCTTTCCTTTCCTTTACACATCATCTACCATCCTCCTTTCCCCTTTTTGGCATCATCGAAAAGAAACAAAATTGACAAGCAAAAAGAAGTTCAATAACATAATTCGAAGCCACTTGGCCAACACGGCACAAACAGTTTATGAACAAGCAAGCAAGTAACAGTGCACAAGACAGAGTAACTCCCAGAACAGTAGAGATGGTAACCAGGAGATAACAGTCAGATCAATACAATGCATAAAAATTAAATTGTCACAGTGCCAAATCATACAGAAGAGAAAAGGAGAGAGATAGCATAAAGGCTGACTTAAGGAAGAGGGAGAACCGGTTTTGGAGAATCAGGAAGGAGAGGGTGATGAGAATAGAGGGATTAAAGCCTTCAGGAATTAATCAATACACTCATTACTGGTGCGCTGATCTTGCAGTATTTGGTCACGAAAGGCATCAACCTTTTGCTTATGCTGTTCATTTGCGGCCTGCAGTCGCACTATTTCAGCGTTGGCAGCGTCCAAAGCACCAGAAGAGCCAAACTCTCGTGGCATTTCAGATAGCTAGGCTTTGAGAAGATCGTTTTCAGCAGTAACCCTATGAATTTCGGCATTTGCAACCTCCTGAGCTTCAAGAAGCGTAGAGATGGCAGAGACGCTGTTGACACCCCCTTTCTTGGGCACACACTCGTATTCCTCCAAGGTTGATGTTGTGAACATGTGCTTCTGAGACCCCTTGGTGACTTTGCCGGGCTGAATGTGGAAATGCGCCATGACTTTGGTCAAGAGAAAACCATAACGGAGCCCATGTCGCCCTTCCCGTGCATTTACCACCTTGATAATATGCTCGATCATGATCACTGGCAAACAGATGGGTTGAAAGGCGAACAGAGCTTCAAGAAGAACCAGGTCTGTTACCGATGCAATAGTACGACCTTCAGACCGTGGTAGAAGCACTTTGTTGACTAATTCGAACCCAAGCTGGTACTCAGGTTTGAGTTCTTTCTTGTGAAATCTCGCCCTTGGCATACTGTCTGCTCGTTTGGCGATTACACATTTAAAGCTATTTGATGCCTCTTCTCCAGTTATGAACCAGATCTCTTCGGTAGGAACCCCTAGTATTTTCCCAAGTGCCTCCTCATCAAGCTCGAAAGCAGTATCATTTACTGATGCAAGCAATGTGCGATCATCAGTGTAGCACAAATTTGCATAAAACTCAGCCACCTCAGCCTCGTATACAGCAGGCACAGGTGGAACGAACAGGTGACTCAATTTGTGAAGTCAACTACCTCAAGCAACTCCTTCATACCATATTGATCAGCAATAGCAGGATCAAATACCCGTTCTAACAGCACATTCTGACCCCTTAATTGTTCTTTTCGTTTCTTTTCAAGTTGAGTAGCACTTTTGCCACTCCATTGGTGCTTAGAGAGACCTAATTCCTTTCGACTGCTGCTTGTTCTCTTCAGTGACGAACGAGGTCTAGTAACTTGTGGTTCAGTGATGAGTGGGTCATTGTCATTTTTAGTAGGTCTCCCTACACTTTTTGTTTTCTGTGACTTCCCTTTCTGAGGCACCATATCACCACTGTCAGAAATGTCAACATTTGCATCCAGTACGATGTCTCCATTATCTTCCCAATGAGACCCAATTTTTCATTTAGTATGCCTAGTACCCTTAGCTTTATTGGCCTTTAGAGCATTATCCAAGGCAAGTTCGACAGCCAGTTTGCTTTGCCTGGTTCTCGATGCTTCAGTGGGGATGCACTTCTCATCGAACAGTGTGACTAGAGGAGTCAGGTTCTTTCTCATGAGACATGTCACCCAAGGGTACAGCAATCATGGATATGGGTTCAGGGTTGACCATGAGTTCGAAATCTACTTTTGAGGATGTGTGCCGCATCCCGGACGGGGGAATACCGCGAGTGTGAGACTCGATTCTCTCTTGGCCGAGGGATCTGGTCCCTCTTTCGAGTCCCTTGTTAACTTCATAGACCCAGACTTCAAATTACCAATAACACCCTCACCGTTTTTCATGGCTTGCAGGGTTTGTGCAAAATCAGCCAAAATCTCAACTTCGCTGTGTAGGATATTTGATCCACCCTTTTCCTTCTTAGAAATACACCCATCTAACTCCATGAACGATTCATCTATTCCCTTGTTACTTTCAGAGGAAAGTGAATTACCTTGAGGTGCAGTAGAAACAAGGAAGTGAATTACCTTGAGGTGCAGTAGAAACAAGGCCATCCTTGTTCACTAGTTTGTCCATTTTAACTCTGACAGACTTACCTTCTTTCATATTGATAGCAACTCTATTTGCTGCTTTCTGACCTTGTACTTCAGTCTTTTTGGCAGGGTGACTCGCAACCTCGAGTTCATTGTCTCTTTCCTCTAATTTGTCTGTGTTTTTGAAAAACTTTGAGACCGACGTAGTATGGTCACTACCAATAGAGTTGAGCTATTCAATTTGGTCAGAATTGGGAGGCTACAAATTTTCTTGGAGTTTGATTCTTGTGAATTCTAGATAGGCTAGAGATTTATGATCCTGGGAGGAAACAGGTAGATTGTTATATGTGAAGTTTGGAGATTTGGTCGCAGAGGCAAGAAATATGGATTTGGATGGTGTTGAAGTGGGGACAGTTTTAGCCATGGTGGACATACTTAATTCTAGATTAGTTATGGAGAATTCAATGTTGAAGACAAATCTAGAGAGATGAAGAGAGAATTGGTTGCTAATCGAGAGAGAGAGAGAGAGAGAGAGTAAAGTAGGGTTATAGACTTGAGCGGGGAGAGAGAAATGAAGAACATAAATTTGTAGAAAGACTTAGGAAGTTGAGTGGGTCAATTCAGAGATGACATGACACTATAAAAATTTCAAATTTATACATGTATTGAAAAGACTACTAACCGGAGTCACAGGGAGCAGGTCCCTTGACTGTTTTATGGAAGGTTTCGGCAGAGACTCTGGGATGTGCACAGTCACATATGCTTGTTTTTTTTTTAGACTGCCATGCGTGTATAACTGTAACAGTATAAGAGTGAGTTAGATGCCATCGAAAAACACTTTATTGCATTGTAACTCTTTTCTTAACATAGCCAATTTATGAAGGAAAATCAGTTGGGCTTGATCAAGCCCAAATCCAGGCGATTTCTTTCAAAATGCTCCCTGCTCAAAGCCTTTGTGAAGATATCAGCAACCCGGTCTTCTATCTTGCAGAGCTTCATGCATATTAGACCTTTTTCAACGTTATCCCTTAGGAAATGGTGTCACATCAATGTGCTTGGTTCATTTGTGATGCACTGGATTTTTTACCATGTTAAGTGCACTTGTATTGTCACATAGCAAGGGTACACAATCGGTGAGAATACCAAAATGTTCAAGTTGTTGCTTGATCCACAGCAATTAGGCCTAGAAAGAGGCAGCAGCAACATATTTGGCTTCGGCAGTGGAGAGAGCCACTAAGTTTTGTTTCTTTGTACCCCAAGATATCAGGCATGATCCCAAAAAATGTGCCATTCCAAATGTGCTCTTTATATCAACCAAATAACCAGCATAGTCAGCATCTGCATATCCAACCAAATCAAAGTTGTCTCCTGATGGATAATAAAAGACTAAGTATGGAGTCCGCTTGAGATATCTCAAGATTTTTTTTTTGCAGAATTCAAGTGAGACTCTTTTGGATATGATTGAAATCTCGCACACAACCCAACACTGAAACTATATCAGGCCTGCTAGCCGTTAAGTATAATAGAGATCCTATGATGCCTCTATACAAGGTCTCATTTCTTTGGACCACCAGGTTTATCCATGTCAAGTCGAGTGGTAATAGCTATAGGAGTATCAATAGGCTTAGCATTTTCCATTTCGAATCTCTTGAGTAGCTCCTTGATGTACTTCTGTTAACTAATCATAGTACCCTTTGAGGTTTGTTTTACTTACAAACCAAGAAAGAAGTTTAGCTCACCCATCATGCTCATCTCGAATTCACTCCCCATAAGCTTTGCAAATTCTTCACACAGTGAATCATTCATGGCACCAAAGATGATATCATCAACATAGACTTGTACAATCAACAGATTTCTTCCTCTTTCTTCAGAAACAAGGTGTTGTCGATCTTTCCTCTGATAAAGCCATTTTTAAGAAGAAATTTGACAATCTTTCATGCCATGCTCGAGGGGATTGTTTTAGATCATATAAGGCCTTGTCAAGCTTGAACACATACTCTGGATGTTCGTGATTCTCAAAGCCAGGGGGTTGCTTGACAAAGACTTCCTCCTTGAGATACCTATTCAGGAAAGCACTTTTGACGTCCATTTGGAACAATTTGAATTCCATATGAGATGAAAAGGCTATAAGAATCCTGATTGACACCATTCTAGCCACAGGAGCGAACGTTTCATCATAATCTATTCCTTCTTCTTGATTGTACCCTTGAACTACCGGCCCGACCTTGTTTCTGGTAGTGTTGTCCAGCTCATTAAGTTTGTTGCGAAAAACCCATCTAGTCCCTATGACTGTTCTATTTGATAGTCTGGGGACCAGGTGCTACACCTTGTTTCTTTCAAATTGGTGAAGCTCTTCTTGCATAGCAGCTGTTGACACCTAATTTTCACCTCATAAAACGCGTTTTTTAATTTTTGTATTTCCCAAGTCCAAGACGGAGTAAGGATGCCCTTAAAAATTTAAAGATTTAAAATCCCGAGAAAATTACGAAAATTGACGTTTAATTATTATTTTTCATAAAAAATTAACAATTACAAGAAATTACGAGTTATTTACTTTCACAAACGTGATTTGAAAAGAAAATACATATCTCGCTCCATCCAACTCGGAAAAATTGTTAATTAAAACTACGTGTGAATTACGGTTAATTTTTTACCACATTTTTTCACATCCCTAAATATTATCCGGAACTATATCAATATTAGGCTCGTTTTGAAGTTAATTTTCTAAATTTACGAGTTTTAAATTTTAAATTAGCCTAAAAAACTATTTTACTTAGTTATATGTTGTTTATATTATTTAGTTATTTGTAAAATACAAACTTTCACCCCCCACTTTCATTTCTTTTTGCCCGGCTCCTTTTCCTCTCTTCAGGCGATTTGAGGCGGCTCTAGGGGTCCGCCTCCATGACTGTTTCGCGGCCATTTTTGGCTGGATTTTTGAGGGTTTTCACCTTTCGTCTCATTTTATCATCATTTCAGGTTTAATTTCGTTCAAATTGGATCGATTTAATGGGTTGTTGCTCGGGTCCTTGTTGTCTTTTGGTTGCCATGGGCGAGGTTTGAAACCTTTAGCCATCTTGTGCACCAAAGACCCCAAAAGCAGGGACCTAGGGTAAAAACTCATTTGAATTTGGGTACTATTTTGGGGTTTCTAGCCATTTTTAGTACTGTGTTTTGTTATTTGTTTGTCCTATGTAATGAATAGGCGTCCTATTCGGTTATTCTCCTAAATTTTAGGGATTTTGAATTAGGGTATAGTACGAATTGGCTGGATTTTTGTTTGTTTGCATGATGTGTTCAATATTTGAGTGGATAATAGTACTAACTGTAGAATTTTGCAAAAGAATCCCTGATCCTATATCCTAAATTTCGAAATCTTTGAATATGGGGGGGGGGGGAATTCGTTTTTATATATTTTCCCTACCATTTTTTACCCCTAGCTGATGGAATTTTCCTATAAATAGAAAGTTTTGTTCATTATAGAGGAGGATTTTTTGGGTACCCTAGAAAATACTAAGTATACTAGCCTATACATCACTATATTCCTACAATATACCCTGGATATGCTATAATATACAATATACAATACTAACATACTTTACTACTACACTACTAAAAAATACCTGATTTTCGGGAAAGTTGAAGAAAACGTTTAAGGTCTTGGTTGGTGTTGAAGCTTTGGATCCCAATCTCCCCTTTGATCTTTTGGTTGCCCCATAGAAAGGTACTAACCTATTCCAGCCTTCTTATATTCATTATTTCAATTTGTTTGATGCATTGTTCGCATTTATGTGATTCTGAAATCATTTTAAGGTTTCATTTAAAGAACTTAATGTTTGTGTTTATTCATATATGATTGTTTTTTTAACCTATTGGTGCAAGTCTTGTTTAGTTACAGTTTCTTTGAAGTTCTAAGGCTGTTGTGTTATAAAACTATATGAGGAAGGATAAGAGGGCCCTTAAGTGTTAACCAGTGGGTTTAATGTAAAAAATGAAGTTTAAAATGAAGTAGGTACTAGTTTGGTTTGTCTTTTGTTTTTTTTCTCTCTGTTGTGTTGTTTTGGTTTACTGTTTCATTTTTGGTTTTGAGGGCTGGGTTGTCATCTTGTCATTTTGGAACTACTTAGACATGTGTTGTGTGATTCATGTACACCCATAGTCTTGTTTTGTTTGCATTAAGTCCATTTCAAGTTTGTTGATTGGTACTAGACTACTTGACTTGATTTATAGGTAGGTATCTTTGATTATCATCTAGAAACTGTGTGTAATCTTGAAAACCAGCTTGTGTTCTCATGTTTATTGATAAAAATTGGGACCTAGTACAAAAGACATCTCAAAAAGACCCTAGAAAATAGTAAATGATCTTTTGAATGAAAACTGGCCCTGAAGATGACTTTAAGCTTCATTTGTGTTTTAAAATTGCTTGTTTGAGCATATTCCTGAGATTTTTGATATATGTCATATGTCTGAACTCTGTATGATCCTCTAAGATCAGTTTTGACTTAAAAATCATCTTGGAACTTTGAAATGTATCACCTGTCCTGTATGGTTACATATACTTGAGTTAAAATGAGTTTAAGTATTTATCTTCCCTTGAAGTGGTCTGTTTAAGTATGATTTTTGAAGATTGTGAGATCTGCCACTTGTTTTAGACTTATACGACCCTCCATGATCAATTCAGATTTAAAATTAACCTTGAAAATCTGAAATATGATGTTTGTTCTTGTATTGTTTACATATATTGAACTAGAAGGTATTTAGGTCTTTGGTTCTGCTTGTTTTAGCTATGTTGAACTTGTTCTCACTCCTTTAAGATTGATTCTCTTCAAAAAGATTTGCAAAAAAATAGCTTTCAAATCCCTAAACAAATTAGTCTGTCTATAAAATCTTGTGAACCTTTAAAAAGTTTTAAACCTCTGATTCTTCTATTCTTCATTAAATGAATATTAAGACAACAAGAAGAGGATTTGTATGTTTATGTGACTGTTTGGGTTCACTTGTATACATTTTGTCATTTTTAGATCTTGCTAAGCACTTGAAAAGGTAAAAATCATTCACTTAATTTGCTTTGTGGATCCTGAAATTGCTAAGTGTGGATTTAAAGCCTCTAAAACTGGGAATTTGTTTAAAATAAGAACTTGATGAATCTGACTTGTCTTGTTGATCTATTTACAATGGTTTGAGTCTCGTTTGGTCTTATGTGTGTGCCAATAACTTGTCCAGATTACAGTGTAACATCCCCTGTTGAGGTTGTCTTGATCAATTAGACTTTAAATACCCTTGCCTGCTAAATCATATAGAAGTTAAAGATGCAGAGAACTAAAACTGAACCTAAAAGGGTGTCTGAGACTAAGTATAGTGATAATTCAGGTCCTCCTTTCCTTCTTTTTCTCTGTGATTATTCTTGGAACTTGTATACACTGTTCCCTACTCACTGTTTGTTCATATTGTTCCTGAATACACCATCATTTGACCTAGGAGAAGTAGGATGTACCTTCCTTGTTTGCCATATGAGCACTGAGCCATTTTTTGCCTCATCATTAGTAGTGTGCTTGCTACTGGCTGTACATGGTTTCTGTTTGAAATTATTGAATCATGCTAAGTTCTTGGGAATTAATTTATGACCAAACTTTCCTTGAAGGTTTTACTTAAAGTGTTTAGAGCTTGTGACACTTATTATAACTTGAGTTTGTGCCCTGACTTGCATTCTAGCTTAAGACTGCCCTTGGTCAAAACTTCCCTTCTGAAGTCATACTATGAACCTGTTAAAATTGGACTTTGCTGAATGCAATGCTAAAACTGAAACTAAAATGGCTTTGAGGAAGGCATATAGCACTTGCATACTTGTGCCCATCTTGTAGTTTGCTTAGGAATTTATGAGGTTCTCCTATATGTGGTTCCTACTCTTGCTTGTTTGCTTGAGCTAAAATATGCTTGACACTCCCTCGTTTGACCTAGGACAGGTGGTATCAATCTCTCCTAGTTATGATTTGGACTTCCATGGATTTGTAACTATTCTTATATGAGTTTTTTTTTTGTCATTTGTGACTTAATTGACTGCATTTGAGTCATGTTTGCACCCAGGGCAGCTTTATATCCCCTTCATCTTATCATGGACTTGTTGACTACCCATTGCACTTTCTGTTTGACCTTACATTTGTGAGGAACTTATGTGCTTGAACTCTGAGAATAAAACTGAGTACAAACTGTCATTTTGAAATTCTGGCAATGATTCCTATGTGACTGCCTATATGAGATAATCTTTGTATTTAACTGAGACCCTTTATGACTTTGGATTGAATCTAAACTAGGATTTGGGAACTTGGGAATCATTTGTAAACCTATGCCTTGAATTTACTTATTACTTAGATTTTTTTAATTTGACATAAGATGACTTTGAATCTTAAAACCTGCTTCTGTGACCCTTTGATCAGTAGTAAGTAAGGATTTCTAGCATTTGTTCAGCTTCCTGTTCACCTAATTGAGTGCTTGATTGGGTAGCTCAACACTTTATCCCCTCTTGATTGATGATTTTTCCCTAAAAATTTTAGGAACTAGGACTCCAATTGTGATGACCATGACCTGTACTTTGTTTCTTTCTCTTCCTTCTTCCCATCTCTTAATCTTGTGCTACCTTGCTTCACCACCCCCTCCACTGTTAACATTACTTGCTTCATGACCTAAAAGATGTGCTATGCCCTCTTGGTTATACTATATTGTTTTCGAAGTGGCAGCATTTGACATGACTGGCCTTGTTTGAAAACTACTTGATTTTCTTCCTCTTGCATTAGTCAAGTCCTCCTGTGGCATTCTTGTTTTAAGTGTATCGATAATTGGTTTTGAGATTGCATATTATAGAGCTTTTGCTTGCTTGTTTAGCCTTAATTGGCAGTGGAATACTCAATTTTGAGATGTTGGGGGTTTCTGGGAAAAACTTGAAGCTTTTATGTGATTTGTGTGTGGTGGTTTAGATGAGTATATAGTATATTAGCAAGTGTATATGGAGGGTATGCCCTTCAAAGGGTTTTGCTCTTCATTTTAGGAAGTATGCCGATGGTATATCTTGTATACACAGTCTTGACACTTAGAATTTTTTTGATTGAGTGGTATATTGGCAATATATCATGTACATTGATTTTTAACACTTAGAAAAAATTTGAGAAAAATGGGAGTATACCAGTAGTATATCATGAATACCACCTCCTAACACTTAGAAAAAATTTTAGGAAGAGAAGGGCCTGGGCTTTTTGTTTGGGCCTGTCACTTGTGTTCCCATACTTGACTTGTTACTGCTATTATTTTTGGGCCTATTCCACATCTGAGCCGTTTTGACTATTTGACGTCGTGGATCATTAAGCGGGCTAGGCCCAATAAATTGTAATTCATTTTTGCTTTGTAATAATTGTTATACCTCTTTTTTTTGTACTTAGCCTAATTTGTGGATGTATACTAATGTTAAACATACCTTTTGCATTTCATACCTCTCAAAACCCATTGGTGGGTTTCCACGAGGCCCACCAATGTGTATAGATCGAGTCAAACACGAATCATGGACGAGCAAAGCATTTGGAGCGGGATTTGGGATGGGCTTAGAATTTTGATGAGCATTTTTTCTGTTGGGCTTGGTAGGCCCAACTCCCTAAAACTTTGCAATTCATGCTTTATGTTATCATTATATGCGTTTTAAATTTCATATTGGAAGCCATATGATTAAACTGCTCATTAGAGTTGCCTAAAACAATTTTCATAAACTAATTAACATAAGTGTGGTATAAAGTTGGAACAACGGACTGTTTGGATTTTTAAAGGACGGAATTTGCTTAATTTAGGAAACCTTGGGATTGAAATTGACATTTTAAAATTTAAGGACTTGGACTGACATGGATCGTTTTGGAATTGTTGGACTGATTTCGATATTCTTAGACTTATTTAAAACCGATAAAAATGGGATAAAAGTAGGAATAAAAATTGGATAACTTAAGTACATATAAATAACTTTGTATAATCACGGCTTATATATGATTACCATATGATATACAAAAAAACTATTTTTCGTATAAAACTATTTTCTATACTTAAAACGGTTTTTTCAAAACCATTTTGGGTAGACTTACGTAGGGTCCTACTTAGGCTAAGAGCCTTCGTGTATTAGCCTAAGTGCTCTAGTCCGACACCCCAAATGCCCAATTTTGGGCAAAATTCTAATACTTTTGATTCTTGAAACGCGCTATTTTTTGCTAAAAATGACTAATATTTATTTGCGGAAGTATTAAAGAGAAAACTTTTTCTATCACAGACCTCTTTATATCTATATGAACATACTATTAGAACCCGTAGGTAAACCGCAATTGAGCGGATCCTTAATACCGGGGTGCATAACACCTTCCCCGGGATCACGGTAACCCTTACCACAGACTCACTGTGTAGATTAGGTTTCTTTTAAAATAATCATAAAATAATTGTTTTAAATGAACCCTTTTCGACTCGGTTTTTCCTAGTTTCCTAAAAATTAGGTGACGACTCTAAAAATAAGTCCGTTTAGAGTACCATTACGTAGAAGTATATTTTTTTCTTTTTCCCGGTACGATTGACAACCGTAATTCCCCGGGACACTTTCCTTTTTAAATGAGGCAAGTGCAAATACGAATCGAAAAAAATACGACACGCTACAGCAGCTATCCAGTCAACATCTTTCAAGGCTTCTTTGATGATTTTGGGCTCAATTTGGGATAGGAAGGCGGAAAATGTAAACATATTTCTCGCCTTAGATCTGGTTTGAATACCTGAGTCCAACAGAGTAGTCGCATTGTGAAGAGAATGAGATCCTCTGTGCTTCCAGTTAGAGGCTTGAACGGCAGAAGTGGACGGACCAGCTTCGTCAGTGTTTGATCCATCATTAGCATTGACTGATACGTGGCTTCCACCTTCTCGATCAGCTTCAGGAGTGCCTGAGACAGCATCTGCCACTCTCTGTTCTGCTTCAAGTATAGTAATATGAGAATCAGGTTCCTCTGCACCTTTTGGGGCACTATTAGCATCTTCTTCATCAACTTGTTTGATTTGATTCATCGACTCTGTCTTTCCATTTGAGATCTCAATAGCTTCATTTGGTACTTTTGGAAAGACTCCATCTTCATCTTCATCATTTGGAGTCCTGTCATTTCCTTGAGAATTTGACTCATCGAAGATCACGTGCACACTTTCCTCTACACATGGGGTCCTTTTATTGTAGACTTTGTATGCTTTGCTGTGGGATGAGTAACCAAGGAAGATACCTTCATCACTTTTAGCATCAAACTTTCCCAGGGCTTCCTTGCCGTTGTTTAGGACAAAACATTTGTGGCCACATGCTCATAAATATGTAAGCTTGGGCTTTCTTTCATTTAACAGCTCATAAGGAGTCTTTTCAAGTAGAGACCTGATCATGCATCTGTTTATTATATGACAGGCTGTGTTGACAACTTCAGCCCAGAAACTTTTAGACACACCACTCGCTATTAACATTGTTCTAGTCATATCTTCAAGAGTTATATTTTTTCGCTCCACAACACCATTTTGTTGAGGTGTTCTAGGGGCAAAAAAGTTGTGAAAGATACCATTTTTAGCACATAACTCTTCAAACTTTGCATTTTCAAATTCGGTACCGTGATCAGATCTAATACTCATAATGTGCGTGCCAAGTTTTACTTGGATCTGTTTTATGAAGGCATAAAACACAAGGAATATTTTATCCTTGCTTTTCAAGAACAGAGTCCGGGTAAATCTGGAATAGTCATCCACAATCACAAAAATGTATTTCTTTCCTACTCTGCTAGGTATTCTCATTGGTCCACATAGATCCATGTGAAGAAGTTCAAGCGGCCTTGAGGTACTTACTTCTTTCTTTGGTTTAAAGGAGGATTTCACTTGCTTCCCCTTTATGCAAGAGTCACAAGTGTTGTGATCTTTAAATTTTGCCTTTGGTAGTCCACGGACCAAGTCCTTCACAGCAAGTTTGTTTAGTAACGAAAAGCTTGCATGCCCCAGTCGTTTGTGCCAAAGCTCAGGGTCATCCTCCATTGCACTTAGACAGGTCAGGTCATTTTCATTTTGATAGCCAAAGTCTACAACATATACATTCTTGAATCTTTTAGCCGTCAGCACCACATCATCAGTTTTGAGATTTGTGACTGTGCAAGAGCATGACAGGAACTTTACTTCATTCCCTTTGTCATAGATTTGGGACACACTTAACAAGCTATATTTCAGACCATTTATATAGTACACATTTTCAATAGCATGAGAAAGTGTCCTTCCAACTTTACCCACTCCAAGAATGTACCCCTTTTTGTCATTTCCAAAGGACACACTTCCACCTTGAAAGGCTTTGAGTGAAAGAAAATCATCCTTTTTAGCAGTCACGTGCTTTAAGCAGCCATTATCCATGTACCATCTTTGACCGCCTCCGTTCACCTCAGCCTTATCTTGTTCATCGTTACCATTTGCATATGACTTGGCCATGAGTCCAAGGATTGACTCATATTCATCATAAGCTTGATTGTAAGGAGGACCCTCTTTGCTGAAGCGACCGGACTTTCGGTGTTTGCGATTCTTTTAACCATCCTTTGGAATCTGCGAGTGAGACATTCCATATCTGGTTGATCATCGCTTGATGCATACTATCTGTAATACTTTCCATTAGCCCCTGCTGGTCTTGTAATCGATTGTCCTTCCTCTAAGTTTGGTGGAGCAACCATTTGAACGCCTCTTTTTAGGTGTTAACCTTTTAGAAAGCACCTGCTCTGATACCACTTGATGACACCTATGTGTCCACCAAACAATATATGAAGGGACCTGGTTGTCTACCAGTTCCCTCAAAATCATGAAGTAAATAAATACGTATATTCACGTGGAAAACTCTTTGCTCAAGGGATTAAAAATTACGACCTACCACGTAGGATTTCAACTCCACTACACTGAGCAACTTCATATTACAATCTGTTATAACCTAGGAATTAAACCTTTAATTCCTCACCCTTACAATAACCCTATTGTAAGCTACACGCTATGACTAACTCTAGCCACACACTCAACTAAGTTTGACTACCTCTAGCCAAACCAAGTAATACATCTTGACTAACTCTAGCCAAGGGTACCACTCAATAGATTGAATAGGTAAACTGCCTACAAACAACTAGTGAGAATTTAAGCTACCTACAACAACTTCTTTAGAGAATAGTATGTTTACAAGTTAAAGAACATAAACAAAGCTCAAAATAAACTAAGAGACATTGACATCTTCAGTTGATGGGATCTGGTCCTTCAGTTTGTGGTCAGCTTTATTTTGAACACTTGGAGAATCTCGTGACGGCTGCACTTTAAAGTGATTCTAGGTTTTCCAAGTGATGCTTAATGTGTTGTAACATGTTGTATATATATTGGGAAGCATGTGGGATGAGATAGAGACCACTCATCCCACGTTTGACTTAAAGCACGGCCGCCGGCTTTCGTACTTGTGTGCGATGGCGTGCAACTTTACGAGTTTATCGTGATCGTACGATGTACAGAGAGAACACATAGTAGACCAGGTCCCTCTCTGGTTTCTCCAGCTATTTGACAAATCATCAAAACATAGAATGTAACACAACTTATCATTAGTACTTTCCAAATCTAGTGTATTTAATGCCTTAGATTCAACTTTTTTTTTTTTTTTTTTTTTTTTTTTAATCTCAGCATGGTCTGTAACTTTGAAATAGTAATTATAATCCTATTTTTGTTATTGTTGGAAAGATTTTCCCTATAAATTTTGATAGTTCTGTCACTGTTGTTATCTCCTTTTTATTTTTTCTATACAGATTTATATTCTGTTACCAGACTTCTGCTATCAGCGTCTTTCTGTTTTCAAAATTTATTGCTATTGTTACTCTTGGAGTTCGGAACCTAAATTACCCAATAAAAAACCAATTGAACCAAAATACCCCAAGAAAAAAAAAAGAGCTATCAAAGTGCCCTTAACGCAACAATTGGTTGCGTTAAAGGGGTATAAAAATCGACCCCATCGATTTCTTCCGCACTGATCCCCCATTTCACATTTTTAACACAAAACGCCATTAAAGGCGAAAAGCTCGGGCCCACTTTCAAAAACGGTCTTTTCGCTTCAAATTTCATCCCAAAAGTCAAGATTCTCGGTATATTCAAGTCAAGGAACAATATTTAAAGCTTCAATTTTGAAAAAATAGCGACACACAACTCGATTCGAACAATCCTACAATCAAGGTATTTTACTATAAACTTTCTAATTATATTGTCAAATATGTACATTATAATCTTATGCATGATTAATGTTTCATAGTCTCGATTTCCGAAAATAGTATCGTTTTCTCTCAATTTTTAGGTTAATGAAATTTTTTTCCCCTTCAAAACTGGCAGTTTCGAACTGCCAGTGTTAGTGTTTTATTTTTTTTTCTTGTTAATTTATTATTTTTTGATTGTTTAATTAAAAATTTATAGTAATCTCCTATTATTTGTTAATTATGTAATTTTTTATCCTATGTTAATTGTTAATTTGCTAATTAGTTATGTAATTTTATGTGTTAATTATTTAATTAATTATTAATTGTTAATTAATTAATTTCTAGTTAAATAAATTAGTTAGTTATTACTTTAATTGTAGTTAGAAGAATAATTAGTTAGCAATAGAAGAATAATTAGTTAGCAATTGTTAATTTGTAATTAATTAGCTGATAAAGGACTAGTTGGTTAACCAAATTTTCCGTTTAATAGATTAGCTATTTAATATAAATTTTTAGTTAAGAAATTAATTAAGTAAGTAAGTTTTCATAAAGATATAATACAATATAATTCTCATAATTCACAATCATAAAATGAATAATGAACTATAAACTAAATCCTGAATAAGGAACGATAAACTAAATCCTTAGTTTAGAATTAGTTATTTAACATAATTTCTCGTTAAATAAATTAGCTATTTAATTTAAACTTTTAGTTAAGAAATTAATTAATTTACTAATTTTTAGCAATCGGCCACAAACACACTATGGTTCAGACTCCAAAGAAGGAGAAGGGCAGGGGGAAATAAAGTGATGGATGATCATGGCTTAGAGCACCCGGCTATTAAGAGGAGGAAGAGGGATGGAGACGATGGCGAGGGTAGTGGGGATAGACTTAGTAGGCGTTTGGACGTGCGATTTGAAACCATGGTTTGGAATCAACGTTTGGCCATGCGATTTCATCTCATGGTTTCAAACGATAAGTGAAATCCCAAATCATCCAAAAAGGCATGATTTGGGGTTTCAAACCTTGATTTCAAACCATATCCAAACGGTTAGGCCTCGGGGTATTCTAGAGTGTACTACATGTGGGACCCATTCTAAAATTGCATAGTTTATGTAAATAGTACTCCCTCCGTTTCAATTTATGAACTTTTTCAGAGTTCGAGGGTCAAACTTTATAACTTTGACCGTAAATTTTGACATATATTTTTCAAGTTTGTAAAAATAAAATTTATATATTTAGAAACTACATAAAAAGTACTATAAGTCATGATAATTTAAAATTCAAATACTTTAGAAAAAATGTAAGAAAAACTTGGTCAAAGAACCACCTCGTAGAGTCCCCAAATAGTAATAGGTTCACATAAATTGAAACAAAGGGAGTATATTTTTTGCGTAATATATTTCTTAATGATAAATATTACAGAAAAGGGCCATATATACCCCTCTACTATAGTTTATTGTTGAAATCCACCATCCGTTATACCTTTTAGCCATACGTACCCCTGCCGTCTGGTAAACTTCTAAATATACCCCTAGTTTGACGGAGGGGACACGTGGAGGGCTTTTGGAGACTGACCCATGTTTTTTTGTTTTATACCCGGTAGAACGGGTTTAACCCACAAACACGAATTAAAACCCACCCTAAATTAAAACCCCACCCCAATTAAAAACCCTACACTCGTACACTCTCTCATTTTAGTAAGTTAAGGGTCAAGAGCGGCGGCTTAGATCTGTGTTGCGATTGAAGCTCAAAAAGGTAAGTTTCTTCAGTAAAGATTGTTGTATTAACTGATTTTAACTTTTTAGTAAGTTGATTTTATGTTTTAATATGATTTTGCTGTCTAAGGTTTGTATTTTTTTTGCACTGACTTGATTTCTTGCCTTTTCTGGTAGTATTTTTGGATTTTAGTTATTTTTGTGTATTTATAGTTGTATTGTCATGCATGTGATCTTTAATGCGTGGTCCTTTCATTTTTTGGATCTGTTAAGTTTTTTTTCCAGTTATTGTGGGGTTTGGAGGGGACTATAAGACTGAATATTTTGGGTTGTTGTGTTTCATACATGGTATTGCATTTATCAGGTTGTGTCGGTTGAAAGTAGAAGTGTTTGGTGGTTCAGGGTTTTCTATTTTGGTGTTATGTGTGGGTTTGAAGTTGTTTGGTGGTTTAGGTCTTCCTATTTTGGTATTATATGTCTTAAATTGCCTTTTTATTGTTGAATTTAGTCCCCTATGTGAATGATTTTGCATTGAAATGTGGTGGTTGAGAGTTAAATATGTAAACTTTATGCATTCTTTATTAAGTTGGGACCCTTATTGTGGTACTTTATTAATAATAATTTTTTTGTATTATATGTTTAGTGTCCCCAATGTATGTTGTTTTATAACATATGAGTTGTCTAATATGACTTTATGCATTGTTTGTCTAATTTATGTTTATTTTGTAACTTTATGGCTCATTCAATTTCTGTACCATCTTTGTAGGTTAAAGATGGTTCATTTGGAACTAGTTTTCAACCATGGTGGTGAATGGATAACTAAACCCTATGGTCTCTATTCAATTAAGGAAGTTCATCCTTGGAGAGGGTGTGACTCAGACCTTCTATCCTTTAAAGATTTAGTTGATGAATATATTGAAAAATTAGGGTTTGTAGGGGTTCAACAACTAATTATTGCTGGTCCATTTGAAAAATATTATGAGATTGAAGATGATGTTGGAATTAGGACCCTGTTGTGTCTTGATAGTGAGAAGTTTAGTGTTATCAATATTTATGTTATAGATGATTGTAAGCTTGCTATTTCTGTCCCCTCTATTGTCCACCATACTGAGACTTGTGCAGCTGTAGCTTCAGTTGTTAATGATGGTAGTAGTACTGAAAATAAAGGGGAGGATGATGATGAAATTGATCTTGAGGATTTGGACTATGACTCTGAACAAATAGGTTGCTTTTTGGCACAAAGAAAACAAGAAGTTACTGAACACCTTATTGAGTATAAAGAGATAAATAGTGGTATGTCTTTTAAAGATATAGCTGAAGCTAGGAATTTTTTGAACTTGTATGCAATGGTTAGTAAGAAGGAGTTAGTGCTTTTGAAGAGTGACAACAATAGGTTGAGATATAGGTGTGAAGAGGGCTGCCAATTTATTTGTCTAATATCCAAGGACAAAGGCAGGGAGGGCTGTAGAGTGAAGACATTAAACACAAAACATGATTGCAATGATAAGTTTGACAACAGTAGGGTTGATTATTTAACCATTGCACACTACTTCAAGATGAAGTTGCAAGATGATCCTAAGTACAAAGTGAGAGAGATGAGGACTAATTTGCAAGCTACCTTTAACCTTAATGCTATTCATGGTAAGTGTAAAAGGGCAAAGAGAATGAACTTGGAGAAGCTTGATTGATCTTGGAGAAGCTTGAAGGCGCTTTTCAATGATGATTACAACAAGTTGGAGGGTTATGCCAAAGCTTTGAGGGATAGTTATCCTGGATCTGATGCGGTTATTAACTTATCAAAGGAGGCACTACTTCAAGGCAAAAGAAAATTCCTTAGAATGTACATTTGTTTCCAGGCCCTAAAGATGGGATACAAAGATGGTTTGAGGCCATTTATTGGACTTGATGGCACTTTCTTGAAAGGGAAAGAAAAAGGCCAATCAGTTAGCTCTTGGGCAAAACAACGAACCATTTCTATGCTCTAGTATGGGCGCTTGTTGATAAAGAAACAAACAGGAGTTGGACCTGGTTTATAGAGCATCTGAAGGGTTCATTGGAGCTGAATATGGGAGAAGGAGTTACATTTATCTCAAACATGCAGAAGGTACCTTTCTTGTCTTTACTTTGTATTAATTTTGTCCTTAGTTGTTTTTAGTTAGGTCTTTGTCTTAAATTCTGTACTTATTCTACTTAACTTAGATAAGTAAATTGATCAGTTGACTTGATAATTAGTTTACTTATTCCACTTAAATTCTGCAGTTGGTATATTAAGTAAGTAATTAGTTGACTTAACTTAGGTAATCAGTTTACTTATTTATGCACTGTTATTCTGCAGTTAGTATATTAAGTAAGTTGATTAGTTGACTTGGTAATTAGTTTACTTATTTCACTTAAATTCTGCAGATAGTATATTAAGTAAGTTGATTAGTTGACTTAACTTAGGTAATCGGTTTAATTATTTATGCACTGCTATTCTGCAGTTAGTATATTAAGTAAGTTGATTAGTTGACTTAAATGCCATAATCAGTTCATTTATTTATGCACTGTTATTCTGCAATTAGTATATTAAGTAAGTTGATTAATTGTCTTAACTACCATAATCAATTTACTTATTTATGCACTGTTATTCTGCAGGTAGTATATTAAGTAAGTTGATTAGTTGACTTCAATTCTGTACATATTCTAATGCAGGGATTAATTGATGCCATTAAAAATGTGCTTCCACAAGCAAAGAGAAGGTGTTGTGCCAAACATGTTGAAGTAAATTGGGCAAAAAATGGAAGATCCTTGAAGATGAAGAAGCTGTTTTGGTTGGCGTCATGGTCAAATTATCCAGAAGAGTTTAAAGACCAATTGATGTGTATGGGCCAGTTGAGTGAAGCGGTCAACATTAAGTCATTATTGAAGTATCCTTCCCATAGTTGGTGTAGGGCATATTTTGACACTATTTGCAAGAATCCATCAGTCACCAACAATATCACTGAGTCTTTCAACAAATGGATTTTGGATGCTAGATACAAGCCAATAAATAATATGCTTGAAACTATAAGGGTGAAGGTAATGAATCATTTAAGAAAACATGAAGAGAAAGTGAGTCCATGGAGACAAGAGTATAGTCCCAACTGCTTAGAATTGTATTATGACTTCCTCAAAATTGCTCAAGTCTGTGTGGTGGAAGCAAATGGTGATGATGGTTTTGAAGTTTCAGAGGGACAAGACAAGCACATTGTGAAGTCGGAGATGAAAAGATGCACATGTAGGATGTGAGACATCTTTGGGATCCCATGTCCTCATGCAATAAAGGCAATGCAGTATTTGAAGAAAGACCCTGTAAGGGAGATACACTGGTGGTACACTAAAGAAGCATACCTGCTGACTTATCACCACAAGATACAACCAGTTCCTGGTGAGAAATTTCGGACAGTTGGTCCAGCTAATGCAATGGATCCACCTGATATGGTGTCTTTAGCAGGCAGGCCTAAAATCAAGAGAATTAGGCAAAAAAATAAAGCTAGTAAGAGGCAAGGTGAGTGGAGTTTGTCCAGGAAAGGAAGAATTATAATTTGTGGGACTTGTGGAGAACCTGACCACAATGCAAGGGGATGCAAAAAGGTAATCTTTACTTTTAAGTACATTTGATTTACATTTTTCATATTCTAACTACAATTACTTCTATTTTCAGCCAATAAAAGCAAGGAAAACTAAGGAAAGTTCAGGTGCAGCTCAATCTAAAGCCAAGAACTGTTTTGAATGGGGAAACTATTAAAAAGTAAATTGTACACAAGCTAAGAGAAAGGGAACTCTACTTGATGAAAATAGTGAAGATGAAGTCATGCAGACCTAAGAAGATGTTCAATCATCTACACCTCAAGTGTCCCAGTTTAGTCAAGACTTTGTGTTCAATGCTTTTCCAGAATTTGAATATCCATCCTTTGAACATGATCCTGACCCAGTATTAAGGGTTTGCATTATATCAGAGGCAGAAACTAGGTTTCAGCCTAAGCAGAATATTCAAGTGTCTTCTTGGACAAGAAGAATCAGCTTTGTAGAGGTGTTAGTGAACCCACAAATATTCCTTACTCACCATCAAAGCTCAAATGGAAGGGAAAGGCTGTAGTGACTAGTAATCAGCTTGAGAAGCAAAGCAGGCAACAAAGACTTGAGAAATTAAGAGCAAAAAAAGGGAAAGGAATATCCATCCTTTAGTTTGGTGTTACTTTGTTGTTATTTTGGGATGTAATAACCGCTTAATGACAGTATATTATGTGTAGTTTAATGTTCTTTTGGCTATGATTTGGATGCCATGTTGTGACTTAGGTTGTGTAAGTTTTTGCAGTTACAACATAGCATCCAAAACTCTTAAGTTAGTGTACATGTCTAACTGTTGACATGCTTAACGTAACTAGGTGTGTGAATGTTGAACTTCGTTGGCACCATTATGGTTTGGTTTGCTTAATCTAGTGAATGTGTTTTATTAGTTAAATTGCCTTTGTTTCTGTCGAGAATTTGCATTTTGGGCAGTTTTAACGCCATAATTTGGGATATTTTTATTGAATGGTACTTAGAATGGTCTTTGAATAGTTGTGGTAGTTGGATTGTTGAATGCAATGAATGGTGTAGTTGAATAGTTGAATGCAATGAATTGTGTGGTTGACTAGTTTAATGCATTGGATGGTTGAAAGCCTATACAACTCCCCATATTCATCCCATTGATTCCATCACAAACAAACTTCCATCACAAACGAAATTATATCACAAACAAGATGCCAAAGGTTCAAGATTATACAATCGCTTTCTTTGAGAAAAAATTGACAAAATCATATATTGAAAGCCTATATAACTCTCCATATTCATCTCATTCATTCCATGACAAACAAACTTCCATCACAAACGAAATTATATCACAAACAAGATGCCAAAGGTTCAAGATTATACAATCGCTTTCTTTGAGAAAAATTTGACAAAATCATATATTAAAAACAATAATTTCGTAAGTGTTAAATTTTAGCGTCAAATATAATTTTTGTTTTCAATTGTTTTTTTATTGCATCTAATAACATGTATTTGTGCAGATACTTCCTACAAACATTTTGGATGTTCTTCAAAAATATGACAAAGAAGCAGTTGTTATGTTTGACAATGGCGCATTCTTTATGAAATACAAAATTGGTGGAAAAGCGCGCCTCAATAAAGGATGGAAAGACTTTGTCGATGCTAAAGGGTTGAAGGAAGGAAATGAGTTACTTTTTCAAGTCTATGATGTTGAGGATTGCCTAACCTTCATTGTTCATATGAAGGAGGAGATCATAGACATAGATTAGGTCTACTTGTGCCTTTTTCTATTTAAGAAATTGATGTACGGTTTGGTTTGGTTTGCCTAATCTATTAAAGGTGTTTTAGTAGTTAAATTGCCTTTGTTTTTGATCAATTATTGTGCATTATTACTATTGTATGTATTCTGTCTTAGTATTCATTTTAGTACATAAAAGTGGCCTAATTTCTTCTCAAAACCTACCAGCTATAGAGTCAAATTTCTGGGGAAAAAATGTCCAGTTTGCACGTAAAATTCTGGGCAGTTTGGCACTAATATACTCCAACAATATGCACCAATATACTCCAACAATATGCACCAATATACTCCAACAACTATGCAACCATTGTCACGCCCCGAACCATGGCCTGGGCGAAACACGGCACTCGGTGCCTTACTGCATGTGACCGAGCGAACCACATGGCTTTTGAATCATCATGTGGCATAACATGACGAGCGGAATTTAACGTGAATGCATGATGAGCCTTTATAAAATGCAATAAGTCATAATACTTAATCAAAATACTTGTTTAAACATGAGTACGGAAATAACATGAATGAGCCAAAATGGCTATACGACTCCGAGAGTGTGACATCACATAACTGACTTGTCTAGTCTATGAAACCTCTAACATAAGTACGAACATGGAAAACGAGACTCGTTTGGGACAACGCCCCAAAGATACCTTAGATGTATAGCTAATCATAAAATAAAGAGTTGACTAAACCCGAATGAGATGGGGCTCACCAATAAGCCGATACGAATCTTTGTCCTACCGAGCGATGCGTCATCCCGTAAATTAGTACCTGCGCATCGTGAAATGCAGCCCCGCAATAAAGGGGACGTCAAGACATCGAATGTACCTGGTATGTAAATCAACTGAATGAAATAACATGGGACATGGAATAACATGATAAGAACTGAAACTGAAAACCTGGACATGAACATGAGCATGAGCATGAGCATGGGTACACACACACACACACATATATATATATATATATATATATAACATAAGTAAAACATGATAAGTAGGGAGAGCATTTCATAAACCGACACATGATATCACCACATGGATACGTGAGTCGGTACCTCGCCGGACCGGCGTAGCCCCCATACCTTGCCGGGGGTATAAGGTGGTAACGTGCACGATGGATCCATTCGGTGTAAAATTAAGGAATCGTCCTAATCGGGTGGAGCGATCCTTGTCTACGGTGGCTACGTAGTTTCGGGCTATCCGATCCTTCTCGGTAATTCGTGCAACTCCCAAAAACATGAACATGATATTATTAGCTAAGAAGCCCATGATTTTCGTGAATTAACTTGTACTTGACTTGTAATCATGATTTCACCAAATAACTTATAAACATGGTTTCATGAAATAGCTTGTATTTAGCATGTATGTATCTTGTATCATGGCATGAAAGTAATTATATAATATAGTTACATGAAAACTTGTAGACATGTAGGATATTCATGAAATAATCATTTTTAGCTAAAAACATGCATGCAAGAACCTATGGAATACAAGATATGGGTTTTCATGGATTACGGACTGATTCTCAATAATCATATGGAGTTATTAAGAACACAATGATAGAATAATAGCAATTCATACATAATATAATCATGGGCATGGACCTAGGGTTGTTATGAGCATGGTGTAGAAACCCTAGTTTTCGTAAAGAATCATACTTTATGGATTAAGAGGCGTGGGGAAGAACAATGATGTTCCCACACGTAGATAGCAACTCTACATACCTGGTAATGCTCCAAACTTGAATTAAAGATTTTAACTTTGAAGAAGATTTCCAAAATCTTGAATTCTTGAACCTTGAGATGAGTTTTCTTTAAAACCCTAGTTTAGGAACAATGATTTCTTGCTTAGATTATTAGAGTATATGTTAGAATTGAGTTGGAAGGGTTTGGATTGACTTACCTTGATGTTTTGGATTGTTGCTAGGGCTTGGAATTGTGAATAATGAAATAAAAGAACTGAAGGCTTGAATTTATACAAAAGTGAGGCGGAAATTATATGGACATATTATACGGTCCGTATAATATGACCATATTTTATCATGGCTAAAAACAGAACGTTGATTTGAAGTTTCATAAAGTACGGATGAGTTATACGGTCCGTATAAAATTATATGGGCCGTATAACAAGTTCGTATAACATAACCAGTGAACGGACTGCTCAATAATCCTTCAGTAAAATGGCCATAACTTTTTGTACAGATGTCCCCTTGACCCCTATAATATACTGTTGGAAAGGTATTTCAAAGGGCTACAACTTTCAAGAAGGAAGTTTTCACAAATTCCTAACGGAAGTACCCAAAAACAGGCCATAAGTACAGACTGTCCTAGACTTAGACGAATTTAGAAGGCCTTAAGAACTTCACTTTTTGGTTTGACTTCAAAACGACTGTTTATCACCCGAGTTCATCCCAAATAGATTCGTATAGCTAAAATATCACCTTTATACTAGATTCATACATTCATACCTAATTCAGATTTACGGGATGTTACAACCATATACAACTACACAAGCTCATCTAGTTAAACGAATTTCATAACAATATAGTCCAAGTTAATATGCACGAGTAAGTTGACATTAAAATCAATGAATTTAATTCAACACTATCCAAGATGCACATTACACATTCAAAATTAAACTTCAATTTAGTCACACTAAACATTCTTAATATACCTTCAAACTAAAACACAAACACAATAATGAGCTTCATTTTGTCATCACCATAAATGCAAATCCAACAATTAACGCACATAACATTATAATACACATCTTCATCTTCAACACCTTCTTTTCCAACTTCATAGCTTTATCCTTCAAACCATCCCTTTCGATCTTCACTTGATCCAACGTCATATTCAAAACATTGATCGATCCTTTAGCCTCTTCCAATTCTAACCGTAGTTGGTTAATTGCAATAACCGCACCATCGGGAAAATCTTCATCATCCCATTTTCAATAACAGTTGGATTTCTACCAATAATAAATGAAATTAATTAATGTTTAAACATAAATTTCAACATATATCCACCGAAAAAAAAACTTACTTCACGATTAGTACACTTATGAAATTTCCTTTCGGGATTTGCAGTAGTTTTTGAAGTGATTGTCGAGGAGCCAGCAAGTCCTCGCAAACGAAACACTAACCTCCGACATTTCCTAAACCCTTAAAATTGAAGAAAGACATTAAAATTCACAAACTTATATTAACCCTAAATATTAGAATTTAAGAGGGCTCAACTCAGTTAAAGAAATTGAATTTAGTGAACAAAATTACCTTTTTTATGCTTATCAGTCGCATTTTTTGAGATGAAGAAGAAGCTATGGAGATGGAGCTATGGAGAGAGTGTACGAGTCGGTAGGGTTTTTAATCAGGGTGGGGTTTTAATTTGGGGTGGGTTTTAATTCGGGTAATGGGTCAAACCCGTTTTACCGGGTATAAAATTAAAAAACATGGGTCAGCCTCCCAATGCCCTCCACGTGTCCCCTCCGTCAAACTAGGGGTATATTTAAAAGTTTATCAGACGGCGTTAGGGCACGAATGGCTAAAAAGTATAACGGAGGATGGATATCAACAATAAATCATAGTAGAAGGGTATATTTGACCCTTTTCCGTAAATATTATCTTGGGCAAAAGTGCAAATATACCTCTCAACTTTGCGATTTAGAGTAGATATACCTCTCGTTACAAAAGTGGTGTATATATACCTCTGCCGTTACAAAATGGTGCAAATATACCCCTGCCATTACAAAATGATGCAAAGATACCCTTTTCGCTGATGGGAGTTTTTTTTTTTAAAAAAAAAAATCATTTAGGATATTTTTTAATTAAAAAAAATGTCACGTGACTTTAAAAAAAGTCTGCCTATTTTTTTTTTTTTAGGTAGACATATTTTTCTAAAGCCATGGTAATTTATTTTCTAGTGTGTCGGGTATGGTTCGTTTAGAAAAATATCTCCGTGACTTTAAAGAAATAAGTCTACCCATTTTTTTAAACGAACCAGACCCGATCCATTAGGAAAAAAAAATTACTATGTGGCTTTAGGAAAGTATCTCTACTCAAAAAAAATGGGTAGACTTTTTTTTTTTTTAAAGTCACATGACGTTTTTTTAATTAAAAAATAAACTAAATAATTTTTTTAAAAAAACCCCGTCAGCGAAAAGGGTATATTTACACCATTTTGTAACGGCAGGGGGTATATATACACCACTTTTTGTAATGAGGGGTATATCTGCTCTAAATCGCAAAGTTGAGGGGTATGTTTGCACCTTTGCCCTTTTATCTTTAGTGTTTATTATCGTTTATTACTAACTCGTGTGAAATTCTAATAGTTTCTCTTAAATACTGATCTAAAGGAAGGAAATCTAATTATTCACCTTTTTTTTTTTTTTTGTAAAATTTGGCTCGAAAGTTTCCTGAGGGAAATACTTTAAATTATTCAAAATTTAATAAACCGTTCTAATTATTAAAAGTCATCAACGAACTAATGAATTGAAGGTCAATTATATACATAATGATGACTTTAAATAATTTTCATAAATTGCTAAGATGGAAAACTAAAAAATTCTTGAACATTCTGAGCATTAAAATGGCTAAGAAAGAGAAAATAAAACCCTTGAGAGCCATGTTTGCCTCATTATCTCATCCAGCGTCTTAATCAAATCAAACCAAGTGTTCCTTAAGAAAGAAAAGGGGTGAGACAAATCACTAAAGATTAATATCTCCCGAACTAAGAAGATTAAATTGTAAACACGAGTGTGAGCCAAAAACTACAAAATGAATAGAATTAACTCGAATCGTTTGGTTGGAGGGAACTAAAAGAGTAATTCTAAGCAAATGATTAATGTAGTTCAAATTATTATTTAACGTTTGGACATTTTTTAATACGAAAATAAAATATTGTTACCAATATTTTCATTAAAATAAAGAAAAAGCTTCAGGAGATCAGGATTGGAGTTCGAACATTTATCAATTTGAACTTCATGAATCGTTCTTAAAATTTGAATTGATAGAGATTTGAACACCATAATCATATGAAGAGTTTGAAATTCCAAACAAATTTCACTCTTA
This sequence comes from Lycium ferocissimum, assembly GCF_029784015.1. Classification (NCBI taxonomy): domain Eukaryota; kingdom Viridiplantae; phylum Streptophyta; class Magnoliopsida; order Solanales; family Solanaceae; genus Lycium; species Lycium ferocissimum. The sequence continues at coordinate 21,184,096 of NC_081346.1, read as the reverse complement.
AGTTAACATTTGATTCCATGAATCTTTATTAAGTTTAAACTAATAAAGTTTGAACTCCATGAATCATTTATGGAGTTTGAAAAGTTGATGAAATTCCACTTGTCAAAGCCTCGAAATTCATTGTGTTAAAGTTGTTCAGTATGTTAACTAAAAATATTTTTATCTAAGTGTTATTTTTACTTTAAAAAGTAACCATCCCAAATACTCCAATTTTTACCTTTACTATTATGCACATTCCCATTCTAACCTACACTAAATATAGATTTTTTTTATTTTTTTTTTAAAATACTTTTTCTGGTTCTGCGACACTGTTGCAACCCATAAGTACAAAATAGTGATTCCCAGAATAATTCTTTGGGATTACAAGATGTCACAATCATTATCACTAATCACTTCATCAATTCCAAGAAAACACGTAATGGCTGAATCTTCCCCTTCATCATTTAAGCTTTTCTTGCTCCTTAAAGCTGCTAAAAACAACACTGAGGAGATCAAAACTTGAGCTTTATGGGTTTGTTCCAACGTGCTACTTAAATTTGTATCTTGATATTCATTGGATTTCAAGTAGCTTAAGGTCAATACTCTCTTCTTCTTTCTATTTGAATTTAGAAAACTTGCTGATTCTTGGCTTCTTGATATATGAGTTTGCTTTGTTGGATACAGACATAACAGTTAGTTGTTCTTATATTTGCTGTTGGTGTGTGAATAAATGTCCCAAAATACTGTGCAGCCTTGGGCACAAAAGCAGTCACACCATGTTGAAATTGTCTTTGGGCTAATTGAGCTAACATTTCTAAGATCAATCAATCTAACTATACATTCAGCTGTCTATATGAATCATCTGCATTCATTATGCTCTGTTTAAGCATGTGCCTAGGAAATTAATATTCCAAGGATTTTTTTATTGTTAGACTATTTTTAAACTGGCTATCAACTTACCTTAATCCTCTTTTATCCATGTTACGCACTGGACATGCTTGCAAAAGTTATTAAGTACTACTTATCTTTTTCTGAAATAACAGTCCTTTATCTTTAGAGGAGTGAGATGGGGTGATTGGAGCATCATCTTTGTTGTGGGTTCTGAGTCTCCTAGGGTTGGGGCTTGGATCATTTGTCGAGCAATCGTCAAATCTTGAGCTAGCTTTTGGAGTTGAGTTAGACCCGGTGTTCATTTTCTTATCATGGTATCAAAGTCGGGCACAAAATATTCATGGCTTACTTGATGGACCTCCATCTTATATTGTCCACGCTTCAGATGTCCAATACTAGGCGTGTGGGAGTGGTGGTGGGGGTGTTGAGTCCCACATCGGTTGGGGCTTGGATCATTTGTCTCTATATTGTCTTGAGCAATCCTTACCTCTTGAACTAACTTTTAGGGTTGAGTTAGCCCGAGGTCTATTTTCTTATTAATGGAAAGGTAAGTACTTAGCATCTATTATTTTCTTTTTTGAGGTTCAAGCTAAGTACTTTTGGTTATATGAAAGGCATATATGGTGTTGATAGATGAAAGGCATATATGGTGTTGATAGTTGATAATTGTTTTATTCATGTTAGTAGTTCTGACATAAATCTTATCTTCAGTTGATGGATGCTAAATTTGTCCATTTTCTAGTTTAATCAATATTGTTTGATTGGTTTCAGATTTTGCAGTGGAGGCAATGGGAACTTTAATAGCTTTACTTTCGATTATCTTAACTCTGGTTAGCCTTCAAGTGGTGACATGTCATGGGGAGCAGCCTCTTTCAAGGATTGCGATTCATAAGACTGTTCTTGCACTTGACAGTCATGCTTCTGTTAAAGCTACTCCTTCAGTTCTTGGGGTTAATGTAAGCTCCAATAGCTTTTTCTTACAGGCACATGTATACCACTCAGGCAAAACTAATTGATGCCATAAAGCAAGTATGTCAAGCAAGGAAACAAGTTGAATTTCCTATGGTCTCTAATAAACTATGGCATGTGGTCTAGGTTTGCAAATGAGAAGATACAAGTCTCTCATTCATAGTTTAAATTTCACTTCAAATTGCAGGGGAAAAACAAAGAATGGGTTGTTCTAGAGTATAGCGTTTCAAATCCCTCGGTTGATGATTGGATTGGGGTATTTTCTCCAGGCAATTTCAGGTAGAAGTCATGCAGTTATCGATTTTTAATCAAACTATTGCATGGTCTTGATAAATGATATTGTTGACAATACGAAGTGAATTTGATATAAAGTTGAGTGCATCCATTTACCTCTTTATGGTATTAACCAGTATGTTTCCTACTTACAAATAGCTTTCATATTTTACTAGCTGGTTCTTAACTCTCTCTTTGTGAGTATTCATAAATGCAATTTGTTTTTCCCTAAATGAACGGGTACCTAAACATTTGGTTAAAACTATATTCCTGATCCCTTTGAGAATATAACTAGTGAAGTTTAAAATCATGTAAAATAGGGTTTTATGGTTATTCAACACATAAACATGACTATTTATTTTGGTTAGTGCATCTGGCTGCTTCCCTGAAAATCCGCGAACGTTTCCACCATTTCTGTGTACAGCACCTATAAAGGTTGGTGTTTTGCTGGGTTTAATTAAATCTGGTTTCAGAAGTTTCTCTTATGTGAAGGAATAAAAGAGTAACCATGATTGTCCCACTACTTGCATTCCTTACCGTGCAGTATCAATATGCCAGTTACTCGAGCCCTCACTACAATGACACAGGGAAAGGATCACTGAAGCTTCAATTGATTAACCAGAGATCAGACTTTTCTTTTGCCTTGTTTTCTGGTGGACTCTTCAGTGTATGTTCATAGCTTTTTCATCCTTTTCAACTCAATGCCAGTTTATGTATATGTCTAGCCATCACTACTACATACTTCACCTGAAAAATAACTAACTTCCTTGTGTAGACAAGTTTAACAATTTCCTGATCCATTTTTTCTTTGAATTCAATTTTGCAAAGCTCAAAATTTTCAGGAACTTGGAACCTAATAGAGTAGTTTCTATCAAAACATGTTTGTTTCGTTGTTATGTTCATTCTACAGATGTCTTCAGCTTTATAGAACGTTGCTTTCATCTGTCTGTGTATGTGGATTAGCTTCTATTCCCTCTCACTATTCAGAATTTTGCTGTATTTCCATTTAACATAACCAGTAGGCAACTTCGTAATGATCTCATTTTACCTTAATTTATCTCCTTATCAACAGCCAAAGCTGGTGGCAGTATCAAACATAGTTGCTTTTGCAAATCCAAATGCACCAGTATACCCACGTTTAGCACAAGGAAAGACATGGGATGAAGTAAGTCTCTATTTTCCCTGCAAACAGAGGTCAAAATAAACCTTTAGCAGCTTCCTACTTATTTTTATCCCTTATGTGTCACACAAATAAGTAGGGAAATAAGTTTCTTTAAACTTTCAGATGACTGTGACATGGACAAGTGGATATGGAATCAATGAAGCAGAGCCTTTCGTGGAATGGGGTCCAAAGGGAGGGCAGCAGGGGCGTACTCCAGCAGGGACATTGACATTTGCCCGCAGCAGCATGTGTGGTGCGTTGAACTCTTTTATATTTGAGTAAATGTTTGGTTAAGGAGTAGAACTGGGTTACTTCATGACTAACCGCTTAATGGAGTTAATTTGATAGAGCCAACTGATAAGTTATAAGAGCATTAGCATGAAAAAGAATCATAAGGTGAAACGTAGGTATAGTAAACATATATCCAAATTTTGCACTGTAAATCACCTTCGATGTTTTTGTAACATACGATATTGCCCCACGAGAATCAGTATACTCGTTTTGATAATGTTGTTTTTGGATGAGTTGAAATGTCGTGTTCTAACTATATACTTCTGAGTGTTCTATTTATCTTTTGGTACTTACATAGGAAGCTAACAGAATTTGGAAGGTATTCAGGATTATAAAGCTGTTACATAATTGTGCCAAATGTTATGTGGGATTGGTATTTCTCATATATGTCGCCACTTTCAGGTGCACCAGCGCGAACTGTTGGATGGCGTGACCCTGGATTCATCCACACTAGTTTTCTAAAAGAACTGTGGCCGAACACAGTGTATGTTTTTTTACCCGTGTTTGAGAACTGTGTACAGATTTGGCATAGATGTCTTTATTCTTCCATAGAACATTGAAAATTGTTTTTGGGCATGTGTACGTCTATTTTTCATTAGAGGAGCTTAGGTTTTCACCTAACATTCGTAAACTCGATATCAAGATGTTGTACTTCTAAAACGAAAATTTTCATTATATTATAGATGAGTTCGACCTAGTACCTTTTATAGTACTGTGGAGTCTTGTTTCATTTTAGTAGGTGAAATTCTGGATCATGCTGCATCTTGGTCTTTGCAGGTATACCTACAAGCTTGGTCATAGATTCTTAAATGGCACGTATATCTGGTATCAGATGTATCAATTCAAATCATCTCCTTATCCTGGTCAAAAATCTCTACAACGTGTTGTCATTTTTGGGGACATGGGAAAGGTTTGCAATCTCTTCAGATTCAGTTAGATTGCTAGAACCATTATTCTTCCACTTGATCCTGATAGTGTTGATTTATCTGGAAGGCTCGCCATATCATTTCACTACTGATTTGCATTCCTCTGTTATGCATTATCATGAGTTTACTTTCTTTTGCTGCTTCATGTTATTTGATTACCAATCGTGAAGCTTTTGTTATCTCTCCATACGGATTTTTAAGTTCATGGGGGAGGGGAGCCAGGAAAAGCTTTTATCAATAGCAGAGTAGCATAAGAATGCAAATAGTAAATTATTTTGAGAATAAGCACCTTTCCGAGGAAGGTGAGAGAATGAGGGGAAAGGAAAAAAAAAATATGTTGCACTAGTCAATTGGTTTGGCACTTATAGAAGTGGACAAGTTTGGTGCAAATCCATATTTGATCCAACTGGATTTTTAGGACTCAAGGTGGATAGATCAACTAGTTGGGACCAATAATTATTATTGTTGTCGGTCGAGATGGCACTACTTAAATGCATGAGTGTGTAAAAGCAGAAAGAATTGTGATCATTTTGTGTCTATAGAATTTGAAGGGTCCTGCATATGCGTTCGTTCTCGGTATCTTCCTATTTTGTGTTTGCTTTCCTTCACAAAATCACAGATCCAAACCGCTGATTAAGAATTCTCAAATTAACTATTCTGATCAGGTTGATCTTGCAATGATCTGCTTCATCTTTCCAAACTGCAGGATGAAGCTGATGGCTCCAATGAATATAATCAGTTTCAACCTGGCTCTCTTAACACTACAAATCAGCTTATTAATGATTTAAAGAACATTGACATTGTATTTCACATTGGTGATATCTGTTATGCCAACGGCTACATTTCACAGTGGGATCAGTTTACTTCTCAGATTGAGCCAGTTGCTTCAACTGTGCCTTATATGCTTGCTAGGTATGCTGCAGTTGTAAGGACAACCTTGTTGAACATTAAAGAATTTTCTGCTTGTTTGGGTAATTCTTAGCTTCGTTCTGCAGTGGAAACCATGAGCGTGACTGGCCTGGTACGGGGTCATTTTACGGAAATATGGATTCAGGTGGAGAATGTGGAGTTTTAGTTCAGAATATGTTTTATGTTCCCACAGAAAACAGTGATAAGTTCTGGTATGGTGATTTTACCTATCTGATTATTTCATTTCTATAGATATTTTTTCCGACTCTTGTGATATGACTGCCAATCATTTTTCTATTCATGGAATATAATCTTTTGAAGAATGTCATTTCATTTGCCCCTCCACTAGTTATCCTTTTGTGTACAACAGTACTTTGAGATACTAGTTCCAATATTCTTGTTTTCTTCTCTCAGGTATTCTACCAACTATGGTATGTTCCGATTCTGCATAGCTGATACAGAACACGATTGGAGGGAGGGAACCGAGCAATATAACTTCATTGAACACTGTCTGGCATCTGTAGACAGACAAAAACAACCGTGGCTGATCTTCCTTGCTCATCGGGTGCTGGGCTATTCTTCAGATTCTTCTTATGCTGATCAAGGATCTTTTGCAGAACCTATGGGTAGGGAAAGCCTTCAAAAACTCTGGCAGAAGTATAAAGTTGATATAGCCATATTCGGCCATGTTCATAACTATGAACGGACGTGTCCCATTTACCAGGTACATTTGGAACTTCTGAATTTTATCTTTTATCACTTATTGTAAACGGAAACATAAATTTTAGGATGTTATTTCGCCTGGCATTTGACATTTAGTGACCATATGGTATAACATTCACATTATTTCTTACATGAAATGGTTCCACATTCTTTTATTTGTCTGATGCAAAGACAACACTTCCTTGTTATCTCAGAATATCTGTACAAACAATGAGAAGCACTTTTATAAGGGCGGCTTGAATGGAACTATACACGTTGCTGCCGGAGGAGCTGGAGCAAGCCTTTCAGATTTTACCCGCATCAAAACTAAATGGAGTATCTTCAGAGATTATGACCATGGATTTGTGAAGTTGACAGCATTTGATCATTCAAATCTGTTGTTTGAGTACAAAAAGAGCAGAGATGGTAAAGTCTACGACTCGTTCAGTATATCTCGAGACTACAGAGACATACTGGCCTGCACAGTCGACAGCTGCCCGAGCATGACCCTTGCATCTTGATCAATTTAGGTGAACGCATGCATGATTCAGTTCAATTCTGGCAAGCAATAGAGTCCAATATATTTGTAATCTTCAAATCTACGATCTCAAAAAGTAAAAAGGGTTAAGACTTTTATTTCTGCAAATATGATATGAAACCATCTGGCTTATGTTCATCATTTCCTGATGCCTTAATGTTTGAATTATACGACGACAGTGTGATAAATTTCAGAATTCAGAGGACGGCTAAAAACTTTGGACATCGGCAGAATTTACTCGTATGTCAAATTCTGGTATACGTCAAAGCATCCACATCAACAGTTAATAACAACCTTACAAATTTTTATCTTGTGAATTACTATTGAATAAATTCAGAGAAATTTTCGTGGTTTACACCTTACCCTCAATTTGTAGCATTGTCTTCCAGGGTTCAGATGATATTGCTAAACACTTCTCCTTATAAAGGAAGAAGAACAGAAGTAAGAAAGGTGGAATCATCTTTTTCGTTCGTTTGCAATTTCTATGGTAAATGTAAATAGTTTAACGATGACTGCCAACTTTTAACACAGTAAAGAAAAACTTTTAACTTTAAAAGTCCGACAAAAATGGAGTAGATCTAGTCATCTGGAAGTCTTTATCTTCACCTTCGATCTTCTGAAAGAGGCAACTTCTGTTGGAGAAATATGTAACTCTACTTCAAAGTTATTTGGATTAAGATTTCAAGTGCAAGCGTATGAACCTGATACTAACTCCCCGGTAGAAAGGGCCATTAACCAAAGTAAAAGATTACTTGGTTCTTTGACAGTTAAGTATTTACTTCCTCAGCGTCAGCGGATAGGAACATGCTCAGAATCAGAATCATGGGAAGTACCCTTGATCATTTCTACGAACGTAATGCCCCAATTTGAATTCCTTTTATGTACAGAAAAATCTTCTTCGATAACTTACATAATCTCAATTACTAATCCTTTGTCTATCTTGGTCTTCCTAACCATCCACTCATTTTTGCTTTTAACCTCCCGCTGTAGATATGCATATCGATGGTAATAGACAGTAACTCCATACAGTTGATCTTTTGAACCTGTTTCAACTATCATGACAGGGTAATAGGACGGACACATGAGAGTATCACATTGCCCTGAGAGTTGAGAAATTTATGGACGATTTCCGCCTTTAAATTTCCAAGACTACCAACAGTTGACTAGGACTGCATGTCACATAATACATAAGCAAACGCACAAGGCTTTTCAGGTGCGTGACATGAGCATACATGACCATTGACCACAAGCTTACATGTAGTTTTGTCGCCTGCAACTACCAACCACTGTTGATCAGATCATTTGCAACCGCTAAGGTTCAACTCAAGAAACATGCCTATTGAAAGAACCTCGCAGTCACATGGCTATCATTCTCAGTTACATTAAAGCAACCTTAGAAAGTGATCTTCAACTTTGCTCTTATCGCTCCAGCCATTATGCAACAGGTAAAGGTCTTCCCGTGATCAACGATAAATAACAATGATATAAACAAGACTGTTTGCAGATCTAAAGCATTTTTCTATAACAAGTCTGTACAGCATTAGCTCATGGACTGCTGGAGCCTTAAATGTGCTTCTATTCGGTAAATAGAGTTTCCCCTGTACTCCACCATTATTTACTGCAACTAGAGACCACAAATGCGACTATAAACTCAATAGACCCTGGAACAACGCTAAAGTGAGACAAGTGGCATACCCGCAACCACTATCAAAATTCTAAGAATTGAAACAGACTAGTCTTTTCATCCATTTACAGGGTGTCTACAAATCCTTGTAAAACCTGTGGTTCTGAGACACTACAAAACAACGAGTAATATGAACGAACCCTAACATACACCGAAAAAACAAAGAAGAAGCGGAAGAAAAAGTTGAGCACTAAAAGCACCGGGGAATATTTAAGAGAGCAGCCACATACAGTCCGCCTCCAAAGCCTCAGGAGAACTAACAGCCTTGAGGAAGCTTCATCCTTCGTGTAATAACCTTCCAAACATCTTCCTGAACATTTAAACCTGATCAATGGGTTCTGTCCTGTCCTGCACAGCAAGCCGCTCTGAAACATCAGCAAGTGATTTTAGGTTGCATTTGATTAATGCTTCAACAAAGTAACAGGTCTCGTCTTTGGTGTTTCCTTCGGGCACGTCCACCACAAATGATTCAATCACTAGTGTCCCAGGTCTTCCATCAATAACCTCCGGGTGGACAGATATGATTGAGGAGTAATTCTGGAAAAGATCAAATAAAAAAGAAGAGATAAGTGCAAAATATTTAATTGAATGTAGTGACAAAGATACTGCAGGTCGGAGGAAACAACCACAAAGTATTCCCCCCCCCCCCCCGCCCCCCCGTTTGCAAGAGCAAACTAACCTATCGTGTTTTACCTGCTAAAATAGAAGTAGATCATTCATCTAGTGATTTCTTCAAGGAATCCAAATACATAATTACACTTGCCTTTATAGGACATGACATCACAATCATAGAGCAATCAATTTTCAATGTTATTCCAATTCAAAAAAATGCATGAAAATCATTAACCCAAACCAACTCACACGTTCAGACACCTGCATTTGCTACATAATGTATCATACTCCCTATATAACCAATAAAATTGCAAATCAAATTGATTCTTTCTCGGCCTTCTGGTAGACCTTCCGACAAAGCTTATCATACTTTTAAAAGCACATGATTCAGTTTCAAAATGCACTATTATCAATTAAAGTGTTGTTTTAGTTCAGCAGATCTTCACAACAAACAACCTGATTATATCTACAATGTCTGTTGGAGTATATTTTTTTGAAATGGTCATTTTTTGTTATTTTTGGTGGGTATAATAACAAACCTTAATCGTTTTTGCCAAATAAAAAAACCAATAGGGTTGGCTCTAAGAAAGGATTTGCATCAGGAAGATACACACTTATCTATCCCTCAAATGCCTAACAACTGATCTATTGTCTTCAGTTCTCAAACACACAAGTATAAAGGTATAACGTGACATGGTAGGATAAGAGAAAGTGCCTTTACTATGATTCACAGCACTAAAGCTTAATTCCGAAAAACATCAATCTAAAATAGAACAAATTAATCTTTTAGATGAGAAACATGCTTAAATTTTTGCCTAGAATAACACAACTGCAATACCCACTTTCTTGTTGACAAGTTGAAGGCAATACTAGAGGAAGATGATTAGTAGTCTGCAATGCCACTACCACAAAAATATCAATATCAGATGATTCGAGCTTCTCTATTCACATATATGACTAACACTTGAAAAATAGAACCGCAAATTTGAAATCAGAAATATAAGTGATTCAAGTTAAAAGTTTATTTTGGGACTCTAACTAGTTTGGAGGCAATCTTCTACCATAGAAATGCTCATCCACTGAGAAAGAAACCCATTTTCAAGTGTACTTAATAATAACAAAATCTCTTAAGTTGTTAAAAATCACAGAAAAAAAAAAAAAGGAAAAAAGGAACAACCAAAGGAGAGAATTGTTTAATACCCTAAGTCTGTGATCCCCGCCAACAATCCTGACACTTAAGATGTGCTCTTCATCATCAAGAAGCTCCAATCTCTCAGTACTTGTTGTTGCAGGGAGGCCCGACTTGACATCAACTTCCCTAAGACTACCAATCTCAAGATCTCCTTGCACAATGCACCTGCTGATAAAGGGCTTGTACTTTTGTGGTTGATCAAACCGCCTAACCAGTGACCAAACCTGATAAAAAGAGGAAGACCCAACTACCATTAGGACTGGCTTAGCATAAAATATAAAATGCAAGCTTCCTTCATGTTACCAGTGAAAATGAAGTAATATGAGTTCATCCAGATCTTCAGTCTATGTAAAAAAGCATAAGACAATCAACTTCGAGAATAACTGCAGATGAGCCATTTGTCCCTTTTGCATAATCAATGAACTTATCAATTGTCATGCATTTAGCCTTTTGTCTTTGCTAACTATAAGCACTTGCATTAGGTACTTCTTCAAGGGATCATTTGGTTCACAACCTAGTTATGCAAGAATCATAATACAGGTTTGCTATGCGAAAAATGATAATAAATGAGTTGTTTTGCAGTGCATGATACTAGTATAATAGAACATAATTAATTAAGCAGAGATTGTGATGCCAAATCAAGACTTAGCTAATCCTGGTAATTCTAATTTATGTATTCTTATTCCATGATAATATAATCATATATGTTATGCAGGTATTACTCACAAGGAGTTTATACCTTAGTCCTTATACTAAACATTTCATTAAGAAATGAAGAGTTCTATGGCAGGATTTTTTCTTCTACAATTAACCAAACGAGAGTAAGAGTCACTTTGAAGACCGGATAAACCAAACAGCTAACAGACTCCGTTCACTTTTACTTGTCACGTTTCGCTTCTCGAGAGTCAATCTGCATGAACTTTGACCAACATCTTAATGTATTTTTTCATCATATTAATATCGGAAGAATTACAACTTATAGTAGTATTTCTCGTATAGTTCTCGAACATCTAAATCTTAAATTTAACGTATCGAAATTAATCTAATTCAATTTAGCCCCAAAGGTTAGTCAAACTGACTCTCGTGAAGCAAAACGTGACAAGTAAAAGTAAACAGAGAGAGCACAATCTTCCCTTAACCTAAAATAGGAAACAACTCAAATTTTCTCGGATTTTCATCTTCTATACAAATTTGACACAAAACACAAAACTAAAAAGAAACTTAACAGTCTAGCTACCAAAATCAAAGCCTAGTAACATCAGAGAGAAAACAGAACACGGACCAATACAAATCAGGAAACCGGTCAAGATATCCACAAAAATAACGAATCTAATGTTTTGGCTTGAAGATATTGAAAAAGATAACAAATAAATAAATCAATCGATCTAGCGAAAAGAAAAATGCAAATAGATTCCAGAAAAGCATATAATATATAAGGAAAGGGAATACTCACGAGATGAACAGGTGCTCGAATGTGCTTTACTAAAAACGAACTGCATCGATTCTCTTTAACCTCATGAATATGATGCTTCCTTATATACTCTTTTTCCATAACGCTATATCCATTCGCATTCATCTTTTTCTAGCGGCCGGAGTTAACAACAGGTTAACGCGTTATTTAAGTCGAGTCGCCACCGCTATTACAAATGCATCTCCATTTATCGATTTAGTAACTTGTTTATTTTATTTCTTTCTTATCTCCCTTGTTCCGAATATTAAAATATTTTCGGCGTCTAGTTGCTCTTTGCATTTTACTTTTTTGCCCTTTGTGTTGTCTTTATTTGCCTGATGAACCACTATTTTTGTCCGTTTCTGGAGTGAATTACCCGAATTGCCCTTTAATTGGCTCTTTATTTACGGGATAGGTTTCTCAGTTTCAGCTCCATTATATTGGAAGTTTGCAACCAATAACTGTTTTTGTCTTTATTCTTTTCAGCATGATCTTTCATTGCGATTTTTTTTTTTTCCCTTTAGGTTTATTTTTAGTACTATATTTTTTAAATTACTTTTATTTATTGCTTGTATTACTACTATTAAATGATTTCTTGTCATTTCCAATTTTTGTTGTATTACCTTTCTAAAAATAAATACTAATTTTACAGTTTTTTTGTAATTTTGAATTATTTGTCAATGGGGCGAATAGTCAAACAAATTAG